>NC_064636.1:134293494-134631752 GCF_023864275.1 Schistocerca cancellata | reverse complement strand
CCTGGGACAGCAGTATTAGATTCCGATGCATCATCGCAGGTTTACTGTATCCCTTGACCTTCAAATCAACGATGAAACACAGAAATTGCATCGATATTGATTACAAAAGGCAAAATGTCGACTCATTTACAAGATGAGTAACTCTTCTAATAGTTCGTGTTTTGAGCCTTTCCTGGGACAGCAGTATTAGATTCCGATGCACCATTGCAGGTTTACTGTATCCCTTGGACATTGAAATCAACGATGAAACACAGAAATTGCATCGATATTGAACTCAAAAGGCAAAATGTCGACTTATTTGCAAGAGAAGTAACTGTTCTAATAGTTCGTGCTTTGAGATATTCCTGGGACAGCAGTATTAGATTCCGATGCACCATTGCAGGTTTACTGTATCCCTTGGACCTTCAAATCAACGATGAAACACAGAAATTGCATCGATATTGAAAACAAAAGGCAAAATGTCGACTTATTTATAAGAGGAGTAACTCTTCTAATAGTTCGTGCTTTGAGCCTTTCCTGGGACAGCAGTATTAGATTCCGATGCACCATTGCAGGTTTACTGTATCCCTTGGACCTTCAAATCAACGATGAAACACAGAAATTGCATCGATATTGAATACAAAGGCAAAATGGCGACATTTTTATGAGAGGAGTAACTCTTCTAATAGTTCGTGCTTTGAGCCTTTCCTGGGACAGCAGTATTAGATTCCGATGCACCATTGCAGGTTTACTGTATCCCTTGGACCTTCAAATCAACGATGAAACACAGAAATTGCATCGATATTGAATACAAAAGGCAAAATGTCGTCTTATTTACAAGAGGAGTAACTCTTCTAATAGTTTGTGCTTTAGCCTTTCCTGGGACAGCAGTATTAGATTCCGATGCACCATTGCAGGTTTACTGTATCCCTTGGAAATTCAAATCAACGATGAAACACAGAAATTGCATCGATATTGAATTCAAAAGGCAAAATGTCGACTTATTTGCAAGAGAAGTAACTGTTCTAATAGTTCGTGCTTTGAGCCATTCCTGGGACAGCAGTATTAGATTCCGATGCAGCATTGCAGGTTTACTGTATCCCTTGGACCTTCAAATCAACGATGAAGCACAGAAATTGCATCGACATTGAATACAAAAGGCAAAATAGCGACTTATTTATAAGAGGAGTAGCTCTTCAAATAGTTCGTGCTTTGAGCCTTTCCTGGGACAGCAGTATTAGATTCCGATGCACCATTGCAGGTTTACTGTGTCTCTTGGACCTTCAAATCAACGACGAAGCACAGAAATAGCATCGATATTGAATACAAAAGGCAAAATGTCGACTTATTTATAAGAGGAGTAACTCTTCTAATAGTTCGTGCTTTGAGCCTTTCTTGGGACAGCAGTATTAGATTCCGATGCACCATTGCAGGTTTACTGTATCCCTTGGACCTTCAAATCAACGATGAAGCACAGAAATTGCATCGATATTGAATACAAAAGACAAAATGGCGACTTATTTATAAGAGGAGTAACTCTTCTAATAGTTCGTACTTTGAGCCTCTCCTGGGACAGCAGTATTACATTCCGATGCACCATTGCAAGTTTACTGTATCCCTTGGCCCTTCAAATCTACGATGGAACAAAGAAATTGCATCGATATTGAATACAAAAGGCAAAATATCGTTTTATTTATAAGAGGAGTAACTCTTCAAATAGTTCGTGATTTGAGCCTTCCCTGGGACAGCAGTATTAGATTCCGATGCACCATTGCATGTTTAATGTATCCCTTGTACCTTCAAATCAACGATGATACACAGAAATTGCGTCGATATTGAATACAAAAGGCAAAATGTCGACTTATTTAAAAGAGGGGTAACTCTTCTAATACTTCGTGCCTTGAGCCTTTCCTGGGACAGCAGTATTAGATTCCGATGCACCATTGCAGGTTTACTGTATCCCTTGGACCTTCAAATCAACGATGAAACACAGAAATTGCATCGATATTGAATACAAAAGGCAAAATGTAGACTTATTTACAAGATGAGTAACTCTTCTAATAGTTCGTGATTTAGCCTTTCCTGGGACAGCAGTATTAGATTCCGATGCACCATTGCAGGTTTACTGTATCCCTTGGAATTTCAAATCAACGATGAAACACAGAAATTGCATCGATATTGAATCCAAAAGGCAAAATGTCGACTTATTTGCAAGAGAAGTAACTGTTCTAATAGTTCATGATTTGAGCCATTCCTGGGACAGCAGTATTAGATTCCGATGCACCATTACAGGTTTACTGTATCCCTTGGACCTTCAAATCAACGATGAAACACAGAAATTGCTTCGATATTGAATACAAAAGGTAAAATGTCGACTTATTTACAAGAGGAGTAACTCTTCTAATGGAACGTACTTTGAGCCTTTCCTGGGACAGTAGTATTAGATTCCGATGCACCATTGCAGGTTTACTGTATCCCTTGGACCTTCAAATCAACGATAAAACACAGAAATTGGATCGAAATTAAATACAAAAGGCAAAATGACGACTTATTTACAAGAGGGGAAACTATTCTTATATTTCGTGCGTTGAGCCTTTCCTGGGACAGAAGTATTAGATTCCGATGCACCATTGCAGGTTTACTGTATCCCTTGGACCTTCAAATCAACGATGAAGCACAGAAATTGCATCGATATTGAATACAAAAGGCAAAATGGCGACTTATTTATAAGAGGAGTAACTCTTCAAATAGTTCGTGCTTTCAGCCTTTCCTGGGACAGCAGTATTAGATTTCGATGCACCATTGCAGGTTTACTGTGTCTCTTGGACCTTCAAATCAACGACTAAGCACAGAAATAGCATCGATATTGAATACAAAAGGCAAAATGTCGACTTATTTATAAGAGGAGTAACTCTTCTAATAGTTCGTGCTTTGAGCCTTTCTTGGGACAGCAGTATTAGATTCCGATTCACCATTGCAGGTTTACTGTATCCCTTGGACCTTCAAATCAACGATGAAGCACAGAAATTGCATCGATATTGAATACAAAAGACAAAATGGCGACTTATTTATAAGAGGAGTAACTCTTCTAATAGTTCGAACTTTGAGCCTTTCCTGGGACAGCAGTATTAGATTCCGATGCACCATTGCAAGTTCACTGTATGCCTTGGCCCTTCAAATCTACGATGAAACAAAGAAATTGCATCGATATTGAATACAAAAGGTTAAATATCGACTTATTTATAAGAGGAGTAACTCTTCAAATAGTTCGTGCTTTGAGCCTTCCCTGGGACAGCAGTATTAGATTCCGATGCACCATTGCAGGATTACTGTATCCCTTGGACCTTCAAGTCAACGATGAAACACAGAAATTGCATCGATATTGAATACAAAAGGCAAAATGTCGACTTATTTACAAGAGGAGTAACTCTGCTAATAGTTCGTGTTTTGAGCCTTTCCTGGGAACGCAGTATTAGATTCAGAAGCACCATTGCAGGTGTACTGTATCCCTTGGACCTTCAACTCAACGATGAAACACAGAATTCGCATCAATATTGAATACAAAAGTCAAAATGACTAATTTACAAGAGGAGTAACTCTTCTAATAGTTCGTGCTTTGAGCCTTTCCTGGGACAGTAGTATTAGATTCCGATGCACCATTGCAGGTTTACTGTATCCCTTGGACCTTCAAATCTACGATGAAGCACAGAAATTGCATCGATATTGAATACAAAAAGCAAAATGGCGACTTATTTACAAGAGGAGTAACTCTTCTAATAGTTCGTACTTTGAGCCTTTCCTGGGACAGCAGTATTAGATTCCGATGCACCATTGCAGGTTTGCTGTATCCCTTGGACCTTCAAATCAACGATGAAGCACAGAAATTGCATCGATATTGAATACATAAGGCAAAATGTCGACTTATTTACAAGAGGAGTAACTCTGCTAATAGCTCGTGTTTTGAGCCTTCCCTGGGACAGCAGTATTAGATTCCGATGTACCATTGCAGGATTACTGTATCCCTTGGACCTTCAAATCAACGATGAAACACTGAAATTGCATCGATATTGAATACAAAAGGCAAAATGTCGACTTATTTAGAAGAGGAGTAACTCTTCTAATAGTTCGTGCTTTGAGCCTTTCCTGCGATAGCAGTATTAGATTCCGATGCACCATTGCAGGTTTACTGTACCCTTGTACCTAAAATTCAACGATGAAACACAGAAATTGCATCGATATTGAAAAAAAAGGCAAAATGTCGACTTTTTTATAAGAGGAGTAACTCATCTAATAGTTCGTGCTTTGAGGCTTTCCTGGGACAGCAGTATTAGATTCCGATGCATCATCGCAGGTTTACTGTATCCCTTGACCTTCAAATCAACGATGAAACACAGAAATTGCATCGATATTGATTACAAAAGGCAAAATGTCGACTTATTTACAAGAGGAGTAACTCTTCTAATAGTTCGTGTTTTGAGCCTTTCCTGGGACAGCAGTATTAGATTCCGATGCACCATTGCAGGTTTACTGTATCCCTTGGACATTGAAATCAACGATGAAACACAGAAATTGCATCGATATTGAATTCAAAAGGCAAAATGTCGACTTATTTGCAAGAGAAGTAACTGTTCTAATAGTTCGTGCTTTGAGATATTCCTGGAACAGCAGTATTAGATTCCGATGCACCATTGCAGGTTTACTGTATCCCTTGGACCTTCAAATCAACGATGAAACACAGAAATTGCATCGATATTGAAAACAAAAGGCAAAATGTCGACTTATTTATAAGAGGAGTAACTCTTCTAATAGTTCGTGCTTTGAGCCTTTCCTGGGACAGCAGTATTAGATTCCGATGCACCATTGCAGGTTTACTGTATCCCTTGGACCTTCAAATCAACGATGAAACACAGAAATTGCATCGATATTGAATACAAAGGCAAAATGGCGACATTTTTATGAGAGGAGTAACTCTTCTAATAGTTCGTGTTTTGAGCCTTTCCTGGGACAGCAGTATTAGATTCCGATGCACCATTGCAGGTTTACTGTATCCCTTGGACCTTCAAATCAACGATGAAACACAGAAATTGCATCGATATTGAATACAAAAGGCAAAATGTCGTCTTATTTACAAGAGGAGTAACTCTTCTAATAGTTTGTGCTTTAGCCTTTCCTGGGACAGCAGTATTAGATTCCGATGCACCATTGCAGGTTTACTGTATCCCTTGGAAATTCAAATCAACGATGAAACACAGAAATTGCATCGATATTGAATTCAAAAGGCAAAATGTCGACTTATTTGCAAGAGAAGTAACTGTTCTAATAGTTCGTGCTTTGAGCCATTCCTGGGACAGCAGTATTAGATTCCGATGCACCATTGCAGGTTTACTGTATCCCTTGGACCTTCAAATCAACGATGAAGCACAGAAATTGCATCGACATTGAATACAAAAGGCAAAATAGCGACTTATTTTTAAGAGGAGTAGCTCTTCAAATAGTTCGTGCTTTGAGCCTTTCCTGGGACAGCAGTATTAGATTCCGATGCACCATTGCAGGTTTACTGTGTCTCTTGGACCTTCAAATCAACGACGAAGCACAGAAATAGCATCGATATTGAATACAAAAGGCAAAATGTCGACTTATTTATAAGAGGAGTAACTCTTCTAATAGTTCGTGCTTTGAGCCTTTCTTGGGACAGCAGTATTAGATTCCGATGCACCATTGCAGGTTTACTGTATCCCTTGGACCTTCAAATCAACGATGAAGCACAGAAATTGCATCGACATTGAATACAAAAGGCAAAATAGCGACTTATTTATAAGAGGAGTAGCTCTTCAAATAGTTCGTGCCTTGAGCCTTTCCTGGGACAGCAGTATTAGATTCCGATGCACCATTGCAGGTTTACTGTATCCCTTGGACCTTTAAATCAACGATGAAACACAGAAATTGCATCGATATTCAATACAAAAGGCAAAATGTCGACTTATTTACAAGAGGATTAACTCTTCTAATAGTTCGTGCTTTGAGCCTTTCCTGGAACAGCAGTATTAGATTCCGATGCACCATTGCAGGTTTACTGTTTCCCTTGGACCTTCAAGTCAACGATGAAATACAGAAATTGCATCTATATTGAATACAAAAGGCAAAATGTCGACTTATTTACAAGAGGAGTAACTCTTCTAATAGTTCGTGCTTTGAGCCGTTCGTGGGGGAGCAGTATTAGATTCCGATGCACCATTGCAGGTTTACTGTATCCCTTGGAACTTCAAATCAACGATGAAACACAGAAATTGCATCGATATTGATTACCAAAGGCAAAATGTCGACTTATTTACAAGAGGAGTAACTCTTCAAATAGATCGTGCTTTGAGCCCTTCCTGGAACAGCAGTATTAGATTCTGATGCACCATTGCAGTTTTACTGTTTCCCTTGGACCTTCAAATCAACGATGAAACACAGAAATTGCATCTATATTGAATACAAAAGGCAAAATTTCGACTTATTTACATGAGGAGTAACTCTTCTAATAGTTCGTGTTTTGAGCCTTTCCTGGGACAGCAGTATTAAATTCCGATATACCATTGCAGGTTTACTGTATCCCTTGGACCTTCAAATCAACGATGAAACACAGAAATTGCATCGATATTGAATACAATAGGCAAAATGTCGACTTATTTACAAGAGGAGTAACTCTTTTATCAGTTTGTGCTTTGAGCCTTTCGTAGGACAGCAGTATTAGATTCCGATGCACCATTGCAGGTTTACTGTTTCCCTTGGACCTTCAAATTAACGATGAAACACAGAAATTGAATCGATATTGAATACAAAAGGCAAAATGTCGACTTATTTACAAGAGGACTAACTCTTCTAATAGTTCGTGCTTTGAGCCTTTCGTGGGACAGCAGTATTTGAATCCGATGCACCATTGCAGGTTTACTGTGGCCCTTGGACCTTCAAATCAACGATGAAACACAGAAATTGCATCGATATTGAATACAAAAGGCAAAATGTCGACTTATTTTCAAGAGGACTAACTCTTCTAATAGTTCGTGATTTGAGCCTTTCCTGGGACAGCAGTATTTGATTCTGATGCACCATTCCATGTTTACTGTATCCCTTGTACCTTCAAATCAACGATGATACACAGAAATTGCGTCGATATTGAATACAAAAGGCAAAATGTCGACTTATTTACAAGAGGGGTAACTCTTCTAATAGTTCGCGCTTTGTGCCTTTCCTGGGACAGCAGTATTAGATTACGATGCACCATTGCAGGTTTACTGTATCCCTTGGACCTTCAAATCAACGATGAAACACAGAAATTGCATCGATAATGAATACAAAAGGCAAATTGTCGACTTATTTACAAGAGGAGTAACTCTTCTAATAGTTAGTGCTTTGAGCCTTTCCTGGGACAGCAGTATTAGATTCCGATGCACCATTGCAGGTTTACTGTATCCCTTGGACATTCAAATCAACGATGAAACCCAGAAATTGCATCGATATTGAATTCAAAAAGCAAATTGTCGACTTATTTATAAGGGGAATAACTCTTCTAATACTTCGTGTTTTGAGCCTTTCCTGGGACAGCAGTATTAGATTCCGATGGACCATTGAAGGTTTACTGTATCCCTTGGAAATTCAAATCAACGATGAAACACAGAAATTGCATCGATATTGAATTCAAAAGGCAAAATGTCGACTTATTTGCAAGAGAAGTAACTGTTCTAATAGTTCGTGTTTGAGCCATTCCTGGGACAGCAGTATTAGATTACGATGCACCATTGCAGGTTTACTGTATCCCTTGGACCTTCAAATCAACGATGAAACACAGAAATTGTTTCGATATTGAATACAAAAGGTAAAATGTCGACTTATTTACAAGAGGAGTAACTCTTCTAATGGAACGTACTTTGAGCCTTTCCTGGGACAGTAGTATTAGATTCCGATGTACCATTGCAGGGTTACTGTATCCCTTGGACCTTCAAATCAACGATAAAACACAGAAATTGCATCGAAATTAAATACAAAATGCAAAATAACGACTTATTTACAAGAGGGGAAACTATTCTTATATTTCGTGCGTTGAGCCTCTCCTGGGACAGAAGTATTACATTCCGATGCACCATTGCAGGTTTACTGTATCCCTTGGACCTTCAAACCAACGATGAAGCACAGAAATTGCATCGATATTGAATACAAAAGGCATAATGGCAACTTATTTATAAGAGGAGTAACTCTTCAAATAGTTCGTGCTTTGAGCCTTTCCTGGGACAGCAGTATTAGATCCTATGCACCATTGCAGGTTTACTGTGTCTCTTGGACATTCAAATCAACGACTAAGCACAGAAATAGCATCGATATTGAATACAAAAGGCAAAATGTCGACTTATTTATAAGAGGAGTAACTCTTCTAATAGTTCGTGCTTTGAGCCTTTCTTGGGACAGCAGTATTAGATTCCGATGCACCATTGCAGGTTTACTGTATCCCTTGGACCTTCAAATCAACGATGAAGCACAGAAATTGCATCGATATTGAATACAAAAGACAAAATAGCGACTTATTTATAAGAGGAGTAACTCTTCTAATAGTTCGTACTTTGAGCCTTTCCTGGGACAGCAGTATTAAATTCCGATGAACCATTGCAAGTTCCCTGCATCCCTTGGCCCTTCAAATCTACGATGAAACTAAGAAATTGCATCGATATTGAATACAAAAGGTTAAATATCGACTTATTTATAAGAGGAGTAACTCTTCAAATAGTACGTGCTATGAGCCTTCCCTGGGACAGCAGTATTAGATACCGACGCACCATTGCAGGATTACTGTATCCCTTGGACCTTCAAATCAACGATGAAACACAGAAATTGCATCGATATTGAATACAAAATTCAAAATGTCGACTTATTTACAAGAGGAGTAACTCTGCTAATAGTTCGTGTTTTGAGCCTTCCCTGGGACAGCAGTATTACATTCCGATGCACCATTGCAGGATTACTGTATCCCTTAGACCTTCGAATCAACGATGAAACACAGAAATTGCATCGATATTGAATACAAAATGCAAAATGTCGACTTATTTACAAGAGGAATAACTCTTCTAGTAGTTCGTGCTTTTAGCCTTTCCTGGGAACGCAGTATTAGATTCAGAAGCACCATTGCAGGTGTACTGTATCCCTTGGACCTTCAACTCAACGATGAAACACAGAATTCGCATCAATATTGAATACAAAAGACAAAATGACTTATTTACAAGAGGAGTAACTCTTCTAATAGTTCGTGCTTTGAGCCTTTCCTAGGACAGTAGTATTAGATTCCGATGCACCATTGCAGATTTACTGTATCCCTTGGACCTTCAAATCAACGATGAAGCACAGAAATTGCATCGATATTGAAAACAAAAAGCAAAATTGCGACTTATTTACAGGAGGAGTAACTCTTCTAATAGTTCGTACTTTGAGCCTTTCCTGGGACAGCAGTATTAGATTCCGATGCACCATTGCAGGTTTGCTGTATCCCTTGGACCTTCAAATCAACGATGTAACAAAGAAATTGCATCGATATTGAATACATAAGGCAAAATGTCGACTTATTTACAAGAGGAGTAACTCTGCTAATAGCTCGTGTTTTGAGCCTTCCCTGGGACAGCAGTATTAGATTCCGATGTACTATTGCGGGATTACTGTATCCCTTGGACCTTCAAATCAACGATGAAACACTGAAATTGCATCTATATTGAATACAAAAGGCAAAATGTCGACTTATTTTCAAGAGGAGCAACTCTTCTAATAGTTCGTGCTTTGAGCCGTTCGTGGGGGAGCAGTATTAGATTCCGATGCACCATTGCAGGTTTACTGTATCCCTTGGAACTTCAAATCAACGATGAAACACAGAAATTGCATCGATATTGAAAATAAAAGGCAAAATGTCGACTTATTTACAAGAGGAGTGACTCTTCTAATAGTTCGTGTTTTGAGCCTTTCCTGGGACAGCAGTATTAGATTCCGATGCACCATTGCAGGTTTACTGTATCCCTTGGACATTGAAATCAACGATGAAACACAGAAATTGCATCGATATTGAATTCAAAAGGCAAAATGTCGACTTATTTGCAAGAGAAATAACTGTTCTAATAGTTCGTGCTTTGAGATAATCCTGGGACAGCAGTATTAGATTCCGATGCACCATTGCAGGTTTACTGTATCCCTTGGACCTTCAAATCAACGATGAAACAGAGAAATTGCATCGATATTGAATACATAAGGCAAATTGTCGACTTATTTACAAGAGGAGTAACTCTTCTAATGGTTCGTAGTTTGAGCCTTTCCTGGGACAGTAGTATTAGATTCCGATGCACCATTGCAGGTTTACTGTATCCCTTGGACCATCAAATCAACGATGAAACACAGAAATTGCATCGAAATTGAATACAAAAGGCAAAATGACGACTTATTTACAAGAGGGGATACTCTTCTAATATTTCTTGCTTTGAGCCTTTCCTGGGACAGAAGTATTAGTTTCTGATGCACCATTGCAGGTTTACTGTATCCCTTGGACCTTCAAATCAACGATGAAGCACAGAAATTGCATCGATATTGAATACAAAAGGCAAAATGTCGTCTTATTTACAAGAGGAGTAACTCTTCTAATAGTTCGTGCTTTAGCCTTTCCTGGGACAGCAGTATTAGATTCCGATGCACCATTGCAGGTTTACTGTATCCCTTGGAAATTCAAATCAACGATGAAACACAGAAATTGCATCGATATTGAATTCAAAAGGCAAAATGTCGACTTATTTGCAAGAGAAGTAACTGTTCTAATAGTTCGTGCTTTGAGCCATTCCTGGGACAGCAGTATTAGATTCCGATGCACCATTGCAGGTTTACTGTATCCCTTGGACCTTCAAATCAACGATGAAGCACAGAAATTGCATCGATATTGAATACAAAAGACAAAATGGCGACTTATTTATAAGAGGAGTAACTCTTCTAATAGTTCGTACTTTGAGCCTCTCCTGGGACAGCAGTATTAGATTCCGATGCGCCATTGCAAGTTTACTGTATCCCTTGGCCCTTCAAATCTACGATGGAACAAAGAAATTGCATCGATATTGAATACAAAAGGCAAAATATCGTTTTATTTATAAGAGGAGTAACTCTTCAAATAGTTCATGATTTGAGCCTTCCCTGGGAAAGCAGTATTAGATTCCGATGCACCATTGCATGTTTAATGTATCCCTTGTACCTTCAAATCAACGATGATACACAGAAATTGCGTCGATATTGAATACAAAAGGCAAAATGTCGACTTATTTAAAAGAGGGGTAACTCTTCTAATACTTCGTGCCTTGAGCCTTTCCTGGGACAGCAGTATTAGATTCCGATGCACCATTGCAGGTTTACTGTATCCCTTGGACCTTTAAATCAACGATGAAACACAGAAATTGCATCGATATTCAATACAAAAGGCAAAATGTCGACTTATTTACAAGAGGATTAACTCTTCTAATAGTTCGTGCTTTGAGCCTTTCCTGGAACAGCAGTATTAGATTCCGATGCACCATTGCAGGTTTACTGTTTCCCTTGGACCTTCAAGTCAACGATGAAATACAGAAATTGCATCTATATTGAGTACAAAAGGCAAAATGTCGACTTATTTACAAGAGGAGTAACTCTTGTAATAGTTCGTGCTTTGAGCCGTTCGTGGGGGAGCAGTATTAGATTCCGATGCACCATTGCAGGTTTACTGTATCCCTTGGAAATTCAAATCAACGATGAAACACAGAAATTGCATCGATATTGATTACAAAAGGCAAAATGTCGACTTATTTACAAGAGGAGTAACTCTTCAAATAGATCGTGCTTTGAGCCCTTCCTGGAACAGCAGTATTAAATTCCGATGCACCATTGCAGGTTTACTGTATCCCTTGGACCTTCAAATCAACGGTGAAACACAGATATTGCATCGATATTGAATACAATAGGCAAAATGTCGACTTATTTACAAGAGGAGTAACTCTTTTATCAGTTCGTGCTTTGAGCCTTTCGTAGGACAGCAGTATTAGATTCCGATGCACCATTGCAGGTTTACTGTTTCCCTTGGACCTTCAAATTAACGATGAAACACAGAAATTGAATCGATATTGAATACAAAAGGCAAAATGTCGACTTATTTACAAGAGGACTAACTCTTCTATAAGTTCGTGCTTTGAGCCTTTCGTGGGACAGCAGTATTTGAATCCGATGCACCATTGCAGGTTTACTGTAGCCCTTGGACCTTCAAATCAACGATGAAACACAGAAATTGCATCGATATTGAATACAAAAGGCAAAATGTCGACTTATTTACAAGAGGACTAACTCTTCTAATAGTTCGTGATTTGAGCCTTTCCTGGGACAGCAGTATTTGATTCTGATGCACCATTCCATGTTTACTGTATCCCTTGTACCTTCAAATCAACGATGATACACAGAAATTGCGTCGATATTGAATACAAAAGGCAAAATGTCGACTTATTTACAAGAGGGGTAACTCTTCTAATAGTTCGCGCTTTGTGCCTTTCCTGGGACAGCAGTATTAGATTACGATGCACCATTGCAGGTTTACTGTATCCCTTGGACCTTCAAATCAACGATGAAACACAGAAATTGCATCGATAATGAATACAAAAGGCAAATTGTCGACTTATTTACAAGAGGAGTAACTCTTCTAATAGTTCGTGCTTTGAGCCTTTCCTGGGACAGCAATATTAGATTCCGATGCACCATTGCAGGTTAACTGTAGCCCTTGGACCTTCAATTCAACGATGAAACACAGAATTTGCATCGATATTGAATGAAAAAGGCAAAATGTCGACTTATTTATAAGAGGAGTAACTCTCCTAATAGTTCGTGTTTTGAGCCTTTCGTGGGGCAGCAGTATTAGATTCCGATGCACCATTGCGGGTTTACTGTATCCCTTGGACATTCAAATCAACGATGAAACCCAGAAATTGCATCGATATTGAATTCAAAAAGGAAATTGTCGACTTATTTATAAGGGGAATAACTCTTCTAATACTTCGTGTTTTGAGCCTTTCCTGGGACAGCAGTATTAGATTCCGATGGACCATTGATGGTTTACTGTATCCCTTGGAAATTCAAATCAACGATGAAACACAGAAATTGCATCGATATTGAATTCAAAAGGCAAAATGTCGACTTATTTGCAAGAGAAGTAACTGTTCTAATAGTTCGTGTTTCAGCCATTCCTGGGACAGCAGTATTAGATTACGATGCACCATTGCAGGTTTACTGTATCCCTTGGACCTTCAAATCAACGATGAAACACAGAAATTGTTTCGATATTGAATACAAAAGGTAAAATTTCGACTTATTTACAAGAGGAGTAACTCTTCTAATGGAACGTACTTTGAGCCTTTCCTGGGACAGTAGTATTAGATTCCGATGTACCATTGCAGGTTTACTGTATCCCTTGGACCTTCAAATCAACGATAAAACACAGAAATTGCATCGAAATTAAATACAAAATGCAAAATAACGACTTATTTACAAAAGGGGAAACTATTCTTATATTTCGTGCGTTGAGCCTTTCCTGGGACAGAAGTATTACATTCCGATGCACCATTGCAGGTTTACTGTATCCCTTGGACCTTCATACCAACGATGAAGCACAGAAATTGCATCGATATTGAATACATAAGGCAAAATGGCAACTTATTTATAAGAGGAGTAACTCGTCAAATAGTTCGTGCTTTGAGCCTTTCCTGGGACAGCAGTATTAGATCCGATGCACCATTGCAGGTTTACTGTGTCTCTTGGACATTCAAATCAACGACTAAGCACAGAAATAGCATCGAAATTGAATACAAAAGGCAAAATGTCGACTTATTTATAAGAGGAGTAACTCTTCTAATAGTTCGTGCTTTGAGCCTTTCTTGGGACAGCAGTATTAGATTCCGATGCACCATTGCAGGTTTACTGTATCCCTTGGACCTTCAAATTAACGATGAAGCACAGAAATTGCATCGATATTGAATACAAAAGACAAAATGGCGACTTATTTATAAGAGGAGTAACTCTTCTAATAGTTCGTACTTTGAGCCTTTCCTGGGACAGCAGTATTAAATTCCGATGCACCATTGCAAGTTCCCTGCATCCCTTGGCCCTTCAAATCTACGATGAAACAAAGAAATTGCATCGATATTGAATACAAAAGGTTAAATATCGACTTATTTATAAGAGGAGTAACTCTTCAAATAGTACGTGCTATGAGCCTTCCCTGGGACAGCAGTATTAGATTCCGATGCACCATTGCAGATTTACTGTATCCCTTGGACCTTCAAATCAACGATGAAGCACAGAAATTGCATCGATATTGAATACAAAAAGCAAAATTGCGACTTATTTACAGGAGGAGTAACTCTTCTAATAGTTCGTACTTTGAGCCTTTCCTGGGACAGCAGTATTAGATTCCGATGCACCATTGCAGGTTTGCTGTATCCCTTGGACCTTCAAATCAACGATGAAACACAGAAATTGCATCGATATTGAATACATAAGGCAAAATGTCGACTTATTTACAAGAGGAGTAACTCTGCTAATAGCTCGTGTTTTGAGCCTTCCCTAGGACAGCAGTATTAGATTCCGATGTACTATTGCAGGATTACTGTATCCCTTGGACCTTCAAATCAACGATGAAACACTGAAATTGCATCTATATTGGATACAAAAGGCAAAATGTCGACTTATTTTCAAGAGGAGCAACTCTTCTAATAGTTCGTGCTTTGAGCCGTTCGTGGGGGAGCAGTATTAGATTCCGATGCACCATTGCAGGTTTACTGTATCCCTTGGAACTTCAAATCAACGATGAAACACAGAAATTGCATCGATATTGAAAATAAAAGGCAAAATGTCGACTTTTTTATAAGAGGAGTAACTCATCTAATAGTTCGTGCTTTGAGGCTTTCCTGGGACAGCAGTATTAGATTCCGATGCATCATCGCAGGTTTACTGTATCCCTTGACCTTCAAATCAACGATGAAACACAGAAATTGCATCGATATTGATTACAAAAGGCAAAATGTCGACTTATTTACAAGAGGAGTAACTCTTCTAATAGTTCGTGTTTTGAGCCTTTCCTGGGACAGCAGTATTAGATTCCGATGCACCATTGCAGGTTTACTGTATCCCTTGGACATTGAAATCAACGATGAAACACAGAAATTGCATCGATATTGAATTCAAAAGGCAAAATGTCGACTTATTTGCAAGAGAAATAACTGTTCTAATAGTTCGTGCTTTGAGTTAATCCTGGGACAGCAGTATTAGATTCCGATGCACCATTGCAGGTTTACTGTATCCCTTGGACCTTCAAATCAACGATGAAACACAGAAATTGCATCGATATTGAATACAAAAGGCAAATTGTCGACTTATTTACAAGAGGAGTAACTCTTCTAATGGTTCGTAGTTTGAGCCTTTCCTGGGACAGTAGTATTAGATTCCGATGCACCATTGCAGGTTTACTGTATCCCTTGGACCATCAAATCAACGATGAAACACAGAAATTGCATCGAAATTGAATACAAAAGGCAAAATGACGACTTATTTACAAGAGGGGATACTCTTCTAATATTTCTTGCTTTGAGCGTTTCCTGGGACAGAAGTATTAGTTTCTGATGCACCATTGCAGGTTTACTGTATCCCTTGGACCTTCAAATCAACGATGAAGCACAGAAATTGCATCGATATTGAATACAAAAGGCAAAATATCGTCTTATTTACAAGGGGAGTAACTCTTCTAATAGTTCGTGCTTTAGCCTTTCCTGGGACAGCAGTTTTAGATTCCGATGCACCATTGCAGGTTTACTGTATCCCTTGGAAATTCAAATCAACGATGAAACACAGAAATTGCATCGATATTGAATTCAAAAGGCAAAATGTCGACTTATTTGCAAGAGAAGTAACTGTTCTAATAGTTCGTGCTTTGAGCCATTCCTGGGACAGCAGTATTAGATTCCGATGCACCATTGCAGGTTTACTGTATCCCTTGGACCTTCAAATCAACGATGAAACACAGAAATTGCATCGACATTGAATACAAAAGGCAAAATGGCGACTTATTTATAAGAGGAGTAGCTCTTCAAATAGTTCGTGCTTTGAGCCTTTCCTGGGACAGCAGTATTAGATTCCGATGCACCATTGCAGGTTTACTGTATCCCTTGGACCTTCAAATCAACGATAAAACACAGAAATTGCATCGAAATTAAATACAAAATGCAAAATAACGACTTATTTACAAGAGGGGAAACTATTCTTATATTTCGTGCGTTGAGCCTTTCCTGGGACTGAAGTATTAGATTCCGATGCACCATTGCAGGTTTACTGTATCCCTTGGACCTTCAAATCAACGATGAAGCACAGAAATTGCATCGATATTGAATACAAAAGACAAAATGGCGACTTATTTATAAGAGGAGTAACTCTTCTAATAGTTCGTACCTTGAGCCTCTCCTGGGACAGCAGTATTAGATTCCGATGCACCATTGCAAGTTTACTGTATCCCTTGGCCCTTCAAATCTACGATGGAACAAAGAAATTGCATCGATATTGAATACAAAAGGCAAAATATTGTTTTATTTATAAGAGGAGTAACTCTTCAAATAGTTCGTGATTTGAGCCTTCCCTGGGACAGCAGTATTAGATTCCGATGCACCATTGCATGTTTAATGTATCCCTTGTACCTTCAAATCAACGATGAAACACAGAAATTGCATCCATATTGAATACAAAAGGCAAAATGTCGACTTATTTAAAAGAGGGGTAACTCTTCTAATACTTCGAGCCTTGAGCCTTTCCTGGGACAGCAGTATTAGATTCCGATGCACCATTGCAGGTTTACTGTATCCCTTGGACCTTTAAATCAACGATGAAACACAGAAATTGCATCGATATTCAATACAAAAGGCAAAATGTCGACTTATTTACAAGAGGATTAACTCTTCTAATAGTTCGTGCTTTGAGCCTTTCCTGGAACAGCAGTATTAGATTCCGATGCACCATTGCAGGTTTACTGTTTCCCTTGGACCTTCAAGTCAACGATGAAATACAGAAATTGCATCTATATTGGGTACAAAAGGCAAAATGTCGACTTATTTACAAGAGGAGTAACTCTTCTAATAGTTCGTGCTTTGAGCCGTTCGTGGGGGAGCAGTATTAGATTCCGATGCACCATTGCAGGTTTACTGTATCCCTTGGAACTTCAAATCAACGATGAAACACAGAAATTGCATCGATATTGATTACAAAAGGCAAAATGTCGACTTATTTACAAGAGGAGTAACTCTTCAAATAGATCGTGCTTTGAGCCCTTCCTGGAACTTCAGTATTAGATTCTGATGCACCATTGCAGTTTTACTGTTTCCCTTGGACCTTCAAATCAACGATGAAACACAGAAATTCCATCTATATTGAATACAAAAGGCAAAATTTCGACTTATTTACATGAGGAGTAACTCTTCTAATAGTTCGTGTTTTGAGCCTTTCCTGGGACAGCAGTATTAAATTCCGATGCCCCATTGCAGGTTTACTGTATCCCTTGGACATTCAAATCAACGGTGAAACACAGAAATTGCATCGATATTGAATACAATAGGCAAAATGTCGACTTATTTACAAGAGGAGTAACTCTTTTATCAGTTCGTGCTTTGAGCCTTTCGTAGGACAGCAGTATTAGATTCCGATGCACCATTGCAGGTTTACTGTTTCCCTTGGACCTTCAAATTAACGATGAAACACAGAAATTGAATCGATATTGAATACAAAAGGCAAAATGTCGACTTATTTACAAGAGGACTAACTCTTCTATAAGTTCGTGCTTTGAGCCTTTCGTGGGACAGCAGTATTTGAATCCGATGCACCATTGCAGGTTTACTGTAGCCCTTGGACCTTCAAATCAACGATGAAACACAGAAATTGCATCGATAATGAATACAAAAGGCAAATTGTCGACTTATTTACAAGAGGAGTAACTCTTCTAATAGTTCGTGCTTTGAGCCTTTCCTGGGACAGCAGTATTAGATTCCGATGCACCATTGCAGGTTAACTGTAGCCCTTGGACCTTCAATTCAACGATGAAACACAGAAATTGCATCGATATTGAATGAAAAAGGCAAAATGTCGACTTATTTATAAGAGGAGTAACTCTTCTAATAGTTCGTGTTTTGAGCCTTTCGTGGGGCAGCAGTATTAGATTCCGATGCACCATTGCGGGTTTACTGTATCCCTTGGACATTCAAATCAACGATGAAACCCAGAAATTGCATCGATATTGAATTCAAAAAGCAAATTGTCGACTTATTTATAAGGGGAATAACTCTTCTAATACTTCGTGTTTTGAGCCTTTCCTGGGACAGCAGTATTAGATTCCGATGGACCATTGAAGGTTTACTGTATCCCTTGGAAATTCAAATCAACGATGAAACACAGAAATTGCATCGATAATGAATACAAAAGCAAATTGTCGACTTATTTACAAGAGGAGTAACTCTTCTAATAGTTCGTGCTTTAGCCTTTCCTGGGACAGCAGTATTAGATTCCGATGCACCATTGCAGGTTTACTGTATCCCTTGGAAATTCAAATCAACGATGAAACACAGATATTGCATCGATACTGAATTCAAAAGGCAAAATGTCGACTTATTTGCAAGAGAAGTAACTGTTCTAATAGTTCGTGCTTTGAGCCATTCCTGGGACAGCAGTATTAGATTACGATGCACCATTGCAGGTTTACTGTATCCCTTGGACCTTCAAATCAACGATGAAACACAGAAATTGTTTCGATATTGAATACAAAAGGTAAAATGTCGACTTATTTACAAGAGGAGTAACTCTTCTAATGGAACGTACTTTGAGCCTTTCCTGGGACAGTAGTATTAGATTCCGATGCACCATTGCAGGTTTACTGTATCCCTTGGACCTTCAAATCAACGATAAAACACAGAAATTGCATCGAAATTAAATACAAAATGCAAAATAACGACTTATTTACAAGAGGGGAAACTATTCTTATATTTCGTGCGTTGAGCCTTTCCTGGGACAGAAGTATTAGATTCCGATGCAAAATTGCAGGTTTACTGTATCCCTTGGACCTTCAAATCAACGATGAAGCACAGAAATTGCATCGATATAGAATACAAAAGGCAAAATGGCAACTTATTTATAAGAGGAGTAACTCTTCAAATAGTTCGTGCTTTGAGCCTTTCCTGGGACAGCAGTATTAGATCCGATGCACCATTGCAGGTTTACTGTGTCTCTTGGACATTCAAATCAACGACTAAGCACAGAAATAGCATCAATATTGAATACAAAAGGCTAAATGTCGACTTATTTATAAGAGGAGTAACTCTTCTAATAGTTCGTGCTTTGAGCCTTTCTTGGGACAGCAGTATTAGATTCCGATGCTCCATTGCAGGTTTACTGTATCCCTTGGACCTTCAAATCAACGATGAAGCACAGAAATTGCATCGATATTGAATACAAAAGACAAAATGGCGACTTATTTATAAGTGGAGTAACTCTTCTAATAGTTCGTACTTTGAGCCTTTCCTGGGACAGCAGTATTAAATTCCGATGCACCATTGCAAGTTCCCTGTATCCCTTGGCCCTTCAAATCTACGATGAAACAAAGAAATTGCATCGATATTGAATCCAAATGTTAAATATCGACTTATTTATAAGAGGAGTAACTCTTCAAATAGTTCGTGCTTTGAGCCTTCCCTGGGACAGCAGTATTAGATTCCGACGCACCATTGCAGGATTACTGTATCCCTTGGACCTTCAAATCAACGATGAAACACAGAAATTGCATCGATATTGAATACAAAAGGCAAAATGTCGACTTATTTACAAGAGGAATAACTCTTCTAATAGTTCGTGCTTTTAGCCTTTCCTGGGAACGCAGTATTAGATTCAGAAGCACCATTGCAGGTGTACTGTATCCCTTGGACCTTCAACTCAACGATGAAACACAGAATTCGCATCAATATTGAATACAAAAGACAAAATGACTTATTTACAAGAGGAGTAACTCTTCTAATAGTTCGTGCTTTGAGCCTTTCCTGGGACAGTAGTATTAGATTCCGATGCACCATTGCAGATTTACTGTATCCCTTGGACCTTCAAATCAACGATGAAGCACAGAAATTGCATCGATATTGAATACAAAAAGCAAAATTGCGACTTATTTACAAGAGGAGTAACTCTTCTAATAGTTCGTACTTTGAGCCTTTCCTGGGACAGCAGTATTAGATTCCGATGCACCATTGCAGGTTTGCTGTATCCCTTGGACCTTCAAATCAACGATGAAACACAGAAATTGCATCGATATTGAATACATAAGGCAAAATGTCGACTTATTTACAAGAGGAGTAACTCTGCTAATAGCTCGTGTTTTGAGCCTTCCCTGGGACAGCAGTATTAGATTCCGATGTACTATTGCAGGATTACTGTATCCCTTGGACCTTCAAATCAACGATGAAACACTGAAATTGCATCTATATTGAATACAAAAGGCAAAATGTCGACTTATTTTCAAGAGGAGTAACTCTTCTAATAGTTCGTGCTTTGAGCCGTTCGTGGGGGAGCAGTATTAGATTCCGATGCACCATTGCAGGTTTACTGTATCCCTTGGAACTTCAAATCAACGATGAAACACAGAAATTGCATCGATATTGAAAAAAAAAGGCAAAATGTCGACTTTTTTATAAGAGGAGTAACTCATCTAATAGTTCGTGCTTTGAGGCTTTCCTGGGACAGCAGTATTAGATTCCGATGCATCATCGCAGGTTTACTGTATCCCTTGACCTTCAAATCAACGATGAAACACAGAAATTGCATCGATATTGATTACAAAAGGCAAAATGTCGACTTATTTACAAGAGGTGTAGCTCTTCTAATAGTTCGTGTTTTGAGCCTTTCCTGGGACAGCAGTATTAGATTCCGATGCACCATTGCAGGTTTACTGTATCCCTTGGACATTGAAATCAACGATGAAACACAGAAATTGCATCGATATTGAATTCAAAAGGCAAAATGTCGACTTATTTGCAAGAGAAATAACTGTTCTAATAGTTCATGCTTTGAGATATTCCTGGGACAGCAGTATTAGATTCCGATGCACCATTGCAGGTTTACTGTATCAATTGGACCTTCAAATCAACGATGAAACACAGAAATTGCATCGATATTGAATACAAAAGGCAAATTGTCGACTTATTTACAAGAGGAGTAACTCTTCTAATGGTTCGTAGTTTGAGCCTTTCCTGGGACAGTAGTATTAGATTCCGATGCACCATTGCATGTTTACTGTATCCCTTGGACCATCAAATCAACGATGAAACACAGAAATTGCATCGAAATTGAATACAAAAGGCAAAATGACGACTTATTTACAAGAGGGGAAACTCTTCTAATATTTCTTGCTTTGAGCCTTTCCTGGGACAGAAGTATTAGTTTCTGATGCACCATTCCAGGTTTACTGTATCCCTTGGACCTTCAAATCAACGATGAAGCACAGAAATTGCATCGATATTGAATACAAAAGGCAAAATGGCGACTTATTTATAAGCGGAGTAACTCTTCAAATAGTTCGTGTTTTGAGCCTTTCCTGGGACAGCAGTATTAGATTCCGATGCACAATTGCAGGTTTACTGTATCCCTTGGACCTTCAAATGAACGATGAAACATAGAGTTTGCATCGATATTGAATACAAAAGGCAAAATGTCGACTTATTTACAAGAGGAGTAACTCGGCTAATAGTTCGTGTTTTGAGCCTTCCCTGGGACAGCAGTATTAGATTCCGATGCACCATTGCAGGTTTACTGTATCCCTTGGACCTTCAAATCAACGATGAAACACAGAAATTGCATCGATATTGAAAACAAAAGGCAAAATGTCGACTTATTTATAAGAGGAGTAACTCTTCTAATAGTTCGTGCTTTGAGCCTTTCCTGGGACAGCAGTATTAGATTCCGATGCACCATTGCAGGTTTACTGTATCCCTTGGACCTTCAAATCAACGATTAAACACAGAAATTGCATCGATATTGAATACAAAAGGCAAAATGTCGTCTTATTTACAAGAGGACTAACTCTTCTAATATTTCGTGCTTTAGCCTTTCCTGGGACAGCAGTATTAGATTCCGATGCACCATTGCAGGTTTACTGTATCCCTTGGAAATTCAAATCAACGATGAAACACAAAAAGTGCATCGATATTGAATTCAAAAGGCAAAATGTCGACTTATTTGCAAGAGAAGTAACTGTTCTAATAGTTCGTGCTTTGAGCCATTCCTGGGACAGCAGTATTAGATTCCGATGCACCATTGCAGGTTTACTGTATCCCTTGGACCTTCAAATCAACGATGAAGCACAGAAATTGCATCGATATTGAATACAATAGGCAAAATGGCGAATTATTTATAAGAGGAGTAGCTCTTCAAATAGTTCGTGCTTTGAGCCTTTCCTGGGACAGCAGTATTAGATTCCGATGCACCATTGCAGGTTTACTGTATCCCTTGGCCCTTCAAATCTACGATGAAACAAAGAAATTGCATCGATATTGAATACAAAAGGCAAAATATCGTTTTATTTATAAGAGGAGTAACTCTTCTAATAGTTCGTGATTTGATTCTTCCCTGGGACAGCAGTATTAGATTCCGATGCACCATTGCATGTTTAATGTATCCCTTGTAACTTCAAATCAACGATGATACACAGAAATTGCGTCGATATTGAATACAAAAGGCAAAATGTCGACTTATTTAAAAGAGGGGTAACTCTTCTAATAGATCGCGCCTTGAGCCTTTCCTGGGACAGCAGTATTAGATTCCGATGCACCATTGCATGTTTACTGTATCCCTTGGACCTTCAAATCAACGATGAAACACAGATATTGCATCGATATTGATTACAAAAGGCAAAATGTCGACTTATTTACAAGAGGAGTAACTCTTCAAATAGATCGTGCTTTGAGCCCTTCCTGGAACAGCAGTATTAGATTCTGATGCACCATTGCAGTTTTACTGTTTCCCTTGGACCTTCAAATCAACGATGAAACACAGAAACTGCATCTATATAGAATACAAAAGGCAAAATTTCGATTTATTTACAAGAGGAATAACTCTTCTAATAGTTCGTGTTTTGAGCCTTTCCTGGGACAGCAGTATTAAATTCCGATGCACCATTGAAGGTTTACTGTATCCCTTGGACCTTCAAATCAACGATGAAACACAGAAATTGCATCGATATTGAATACAATAGGCAAAATGTCGACTTATTTACAAGAGGAGTAACTCTTTTAATAGTTCGTGCTTTGAGCCTCTCGTAGGACAGCAGTATTAGATTCCGATGCACCATTGCAGGTTTACTGTTTCCCTTGGACCTTCAAATTAACGATGAAACACAGAAATTGAATCGATATTGAATACAAAAGGCAAAATGTCGACTTATTTGCAAGAGGACTAACTCTTCTAATAGTTCGAGCTTTGAGCTTTTCGTGGGACAGCAGTATTCGATTCCGATGCACCATTGCAGGTTTACTGTAGCCCTTGGACCTTCAAATCAACGATGAAACACAGAAATTGCATCGATATTGAATACAAAGGGCAAAATGTCGACTTATTTACAAGAGGACTAACTCTTCAAATAGTTCGTGATTTGAGCCTTTCCTGGGACAGCAGTATTTGATTCTGATGCACCATTCCATGTTTACTGTATCCCTTGTACCTTCAAATAAACGATGATACACAGAAATTGCGTCGATATTGAATACAAAAGGCAAAATGTCGACTTATTTACAAGAGGGGTAACTCTTCTAATAGTTCGCGCTTTGTGCCTTTCCTGGGACAGCAGTATTAGATTACGATGCACCATTGCTGGTTTACTGTATCCCTTGGACCTTCAAATCAACGATGAAACACAGAATTTGCATCGATAATAAATACAAAAGGCAAATTGTCGACTTATTTACAAGAGGAGTAACTCTTCTAATAGTTCGTGCTTTGAGCCTTTCCTGGGACAGCAGTATTAGATTCCGATGCACCATTGCAGGTTTACTGTAGCCCTTGGACCTTCAATTCAACGATGAAACACAGAAATTGCATCGATATTGAATGAAAAAGGCAAAATGTCGACTTATTAATAAGAGGAGTAACTCTTCTAATAGTTCGTGTTTTGAGCCTCTCGTGGGGCAGCAGTATTAGATTCCGATGCACCATTGCAGGTTTACTGTATCCCTTGGACATTCAAATCAACGATGAAACCCAGAAATTGCATCGATATTGAATTCAAAAAGCAAATTGTCGACTTATTTATAAGAGGAATAACTCTTCTAATACTTCGTGTTTTGAGCCTTTCCTGGGACAGCAGTATTAGATTCCGATGGACCATTGAAGGTTTACTGTATCCCTTTGACCTTCAAATCAACGATGAAACACAGAAATGGCATCGATATTGAATACAATAGGCAAAATGTCGACTTATTTACAAGAGTAGTAACTCTGCTAATAGTTCGTGTTTTGAGCCTTCCCTGGGACAGCAGTATTAGATTCCGATGCACCATTGCAGGATTACTGTATACCTTGGACCTTCTAATCAACGATGAAACACAGAAATTGCATCGATATTGAATACAAAAGGCTAAATGTCGACTTATTTACAAGAGGAGTAACTCTTCTAATAGTTCGTGCTTTTAGCCTTTCGTGGGACAGCAGTATTAGATTCCGAAGCACCATTGTAGGTGTACTGTATCCCTTGGACCTTCAACTCAACGATGAAACACAGAATTCGCATCAATATCGAATACAAAAGGCAAAATGACTTATTTACAAGAGGAGTAACTCTTCTAATAGTTCGCGTTTTAGGCCTTTCCTGGGACAGTAGTATTAGATTCCGATGCACCATTGCAGGTTTACTGTATCCCTTGGACCTTCAAATCAACGATGAAACACAGAAATTGCATCGATATTCAATCCAAATGCAAAATGTCGACTTATTTATAAGATGAGTAACTCTTCTAATAGTTCGTGCTTTGAGCCTTTCCTGGGACAGGAGTATTAGATTCCGATGCACCATTGCAGGTTTACTGTATCCCTTGGACCTTCAAATCAACGATGAAACACAGAAATTGGATCTATATTGAATACAAAAGGCAAAATTTCGACTTATTTACAAGAGGAGTAACTCTTCTAATAGTTCGTGTTTTGAGCCTTTCCTGGGACAGCAGTATTAGATTCCGATACACCATTGCAGGTTTACTGTATCCATTGGACCTTCAAATCAACGATGAAACACAGAAATTGCATCGATATTGAATGTAATAGGCAAAATGTCGACATATTTACAAGAGGAATAACTCTGCTAATAGTTCGTGTTTTGAGCCTTCCCTGGGACAGCAGTATTAGATTCCGATGCACCATTGCAGGATTACTGTATCCCTTGGACCTTCAAATCAACGATGAAACACAGAAATTGCATCGATATTGAATACAAAAGGCTAAATGTCGATTTATTTACAAGAGGAGTAACTCTTCTAATAGTTCGTGCTTTTAGCCTTTCGTGGGACAGAAGTATTAGATTCCGAAGCACCATTGCAGGTGTAATGTATCCCTTGGACCTTCAACTCAACGATGAAACACAGAATTCGCATCAATATGGAATACAAAAGGCAAAATGACTTATTTACAAGAGGAGTAACTCTTCTAATAGTTCGAGCTTTGAGCCTTTCCTGGGACAGTAGTATTAGATTCCGATGCACCATTGCAGGTTTACTGTATCCCTTGGACCTTCAAATCAACGATGAAACACAGAAATTGCATCGATATTCAATCCAAATGCAAAATGTCGACTTATTTATAAGATGAGTTACTCTTCTAATAGTTCGTGCTTTGAGCCTTTCCTGGGACAGGAGTATTAGATTCCGATGCACCATTGCAGGTTTACTGTATCCCTTGGACCTTCAAATCAACGATGAAACACAGAAATTGCATCTATATTGAATACAAAAGGCAAAATTTCGACTTATTTACAAGAGGAGTAACTCTTCTAATAGTTCGTGTTTTGAGCCTTTCCTGGGACAGCACTATTAGATTCCGATGCACCATTGCAGGTTTACTGTATCCATTGGACCTTCAAATCAACGATGAAACACTGACATTGCATCTATATTGAATATAATAGGCAAATTGTCGACATATTTACAAGAGGAATAACTCTTGTAATAGTTCATGCTTTGAGCCTGTCCTGGAACAGCAGTATTAGATTCCGATGCACCGTTGAAGGTTTACTGTTTCCCTTGGACCTTCAAATCAACGATGAAACACAGAAATTGCATCGATATTGAATACAAAAGGCAAAATGTCGACTTATTTACAAGAGGAGTAACTCTTTTAATAGTTCGTGCTTTGAGCCTTTCGTAGGACAGCAGTATTAGATTCCGATGCACCATTGCAGGTTTACTGTTTCCCTTGGACCTTCAAATTAACGATGAAACACAGAAATTGAATCGATATTGAATACAAAAGGCAAAATGCGACTTATTTGCAAGAGGACTAACTCTTCTAATAGTTCGAGCTTTGAGCCTTTCGTGGGACAGCAGTATTCGATTCCGATGCACCATTGCAGGTTTGCTGTAGCCCTTGGACCTTCAAATCAACGATGAAACACAGAAATTGCATCGATATTGAATACAAAGGGCAAAATGTCGACTTATTTACAAGAGGACTAACTCTTCTAATAGTTCGTGATTTGAGCCTTTCCTGGGACAGCAGTATTTGATTCTGATGCACCATTCCATGTTTACTGTATCCCTTGTACCTTCAAATAAACGATGATACACAGAAATTGCGTCGATATTGAATACAAAAGGCAAAATGTCGACTTATTTACAAGAGGGGTAACTCTTCTAATAGTTCGCGCTTTGTGCCTTTCCTGGGACAGCAGTATTAGATTCCGATGCACCATTGCAGGTTTACTGTAGCCCTTGGACCTTCAAATCAACGATGAAACACAGAAATTGCATCGATATTGAATACAAAGGGCAAAATGTCGACTTATTTACAAGAGGACTAACTCTTCTAATAGTTCGTGATTTGAGCCTTTCCTGGGACAGCAGTATTTGATTCTGATGCACCATTCCATGTTTACTGTATCCCTTGGACCTTCAAATCAACGATGAAACACAGAAATTGCATCGATAATAAATACAAAAGGCAAATTGTCGACTTATTTACAAGAGGAGTAACTCTTCTAATAGTTCGTGCTTTGAGCCTTTCCTGGGACAGCAGTATTAGATTCCGATGCACCATTGCAGGTTTACTGTAGCCCTTGGACCTTCAATTCAACGATGAAACACAGAAATTGCATCGATATTGAATGAAAAAGGCAAAATGTCGACTTATTAATAAGAGGAGTACCTCTTCTAATAGTTCGTGTTTTGAGCCTCTCGTGGGGCAGCAGTATTAGATTCCGATGCACCATTGCAGGTTTACTGTATCCCTTGGACATTCAAATCAACGATGAAACCCAGAAATTGCATCGATATTGAATTCAAAAAGCAAATTGTCGACTTATTTATAAGAGGAATAACTCTTCTAATACTTCGTGTTTTGAGCCTTTCCTGGGACAGCAGTATTAGATTCCGATGGACCATTGAAGGTTTACTGTATCCCTTTGACCTTCAAATCAACGATGAAACACAGAAATTGCATCGATATTGAATACAATAGGCAAAATGTCGACTTATTTACAAGAGTAGTAACTCTGCTAATAGTTCGTGTTTTGAGCCTTCCCTGGGACAGCAGTATTAGATTCCGATGCACCATTGCAGGATTACTGTATACCTTGGACCTTCTAATCAACGATGAAACACAGAAATTGCATCGATATTGAATACAAAAGGCTAAATGTCGACTTATTTACAAGAGGAGTAACTCTTCTAATAGTTCGTGCTTTTAGCCTTTCGTGGGACAGCAGTATTAGATTCCGAAGCACCATTGCAGGTGTACTGTATCCCTTGGACCTTCAACTCAACGATGAAACACAGAATTCGCATCAATATCGAATACAAAAGGCAAAATGACTTATTTACAAGAGGAGTAACTCTTCTAATAGTTCGCGCTTTGAGCCTTTCCTGGGACAGAAGTATTAGATTCCGATGCACCATTGCAGGTTTACTGTATCCCTTGGACCTTCAAATCAACGATGAAACACAGAAATTGCATCGATATTCAATCCAAATGCAAAATGTCGACTTATTTATAAGATGAGTAACTCTTCTAATAGTTCGTGCTTTGAGCCTTTCCTAGGACAGGAGTATTAGATTCCGATGCACCATTGCAGGTTTACTGTATCCCTTGGACCTTCAAATCAACGATGAAACACAGAAATTGGATCTATATTGAATACAAAAGGCAAAATTTCGACTTATTTACAAGAGGAGTAACTCTTCTAATAGTTCGTGTTTTGAGCCTTTCCTGGGACAGCAGTATTAGATTCCGATACACCATTGCAGGTTTACTGTATCCATTGGACCTTCAAATCAACGATGAAACACAGAAATTGCATCGATATTGAATATAATAGGCAAAATGTCGACATATTTACAAGAGGAATAACTCTGCTAATAGTTCGTGTTTTGAGCCTTCCCTGGGACAGCAGTATTAGATTCCGATGCACCATTGCAGGATTACTGTATCCCTTGGACCTTCAAATCAACGATGAAACACAGAAATTGCATCGATATTGAATACAAAAGGCTAAATGTCGATTTATTTACAAGAGGAGTAACTCTTCTAATAGTACGTGCTTTTAGCCTTTCGTGGGACAGAAGTATTAGATTCCGAAGCACCATTGCAGGTGTAATGTATCCCTTGGACCTTCAACTCAACGATGAAACACAGAATTCGCATCAATATGGAATACAAAAGGCAAAATGACTTATTTACAAGAGGAGTAACTCTTCTAATAGTTCGAGCTTTGAGCCTTTCCTGGGACAGTAGTATTAGATTCCGATGCACCATTGCAGGTTTACTGTATCCCTTGGACCTTCAAATCAACGATGAAACACAGAAATTGCATCGATATTCAATCCAAATGCAAAATGTCGACTTATTTATAAGATGAGTTACTCTTCTAATAGTTCGTGCTTTGAGCCTTTCCTGGGACAGGAGTATTAGATTCCGATGCACCATTGCAGGTTTACTGTATCCCTTGGACCTTCAAATCAACGATGAAACACAGAAATTGCATCTATATTGAATACAAAAGGCAAAATTTCGACTTATTTACAAGAGGAGTAACTCTTCTAATAGTTCGTGTTTTGAGCCTTTCCTGGGACAGCACTATTAGATTCCGATGCACCATTGCAGGTTTACTGTATCCATTGGACCTTCAAATCAACGATGAAACACTGAAATTGCATCTATATTGAATATAATAGGCAAATTGTCGACATATTTACAAGAGGAATAACTCTTCTAATAGTTCATGCTTTGAGCCTGTCCTGGAACAGCAGTATTAGATTCCGATGCACCGTTGAAGGTTTACTGTTTCCCTTGGACCTTCAAATCAACGATGAAACACAGAAATTGCATCGATATTGAATACAAAAGGCAAAATGTCGACTTATTTACAAGAGGAGTAACTCTTCTAATGGTTCGTAATTTGAGCCTTTCCTGGGACAGTAGTATTAGATTCCGATGCACCATTGCAGGTTTACTGTATCCCTTGGACCATCAAATCAACGATGAAACACAGAAGTTGCATCGAAATTGAATACATAAGGCAAAATGACGACTTATTTACAAGAGGGGACACTCTTCTAATATTTCTTGCTTTAAGCCTTTCCTGGGACAGAAGTATTAGTTTCTGATGCACCATTGCAGGTTTACTGTATCCTTTTGACCTTCAAATCAACGATGAAGCACAGAAATTGCATCGATAATGAATACAAAAGGCAAAATGGAGACTTATTAATAAGCGGAGTAACTCTTCAAATAGTTCGTGCTTTGAGCCTTTCCTGGGACAGCAGTATTAGATTCCGATGCAGGATTGCAGGTTTACTGTATCCCTTGGACCTTCAAATGAACGATGAAACATAGAGATTGCATCGATATTGAATACAAAAGGCAAAATGTCGACTTATTTACAAGAGGAGTAACTCTTCAAATAGTTCGTGCTTTGAGCCTTTCCTGGGACAGCAGTATTAGATTCCGATGCACCATTGCAGGTTTACTGTATCCCTTGGACCTTCAAATCAGCGATGAAACACAGAAATTGCATCGATATTGAATACAAAGGCAAAATGGCGACTTTTTTATGAGAGGAGTAACTCTTCTAATAGTTCGTGCTTTGAGCCTTTCCTGGGACAGCAGTATTAGATTCCGATGCACCATTGCAGGATAACTGTATCCCTTGGACCTTAAAATCAACGATGAAACACAGAAATTGCATCAACATTGAATACAAAAGGCAAAATGTCGACTTACTTACAAGAGGAGTAACTCTTCTAATAGTTCGTGCTTTAGCCTTTCCTCGGACAGCAGTATTAGATTCCGATGCACCATTGCAGGTTTACTGTATCCCTTGGACCTTCAAATCAACGATGAAACACAGAAATTGCATCGAAATTGAATACAAAAGCCAAATGACGACTTATTTACAAGAGGGGAAACTCTTCTAATTTTTCGTGCTTTGAGCCTTTCCTGGGACAGAAGTATTAGATTCCGATGCACCATTGCAGGTTTACTGTATCCCTTGGACCTTCAAATCAACGATGAAGCACAGAAATTGCATCGATATTGAATACAAAAGGCAAAATGGCGACTTATTTATAAGAGGAGTAACTCTTCAAATAGTTCGTGCTTTGAGCCTTTCCTGGGACAGCAGTATTAGATTCCGATGCACCATTGCAGGTTTACTGTGTCTCTTGGACCTTCAAATCAACGACGAAGCACAGAAATAGCATCGATATTGAATACAAAAGGCAAAATGTCGACTTATTTATAAGAGGAGTAACTCTTCTAATAATTCGTGCTTTGAGCCTTTCTTGGGACAGCAGTATTAGATTCCGATGCACCATTGCAGGTTTACTGTATCCCTTGGACCTTCAAAACAACGATGAATCACAGAAATTGCATCGATATTGAATACAAAAGACAAAATGGCGACTTATTTATAAGAGGAGAAACTCTTCTAATAGTTCGTACTTTGAGCCTTTCCTGGGACAGCAGTATTAGATTCCGATGCACCATTGCAAGTTTACTGTATCCCTTGGCCCTTCAAATCTACGATGAAACAAAGAAATTGCATCGATATTGAATACAAAAGGCAAAATATCGACTTATTTATAAGAGGAGTAACTCTTCAAATAGTTCGTGCTTTGAGCCTTTCCTGGGACAGCAGTATTAGATTCCGATGCACCATTGCAGGTTTACTGTGTCTCTTGGACCTTCAAATCAACGACAAAGCACAGAAATAGCATCGATATTGAATACAAAAGGCAAAATGTCGACTTTTTTATAAGAGGAGTAACTCTTCTAATAGTTCGTGCTTTGAGCCTTTCTTCGGACAGCAGTATTAGATTCCGATGCACCATTGCAGGTTTACTGTATCCCTTGGACCTTCAAATCAACGATGAAGCACAGAAATTGCATCGATATTGAATACAAAAGACAAAATGGCGACTTATTTATAAGAGGAGTAACTCTTCTAATGGTTCGTACTTTGAGCCTTTCCTGGGACAGCAGTATTAGATTCCGATGCACCATTGCAGGTGTACTGTATCCCTTGGACTTTCAACTCAACGATGAAACACAGAATTCGCATCAATATTGAATACAAAAGACAAAATGACTTATTTACAAGAGGAGTAACTCTTCTAATAGTTCGTGATTTGAGCCTTTCCTGGGACAGTAGTATTAGATTCCGATGCACCATTGCAGGTTTACTGTATCCCTTGGACCTTCAAATCAACGATGAAACACAGAAATTGCATCGATATTGAATACATAAGGCAAAATGTCGACTTATTTACAAGAGGAGTAACTCTGCTAATAGTTCGTGTTTTGAGCCTTCCCTGGGACAGCAGTATTAGATTCCGATGTACCATTGCAGGATTACTGTACCCCTTGGACCTTCAAATCAACGATGAAACACTGAAATTGCATCGATATTGAATACAAAAGGCAAAATTTCGACTTATTTAGAAGAGGAGTAACTCTTCTAATAGTTCGTGCTTTGAGCCTTTCCTGCGATAGCAGTATTAGATTCCGATGCACCATTGCAGGTTTACTGTATCCTTTTGACCTTCAAATCAACGATGAAGCACAGAAATTGCATCGATAATGAATACAAAAGGCAAAATGGAGACTTATTAATAAGCGGAGTAACTCTTCAAATAGTTCGTGCTTTGAGCCTTTCCTGGGACAGCAGTATTAGATTCCGATGCAGGATTGCAGGTTTACTGTATCCCTTGGACCTTCAAATGAACGATGAAACATAGAGATTGCATCGATATTGAATACAAAAGGCAAAATGTCGACTTATTTACAAGAGGAGTAACTCTTCTAATAGTTCGTGCTTTGAGCCTTTCCTGGGACAGCAGTATTAGATTCCGATGCACCATTGCAGGTTTACTGTATCCCTTGGACCTTCAAATCAGCGATGAAACACAGAAATTGCATCGATATTGAATACAAAGGCAAAATGGCGACTTTTTTATGAGAGGAGTAACTCTTCTAATAGTTCGTGCTTTGAGCCTTTCCTGGGACAGCAGTATTAGATTCCGATGCACCATTGCAGGATTACTGTATCCCTTGGACCTTAAAATCAACGATGAAACACAGAAATTGCATCAACATTGAATACAAAAGGCAAAATGTCGACTTACTTACAAGAGGAGTAACTCTTCTAATAGTTCGTGCTTTAGCCTTTCCTCGGACAGCAGTATTAGATTCCGATGCACCATTGCAGGTTTACTGTATCCCTTGGACCTTCAAATCAACGATGAAACACAGAAATTGCATCGAAATTGAATACAAAAGCCAAATGACGACTTATTTACAAGAGGGGAAACTCTTCTAATTTTTCGTGCTTTGAGCCTTTCCAGGGACAGAAGTATTAGATTCCGATGCACCATTGCAGGTTTACTGTATCCCTTGGACCTTCAAATCAACGATGAAGCACAGAAATTGCATCGATATTGAATACAAAAGGCAAAATGGCGACTTATTTATAAGAGGAGTAACTCTTCAAATAGTTCGTGCTTTGAGCCTTTCCTGGGACAGCAGTATTAGATTCCGATGCACCATTGCAGGTTTACTGTGTCTCTTGGACCTTCAAATCAACGACGAAGCACAGAAATAGCATCGATATTGAATACAAAAGGCAAAATGTCGACTTATTTATAAGAGGAGTAACTCTTCTAATAATTCGTGCTTTGAGCCTTTCTTGGGACAGCAGTATTAGATTCCGATGCACCATTGCAGGTTTACTGTATCCCTTGGACCTTCAAAACAACGATGAATCACAGAAATTGCATCGATATTGAATACAAAAGACAAAATGGCGACTTATTTATAAGAGGAGAAACTCTTCTAATAGTTCGTACTTTGAGCCTTTCCTGGGACAGCAGTATTAGATTCCGATGCACCATTGCAAGTTTACTGTATCCCTTGGCCCTTCAAATCTACGATGAAACAAAGAAATTGCATCGATATTGAATACAAAAGGCAAAATATCGACTTATTTATAAGAGGAGTAACTCTTCAAATAGTTCGTGCTTTGAGCCTTTCCTGGGACAGCAGTATTAGATTCCGATGCACCATTGCAGGTTTACTGTGTCTCTTGGACCTTCAAATCAACGACAAAGCACAGAAATAGCATCGATATTGAATACAAAAGGCAAAATGTCGACTTTTTTATAAGAGGAGTAACTCTTCTAATAGTTCGTGCTTTGAGCCTTTCTTCGGACAGCAGTATTAGATTCCGATGCACCATTGCAGGTTTACTGTATCCCTTGGACCTTCAAATCAACGATGAAGCACAGAAATTGCATCGATATTGAATACAAAAGACAAAATGGCGACTTATTTATAAGAGGAGTAACTCTTCTAATGGTTCGTACTTTGAGCCTTTCCTGGGACAGCAGTATTAGATTCCGATGCACCATTGCAGGTGTACTGTATCCCTTGGACTTTCAACTCAACGATGAAACACAGAATTCGCATCAATATTGAATACAAAAGACAAAATGACTTATTTACAAGAGGAGTAACTCTTCTAATAGTTCGTGATTTGAGCCTTTCCTGGGACAGTAGTATTAGATTCCGATGCACCATTGCAGGTTTACTGTATCCCTTGGACCTTCAAATCAACGATGAAACACAGAAATTGCATCGATATTGAATACATAAGGCAAAATGTCGACTTATTTACAAGAGGAGTAACTCTGCTAATAGTTCGTGTTTTGAGCCTTCCCTGGGACAGCAGTATTAGATTCCGATGTACCATTGCAGGATTACTGTACCCCTTGGACCTTCAAATCAACGATGAAACACTGAAATTGCATCGATATTGAATACAAAAGGCAAAATTTCGACTTATTTAGAAGAGGAGTAACTCTTCTAATAGTTCGTGCTTTGAGCCTTTCCTGCGATAGCAGTATTAGATTCCGATGCACCATTGCAGGTTTACTGTACCCTTGTACCTACTAATCAACGATGAAACACAGAAATTGCATCGATATTGAATAAAAAAGGCAAAATGTCGACTTTTTTATAAGAGGAGTTACTCATCTAATAGTTCGTGCTTTGAGGCTTTCCTGGGACAGCAGTATTAGATTCCGATGCATCATCGCAGGTTTACTGTATCCCTTGACCTTCAAATCAACGATGAAACACAGAAATTGCATCGATATTGATTACAAAAGGCAAAATGTCGACATATTTTCAAGAGGTGTAACTCTTCTAATAGTTCGTGTTTTGAGCCTTTCCTGGGACAGCAGTTTTAGATTCCGATGCACCATTGCAGGTTTACTGTATCCCTTGGACCTTCAAATCAACGATGAAACACAGAAATTGCATCGAAATTGAATACAAAAGGCAAAATGTCGACTTATTTACAAGAGGAGTAACTCTTCTAATGGTTCGTAATTTGAGCCTTTCCTGGGACAGTAGTATTAGATTCCGATGCACCATTGCAGGTTTACTGTATCCCTTGGACCATCAAATCAACGATGAAACACAGAAATTGCATCGAAATTGATTACAAAAGGCAAAATGACGACTTATTTACAAGAGGGGAAACTCTTCTAATATATCTTGCTTTGAGCCTTTCCTGGGACAGAAGTATTAGTTTCTGATGCACCATTGCAGGTTTACTTTATCCCTTGGACCTTCAAATCAACGATGAAGCACAGAAATTGCATCGATATTGAATACAAAAGGCAAAATGGCGACTTATTTATAAGCGGAGTAACTCTTCAAATAATTCGTGCTTTGAGCCTTTCCTGGGACAGCAGTATTAGATTCCGATGCACAATTGCAGGTTTACTGTATCCCTTGGACCTTCAAATGAACGATGAAACATAGAGATTGCATCGATATTGAATACAAAAGGCAAAATGTCGACTTATTTACAAGAGGAGTAACTCGGCTAATAGTTCGTGTTTTGAGCCTTCCCTGGGACAGCAGTATTAGATTCCGATGCACCATTGCAGGTTTACTGTATCCCTTGGACCTTCAAATCAACGATGAAACGCAGAAATTGCATCGATATTGAAAACAAAAGGCAAAATGTCGACTTATTTATAAGAGGAGTAACTCTTCTAATAGTTCGTGCTTTGAGCCTTTCCTGGGACAGCAGTATTAGATTCCATGTACCATTGCAGGTTTACTGTACCCCTTGGACCTTCAAATCAACGATGAAACACAGAAATTGCATCGATATTGAATACAAAGGCAAAATGGCGACTTTTTTATGAGAGGAGTAACTCTTCTAATAGTTCGTGCTTTGAGCCTTTCCTGGGACAGCAGTATTAGATTCCAATGCACCATTGCGGGTTTACTGTATCCCTTGGACCTTCAAATCAACGATGAAACACAGAAATTGCATAGATATTGAATACAAAAGGCAAAATGTCGACTTATTTACAAGAGGAGTAACTCTTGTAATAGTTCGTGCTTTAGCCTTTCCTGGGACAGCAGTATTAGATTCCGATGCACCATTGCAGGTTCAATGTATCCCTTGGACCTTCAAATCAACGATGAAACACAGAAATTGCTTCGATATTGAATACAAAAGGTAAAATGTCGACTTATTTACAAGAGGAGTAACTCTTCTAATGGAACGTACTTTGAGCCTTTCCTTGGACAGTAGTATTAGATTCCGATGCACCATTGCAGGTTTACTGTATCCCTTGGACCTTCAAATCAGCGATGAAACACAGAAATTGCATCGAAATTGAATTCAAAAGGCAAAATGACGACTTATTTACAAGAGGGGAAACACTTCTAATATTTCGTGCTTTGAGCCTTTCCTGGGACAGAAGTATTAGATTCCGATGCACCATTGCAGGTTTACTGTATCCCTTGGACCTTCAAATCAACGATGAAGCACAGAAATTGCATCGATATTGAATACAAAAGGCAAAATGGCGACTTATTTATAAGAGGAGTAACTCTTCAAATAGTACGTGCTTTGAGCCTTTCCTGGGACAGCAGTATTAGATTCCGATGCACCATTGCAGGTTTACTGTGTCTCTTGGACCTTCAAATCAACGACGAAGCACAGAAATAGCATCGATATTGAATACAAAAGGCAAAATGTCGACTTATTTATAAGAGGAGTAACTCTTCTAATAGTTCGTGTTTGAGCCTTTCTTGGGACAGCAGTATTAGATTCCGATGCACCATTGCAGGTTTACTGTATCCCTTGGACCTTCAAATCAACGATGAAGCACAGAAATTGCATCGATATTGAATACAAAAGACAAAATGGCGACTTATTTATAAGAGGAGTAACTCTTCTAATAGGTCGTACTTTGAGCCTTTCCTGGGACAGCAGTATTAGATTCCGATGCACCATTGCAAGTTTACTGTATCCCTTGGCCCTTCAAATCAACGATGAAACACTGAAATTGCATCGATATTGAATACAAAAGGCAAAATGTCGACTTATTTAGAAGAGGAGTAACTCTTCTAATAGTTCGTGCTTTGAGCCTTTCCTGCGATAGCAGTATTAGATTCCGATGCACCATTGCAGGTTTACTGTACCCTTGTACCTACTAATCAACGATGAAACACAGAAATTGCATCGATATTGAATAAAAAAGGCAAAATGTCGACTTTTTTATAAGAGGAGTAACTCATCTAATAGTTCATGCTTTGAGGCTTTCCTGGGACAGCAGTATTAGATTCCGATGCATCATCGCAGGTTTACTGTATCCCTTGACCTTCAAATCAACGATGAAACACAGAAATTGCATCGATATTGATTACAAAAGGCAAAATGTCGACTTATTTTCAAGAGGTGTAACTCTTCTAATAGTTCGTGTTTTGAGCCTTTCCTGGGACAGCAGTATTAGATTCCGATGCACCATTGCAGGTTTACTGTATCCCTTGGACATTGAAATCAACGATGAAACACAGAAATTGCATCGATATTGAATTCAAAAGGCAAAATGTCGACTTATTTGCAAGAGAAGTAACTGTTCTAATCGTTCGTGCTTTGAGATATTCCTGGGACAGCAGTATTAGATTCCGATGCACCATTGCAGGTTTACTGTATCCCTTGGACGTTCAAATCAACGATGAAACACAGAAATTGCATCGATATTGAATACAAAAGGCAAAATGTCGACTTATTTACAAGAGGAGTAAGTCTTCTAATGGTTCGTAATTTGAGCCTTTCCTGGGACAGTAGTATAAGATTCCGATGCACCATTGCAGGTTTACTGTATCCCTTGGACCTTCAAATGAACGATGAAACATAGAGATTGCATCGATATTGAATACAAAAGGCAAAATGTCGACTTATTTACAAGAGGAGTAACTCGGCTAATAGTTCGTGTTTTGAGCCTTCCCTGGGACAGCAGTATTAGATTCCGATGCACCATTGCAGGTTTACTGTATCCCTTGGACCTTCAAATCAACGATGAAACGCAGAAATTGCATCGATATTGAATACAAAGGCAAAATGGCGACTTTTTTATGAGAGGAGTAACTCTTCTAATAGTTCGTGCTTTGAGCCTTTCCTGGGACAGCAGTATTAGATTCCAATGCACCATTGCGGGTTTACTGTATCCCTTGGACCTTCAAATCAACGATGAAACACAGAAATTGCATAGATATTGAATACAAAAGGCAAAATGTCGACTTATTTACAAGAGGAGTAACTCTTGTAATAGTTCGTGCTTTAGCCTTTCCTGGGACAGCAGTATTAGATTCCGATGCACCATTGCAGGTTCAATGTATCCCTTGGACCTTCAAATCAACGATGAAACACAGAAATTGCTTCGATATTGAATACAAAAGGTAAAATGTCGACTTATTTACAAGAGGAGTAACTCTTCTAATGGAACGTACTTTGAGCCTTTCCTTGGACAGTAGTATTAGATTCCGATGCACCATTGCAGGTTTACTGTATCCCTTGGACCTTCAAATCAGCGATGAAACACAGAAATTGCATCGAAATTGAATTCAAAAGGCAAAATGACGACTTATTTACAAGAGGGGAAACACTTCTAATATTTCGTGCTTTGAGCCTTTCCTGGGACAGAAGTATTAGATTCCGATGCACCATTGCAGGTTTACTGTATCCCTTGGACCTTCAAATCAACGATGAAGCACAGAAATTGCATCGATATTGAATACAAAAGGCAAAATGGCGACTTATTTATAAGAGGAGTAACTCTTCAAATAGTACGTGCTTTGAGCCTTTCCTGGGACAGCAGTATTAGATTCCGATGCACCATTGCAGGTTTACTGTGTCTCTTGGACCTTCAAATCAACGACGAAGCACAGAAATAGCATCGATATTGAATACAAAAGGCAAAATGTCGACTTATTTATAAGAGGAGTAACTCTTCTAATAGTTCGTGTTTGAGCCTTTCTTGGGACAGCAGTATTAGATTCCGCTGCACCATTGCAGGTTTACTGTATCCCTTGGACCTTCAAATCAACGATGAAGCACAGAAATTGCATCGATATTGAATACAAAAGACAAAATGGCGACTTATTTATAAGAGGAGTAACTCTTCTAATAGGTCGTACTTTGAGCCTTTCCTGGGACAGCAGTATTAGATTCCGATGCACCATTGCAAGTTTACTGTATCCCTTGGCCCTTCAAATCAACGATGAAACACTGAAATTGCATCGATATTGAATACAAAAGGCAAAATGTCGACTTATTTAGAAGAGGAGTAACTCTTCTAATAGTTCGTGCTTTGAGCCTTTCCTGCGATAGCAGTATTAGATTCCGATGCACCATTGCAGGTTTACTGTACCCTTGTACCTACTAATCAACGATGAAACACAGAAATTGCATCGATATTGAATAAAAAAGGCAAAATGTCGACTTTTTTATAAGAGGAGTAACTCATCTAATAGTTCATGCTTTGAGGCTATCCTGGGACAGCAGTATTAGATTCCGATGCATCATCGCAGGTTTACTGTATCCCTTGACCTTCAAATCAACGATGAAACACAGAAATTGCATCGATATTGATTACAAAAGGCAAAATGTCGACTTATTTTCAAGAGGTGTAACTCTTCTAATAGTTCGTGTTTTGAGCATTTCCTGGGACAGCAGTATTAGATTCCGATGCACCATTGCAGGTTTACTGTATCCCTTGGACATTGAAATCAACGATGAAACACAGAAATTGCATCGATATTGAATTCAAAAGGCAAAATGTCGACTTATTTGCAAGAGAAGTAACTGTTCTAATCGTTCGTGCTTTGAGATATTCCTGGGACAGCAGTATTAGATTCCGATGCACCATTGCAGGTTTACTGTATCCCTTGGACGTTCAAATCAACGATGAAACACAGAAATTGCATCGATATTGAATACAAAAGGCAAAATGTCGACTTATTTACAAGAGGAGTAAGTCTTCTAATGGTTCGTAATTTGAGCCTTTCCTGGGACAGTAGTATAAGATTCCGATGCACCATTGCAGGTTTACTGTATCCCTTGGACCTTCAAATGAACGATGAAACATAGAGATTGCATCGATATTGAATACAAAAGGCAAAATGTCGACTTATTTACAAGAGGAGTAACTCGGCTAATAGTTCGTGTTTTGAGCCTTCCCTGGGACAGCAGTATTAGATTCCGATGCACCATTGCAGGTTTACTGTATCCCTTGGACCTTCAAATCAACGATGAAACGCAGAAATTGCATCGATATTGAAAACAAAAGGCAAAATGTCGACTTATTTATAAGAGGAGTAACTCTTCTAATAGTTCGTGTTTTGAGCCTTTCCTGGGACAGCAGTATTAGATTCCGATGCACCATTGCAGGTTTACTGTACCCCTTGGACCTTCAAATCAACGATGAAACACAGAAATTGCATCGATATTGAATACAAAGGCAAAATGGCGACTTTTTTATGAGAGGAGTAACTCTTCTAATAGTTCGTGCTTTGAGCCTTTCCTGGGACAGCAGTATTAGATTCCGATGCACCATTGCGGGTTTACTGTATCCCTTGGACCTTCAAATCAACGATGAAACACAGATATTGCATCGATATTGAATACAAAAGGCAAAATGTCGACTTATTTACAAGAGGAGTAACTCTTCTAATAGTTCGTGCTTTAGCCTTTCCTGGGACAGCAGTATTAGATTCCGATGCACCCTTGCAGTTTCAATGTATCCCTTGGACCTTCAAATCAACGATGAAACACAGAAATTGCTTCGATATTGAATACAAAAGGTAAAATGTCGACTTATTTACAAGAGGAGTAACTCTTCTAATGGAACGTACTTTGAGCCTTTCCTTGGACAGTAGTATTAGATTCCGATGCACCATTGCAGGTTTACTGTATCCCTTGGACCTTCAAATCAGCGATGAAACACAGAAATTGCATCGAAATTGAATTCAAAAGGCAAAATGACGATTTATTTACGAGAGGGGAAACACTTCTAATATTTCGTGCTTTGAGCCTTTCCTGGGACAGAAGTATTAGATTCCGATGCACCATTGCAGGTTTACTGTATCCCTTGGACCTTCAAATCAACGATGAAGCACAGAAATTGCATCGATATTGAATACAAAAGGCAAAATGGCGACTTATTTATAAGAGGAGTAACTCTTCAAATAGTTCGTGTTTTGAGCATTTCCTGGGACAGCAGTATTAGATTCCGATGCACCATTGCAGGTTTACTGTGTCTCTTGGACCTTCAAATCAACGACGAAGCACAGAAATAGCATCGATATTGAATACAAAAGGCAAAATGTCGACTTATTTATAAGAGGAGTAACTCTTCTAATAGTTCGTGTTTGAGCCTTTCTTGGGACAGCAGTATTAGATTCCGATGCACCATTGCAGGTATACTGTATCCCTTGGACCTTCAAATCAACGATTTAGCACAGAAATTGCATCGATATTGAATACAAAAGACAAAATGGCGACTTATTTATAAGAGGAGTAACTCTTCTAATAGTTCGTACTTTGAGCGTTTCCTGGGACAGCAGTATTAGATTCCGATGCACCATTGCAAGTTTACTGTATCCCTTGGCCCTTCAAATCTACGATGAAATAAAGAAATTGCATCGATATTGAATGCAAAAGGCAAAATATCGACTTATTTATAAGAGGAGTAACTCTTCTAATAGTTCGTGATTTGAGCCTTCCCTGGGACAGCAGTATTAGATTCCGATGCACCATTGCAGGTTTACTGACTCCTTGGACCTTCAAATCAACGATGAAACACAGAAATGGCATCGATATTCAATACAAAAGGCAAAATGTCGACTTATTTACAAGAGGATTAACTCTTCTAATAGTTCGTGCTTTGAGCCTTTCCTGGAACAGCAGTATTAGATTCCGATGCACTATTGCAGGTTTACTGTTTCCCTTGGACCTTCAAGTCAACGATGAAATACAGAAATTGCATCTATATTGAATACAAAAGGCAAAATTTCGACTTATTTACAAGAGGAGTAACTCTTCTAATAGTTCGTGCTTTGAGCCTTTCCTAGGACAGCAGTATTAAATTCCGATGCACCATTGCAGGTTTACTGTAGCCATTGGACCTTCAAATCAACAATGAAACACAGAAATTGCATCGATATTGAATACAATAGGCAAAATGTCGACTTATTTACAAGAGGAGTAACTCTTCTAATGGTTCGTGTTTTGAGTCTTTCGTGGGACAGCAGTATTTGATTCCGATGCACCATTGCAGGTTTACTGTAGCCCTTGGACCTTCAAATCAACAATGAAACACAGAAATTGCATCGATATTGAATACAAAAGGCAAAATGTCGACTTATTTACAAGAGGACTAACTCTTCTAATAGTTCGTGATTTGAGCCTTTCCTGGGACAGCAGTATTTGATTCTGATGCACCATTCCATGTTTACTGTATCCCTTGTACCTTCAAATCAACGATGATACACAGAAATTGAATACAAAAGGCAAAATGTCGACTTATTTACAAGAGGGGTAACTCTTCTAATAGTTCGCGCTTTGTGCCTTTCCTGGGACAGCAGTATTATATTACGATGCACCATTGCAGGTTTACTGTATCCCTTGGACCTTCAAATCAACGATGAAACACAGAAATTGCATCGATAATGAATAGAAAAGGCAAAATGTAGACTTATTTACAAGAGGAGTAACTCTTCTAATAGTTCGTGCTTTGAGCCTTTCCTGGGACAGCAGTATTAGATTCCGATGCACCATTGCAGGTTTACTGTAGCCCTTGGACCTTCAATTCAACGATGAAACAGAGAAATTGCATCGATATTGAATGAAAAAGGCAAAATGTCGACTTATTTATAAGAGGAGTAACTCTTCTAATAGTTCGTGTTTTGAGCCTTTCGTGGGGCAGCAGTATTAGATTCCGATGCACCATTGCAGGATTACTGTATCCCTTATACCTTCAAATCAACGATGAAACACAGAAATTGCATCGATATTGAATACAAAAGGCTAAATGTCGACTTATTTACAAGAGGAGTAACTCTGCTAATAGTTCGCGCTTTGAGCCTTTCCTGGGACAGTAGTATTAGATTCAGATGTACCATTGCAGGTTTACTGTATCCCTTGGACCTTCAAATCAACGATGAATCACAGAAATTACATCGATATTCAGTCCAAATGCAAAATGTCGACTTATTTATAAGATGAGTAACTCTTCTAATAGTTCGTGCTTTGAGCCTTTCCTGGGACAGGAGTATTAGATTCCGATGCACCATTGCAGGTTTACTGTATCCCTTGGACATTCAAATCAACGATGAAACACAGAAATTGCATCTATATTGAATACAAAAGGCAAAATTTCGACATATTTACAAGAGGAGTAACTCTTCTCTATAGTTCGTGTTTTGAGCCTTTCCTGGGACAGCAGTATTAGATTCCGATGCACCATTGCAGGTTTACTGTATCCATTGGACCTTCAAATCAACGATGAAACACAGAAATTGCATCGATATTGAATATAATAGTCAAAATGTCGACATATTTACAAGAGGAAAAACTCTTCTAATAGTTCATGCTTTGAGCCTGTCCTGGAACAGCAGTATTAGATTCCGATGCACCGTTGAAGGTTTACTGTTTCCCTTGGACCTTCAAATCAACGATGAAACACAGAAATTGCATCGATATTGAATACTAAAGGCAAAATGTCGACTTATTTACAAGAGGAGTAGCTCTTCTAATAGTTCGTGCTTTGGGCCTTTCGTGGGGGAGCAGTATTGGATTCCGATGCACCATTGCAGGTTTACTGTATCGCTTGGACCTTCAAATCAACGATAAAACACAGATATTGCATCGATATTGAATACAAAAGGCAAAATGTCAACTTATTTACAAGAGGAGTAACTCTTCTAATAGTTCGTGCTTGAGCCGTTCCTGGGACAGCAGTATTAGATTCCGATGCACCATTGCAGGTTTACTGTATCCCTTGGACCTTCAAATCAACGATGAAACACAAAAATTGCATCGATATTGAATACAAAAGGCAAAATTCCGACTTCTTTACAAGAGGAGTAACTCTTCTAATAGTTCGGGCTTTTACCCTATCCTGGGATAGCAGTATAAGATTCCGATGCACCATTGCAGGTTTACTGTATCCCTTGGACCTTCAAATCAACGATGAAACACAGAAATTGCATCGATATTGAATACAAAAGGCAAAATGTCGACTTATTTACAAGAGGAGTAACTCTTCTAATAGTTCGTGTTTGAGCCTTTCCTGTGATAGCAGTATTAGATTCCGATGAACCATTGCAGGTTTACTGTACCCTTATACCTACTAATCAACGATGAAACACAGAAATTGCATCGATATTGAATAAAAAAGGCAAAATGTCGAATTATTTATAAGAGGAGTAACTCATCTAATAGTTCGTGCTTTGAGGCTTTCCTGGGACAGCAGTATTAGATTCCGATGCATCATCGCAGGTTTACTGTATCCCTTGACCTTCAAATCAACGATGAAACACAGAAATTGCATCGATATTGATTACAAAAGGCAAAATGTCGACTTATTTACAAGGGGAGTAACTCTTCTAATAGTTCGTGTTTGAGCCTTTCCTGGGACAGCAGTATTAGATTCCGATGCACCATTGCAGGTTTACTGTATCCCTTGGACATTCAAATCAACGATGAAACACTGAAATTGCATCGATATTGAATTCAAAAGGCAAAATGTCGACTTATTTGCAAGAGAAGTAACTGTTCTAATAGTTCGTGCTTTGAGATATTCCTGGGACAGCAGTATTAGATTCCGATGCGCCATTGCAGGTTTACTGTATCCCTTGGACATTCAAATCAAAGATGAAACTCAGTTATTGCATCGATATTGAATACAAAAGGCAAAATGTCGACTTAATTACAAGAGGAGTAACTCTTCTAATGTTTCGTAATTTGAGCCTTTAATGGGACAGTAGTATTAGATTCCGATGCACCATTGCAGGTTTACTGTATCCCATGGACCATCAAATCAACGATGAAACACAGAAATTGCATCGAAATTGAATACAAAAGGCAAAATGACGACTTATTTACAAGAGGGGAAACTCTTCTAATATATCTTGCTTTGAGCCTTTCCTGGGACAGAAGTATTAGTTTCCGATGCACCATTGCAGGTTTACTGTATCCCTTGGACCTTCAAATCAACGATGAAGCACAGACATTGCATCGATATTGAATACAAAAGGCAAAATGGCGACTTATTTATAAGAGGAGTAACTCTTCAAATAGTTCGTGCTTTGAGCCTTTCCTGGGACAGCAGTATTAGATTCCGATGCACCATTGCAGGTTTACTGTATCCCTGGGACCTTCAAATGAACGATGAAACATAGAGATAGCATCGATATTGAATACAAAAGGCAAAATGTCGACTTATTTAGAAGAGGAGTAACTCGGCTAATAGTTCGTGTTTTGAGCCTTCCCTGGGACAGCAGTATTTGATTCCGATGCACCATTGCAGGTTTACTGTATCCCTTGGACCTTCAAATCAACGATGAAACACAGAAATTGCATCGAAATTGAATACAAAAGGCAAAATGACGACTTATTTACAAGAGGGGAATCTCTTCTAATATTTCGTGCTTTGAGCCTTTCCTGGGACAGAAGTTTTAGATTCCGATGCACCATTGCAAGGTTACTGTATCCCTTGGACCTTCAAATCAACGATGAAGCACAGAAATTGCATCGATATTGAATACAAAAGGCAAAATGGCGACTTATTTATAAGAGGAGTAAGTCTTCAAATAGTTCGTGCTTTGAGCCTTTCCTGGGACAGCAGTATTAGATTCCGATGCACCATTGCAGGTTTACTGTGTCTCTTGGACCTTCAAATCAACGACGAAGCACAGAAATTACATGGATATTGAATACAAAAGGCAAAATGTCGACTTATTTATAAGAGGAGTAACTCTTCTAATAGTTCGTGCTTTGAGCCTTTATTGGGACAGCAGTATTAGATTCCGATGCACCATTGCAAGTTTACTGTATCCCTTGGCCCTTCAAATCTACGATGAAACAAAGAAATTGCATCGATATTGAATACAAAAGGCAAAATATCGACTTATTTATAAGAGGAGTAACTCTTCTAATAGTTCGTGATTTGAGCCTTCCCTGGGACAGCAGTATTAGATTCCGATGCACCATTGCATGTTTAATGTATCCCTTGTTCCTTCAAATCAACGATGATACACAGAAATTGCGTCGATATTGAATACAAAAGGCAAAATGTCGACTTATTTACAAGAGGGGTAACTCTTCTAATAGTTCGTGCTTTGAGCCTTTCCTGGGACAGCAGTATTAGATTCCGATGCACCATTGCAGGTTTACTGTATCCCTTGGACCTTCAAATCAACGATGAAACACGGAAATTGCATCGACATTGAATACAAAAGCCAAATGTCGACTTATTTACAAGAGGAGTAACTCTTCTAATAGTTCGTGCTTTGAGCCTTTCGTGGGATAGCAGTATTAGATTCCGATGCACCATTGCAGGTTTACTGTATCCCTTGGACCTTCAAATTAACGATGAAACACAGAAATTGCATCCATATTGAATACAAAAGGCAAAATTTCGACTTATTTACAAGAGGAGTAACTCTTCTAATAGTTCGTGCTTTGAGCCTTTCGTGGGACAGCAGTATTAGATTCCGATGCACCATTGCAAGTTTACTCTATCCCTTGGACCTTCAAATCAACGATGGAACACAGAAATTGCATCGATATTGAATACAAAAGGCAAAATGTCGACTTATTTACAAGAGGATTAACTCTTCTAATAGTTAGTGCTTTGAGCCTTTCCTGGAACAGCAGTATTAGATTCCGATGCACCATTGCAGGTTTACTGTTTCCCTTGGACCTTCAAGTCGACGATGAAATACAGAAATTGCATCTATATTGAATACAAATGGCAAAATGTCGACTTATTTACAAGAGGAGTAACTCTTCTAATAGTTCGTGCTTTGAGCCTTTCGTGAGGGAGCAGTATTAGATTCCGATGCACCATTGCCGGTTTACTGTATCCCTTGGAACTTCAAATCAACGATGAAACACAGAAATTGCATCGATATTGATTACAAAAGGCAAAATGTCGACTTATTTACAAGAGGAGTAACTCTTCAAATAGATCGTGCTTTGAGCCCTTCCTGGAACAGCAGTATTAGATTCTGATGCCCCATTGCAGTTTTACTGTTTCCCTTGGACCTTCAAATCAACGATGAAACACAGAAATTGCATCTATATTGAATACAAAAGGCAAAATTTCGACTTATTAACAAGAGGAGTAACTCTTCTAATAGTTCGTGTTTTGAGCCTTTCCTGGGACAGCAGTATGAAATTCCGATGCACCATTGCAGGTTTACTGTATCCCTTGTACCTTCAAATCAACGATGAAACACAGAAATTGCATCGATATTGAATACAATGGGCAAAATGTCGACTTATTTACAAGAGGAGTAACTCTTTTATTAGTTTGTGCTTTGAGCCTTTCGTAGGACAGCAGTATTAGATTCCGATGCACCATTGCAGGTTTACTGTTTCCCTTGGACCTTCAAATTAACTATGAAACACAGAAATTGAATCGATATTGAATACAAAAGGCAAAATGTCGACTTATTTACAAGAGGACTAACTGTTCTAATAGTTCGTGCTTTGAGCCTTTCGTGGGACAGCAGAATTTGATTCCGATGTACCATTGCAGGTTTACTGTAGCCCTTGGACAATCAAATCAACGATGAAACACAGAAATTGCATCGATATTGAATACAAAAGGCAAAATGTCGACTTATTTACAAGAGGACTAACTCTTCTAATAGCTCGTGATTTGAGCCATCCTGGGACAGCAGTATTTGATTCTGATGCACCATTCCATGTTTACTGTATCCCTTGTACCTTCAAAACAACGATGATACACAGAAATTGCGTCCATATTGAATACAAAAGGCAAAATGTCGACTTATTTACAAGAGGGGTAACTCTTCTAATAGTTCGCGCTTTGTGCCTTTCCTGGGACAGCAGTATTAGATTACGATGCACCATTGGAGGTTTACTGTATCCCTTGGACCTTCAAATCAACGATGAAACACAGAAATTGCATCGATAATGAATACAAATGGCAAAATGTCGAGTTATTTACAAGAGGAGTAACTCTTCTAATAGTTCGTGCTTTGAGCCTTTCCTGGGACAGCAGTATTAGATTCCGATGCACCATTGCAGGTTTACTGTAGCCCTTGGACCTTCAATTCAACGATGAAACACAGAAATGGCATCGATATTGAATAAAAAAGGCAAAATGTCGACTTATTTATAAGAGGAGTAACTCTTCTAATAGTTCGTGTTTTGAGCCTGTCGTGGGGCAGCAGTATTAGATTCCGATGCACCATTGCAGGTTTACTGTATCCCTTGGATATTCAAATCAACGATGAAACCCAGAAATTGCATCGATATTGAATTCAAAAAGCAAATTGTCGACTTATTTATAAGAGGAGTAACTCTTCTAATACTTCGTGTTTTGAGCCTTTCCTGGGACAGCAGTATTAGATTCCGATGCACCATTGAAGGTTTACTGAATCCCTTTGACCTTCAAATCAACGATGAAACACAGAAATTGCATCGATATTGAATACAAAAAGCAAAATGTCGACTTATTTACAAGAGGAGTAACTCTGCTAATAGTTCGTGTTTTGAGCCTCCCTGGGACAGCAGTATTAGATTCCGATGCACCATTGCAGGATAACTGTATCCCTTGGACCTTCAAATCAACGATGAGACACAGAAATTGCATCGATATTGAATACAAAAGGCTAAATGTCATCTTATTTACAAGAGGAGTAACTCTTCTAATAGTTCGAGCTTTGAGCCTTTCCTGGGACAGTAGTATTAGATTCCGATGCACCATTGCAGGTTTACTGTATCCCTTGGCCCTTCAAATCTACGATGAAACAAAGAAATTGCATCGATATTGAATACAAGAGGCAAAATATCGACTTATTTATAAGAGGAGTAACTCTTCTAATAGTTCGTGCTTTGAGCCTTTCGTGGGGGAGCAGCATTATATTCCGATGCACCATTGCAGGTTTACTGTATCCCTTGGACCTTCAAATCAACGATGAAACACAGAAATTGCATCGATATTGATTACAAAAGGCAAAATATCGACTTATTTACAAGAGGAGTAACTCTTCAATAGATCGTGCTTTGAGCCCTTCCTGGAACAGCAGTATTAGATTCTGATGCCCCATTGCAGTTTTACTGTTTCCCTTGGACCTTCAAATCAACGATGAAACACAGAAATTGCATCGATATTGAATACAATGGGCAAAATGTCGACTTATTTACAAGAGGAGTAACTCTTTTATTAGTTCGTGCTTTGAGCCTTTCGTAGGACAGCAGTATTAGATTCCGATGCCTCATTGCAGGTTTACTGTTTCCCTTGGACCTTCAAATAAACGATGAAACACAGAAATTGAATCGATATTGAATACAAAAGGCAAAATGTCGACTTATTTACAAGAGGACTAACTCTTCTAATAGTTCGTGCTTTGGGCCTTTCGTGGGACAGCAGTATTTGATTCCGATGCACCATTGCAGGTTTACTGTAGACCTTGGACCTTCAAATCAACGATGAAACACAGATATTGCATCGATATTGAATACAAAAGGCAAAATGTCGACTTATTTACAAGAGGTGTAACTCTTCTAATAGTTCGCGCTTTGTGCCTTTCCTGGGACAGCAGTATTAGATTACGAAGCACCATTGCAGGTTTACTGTATCCCTTGGACCTTCAAATCAACGATGAAACACAGAAATTGCATCGATAATGAATACAAATGGCAAAATGTCGAGTTATTTACAAGAGGAGTAACTCTTCTAATAGTTCGTGCTTTGAGCCTTTCCTGGGACAGCAGTATTAGATTCCGATGCACCATTGCAGGTTTACTGTAGCCCTTGGACCTTCAATTCAACGATGAAACACAGAAATTGCATCGATATTGAATGAAAAAGGCAAAATGTCGACTTATTTATAAGAGGAGTAACTCTTCTAATAGTTCGTGTTTTGAGCCTTTAGTGGGGCAGCAGTATTAGATTCCGATGCACCATTGCAGATTTACTGTATCCCTTGGATATTCAAATCAACGATGAAACCCAGAAATTGCATCGATATTGAATTCAAAAAGCAAATTGTCGACTTATTTATAAGAGGAGTAACTCTTCTAATACTTCGTGTTTTGAGCCTTTCCTGGGACAGCAGTATTAGATTCCGATGCACCATTGAAGGTTTACTGAATCCCTTTGACCTTCAAATCAACGATGAAGCACAGAAATTGCATCGATATTGAATACAAAAGGCAAAATGTCGACTTATTTACAAGAGGAGTAACTCTTCTAATAGTTCGTGTTTTGAGCCTTCCCTGGGACAGCAGTATTAGATTCCGATGCACCATTGCAGGATTACTGTATCCCTTGGACCTTCAAATCAACGATGAAACACAGAAATTGCATCGATATTGAATACAAAAGGCTAAATGTCAACTTATTTACAAGAGGAGTAACTCTTCTAATAGTTCGTGCTTTTAGCCTTTCGTGGGACAGCAGTATTAGATTCCGATGCACCATTGCAGGTGTACTGTATCCCTTGGACCTACAACTCAACGATGAAACACAGAATTCGCATCAATATCGAATACACAAGGCAAAATGCCTTATTTACAAGAGGAGTAACTCATCTAATAGTTCGAGCTTTGAGCCTTTCCTGGGACAGTAGTATTAGATTCCGATGCACGATTGCAGGTTTACTGTATCCCTTGGACCTTCAAATCAACGATGAAACACAGAAATTGCATCGATATTGAATACAAAAGGCAAAATGTCGGCTTATTTACTAGAGGAGTAACTCTTCTAACAGTTCGTGCTTTTAGCCTTTCCTGGGACAGCAGTATTAGATTCCGATGCACCATTGCAGGTTTATTGTATCCCTTGGATCTTCAAATCAACGATGAAACACAGAAATATTATCGATATTGAATACAAAAGGCAAAATGTCGACTTATATACAAGAGGAGTAACTCTTCTAATAGTTCGTGCTTTGAGCCTTTCCTGCGACAGCAGTATTAGATTCCGATGCACCATTGCAGGTTCACTGTATCGCTTGGACCTTCAAATCAACGATGAAACACAGAAATTGCATTGATATTGAATACAAAAGGCAAAGTGTCAACTTATTTTCAAGAGGAGTACCTATTCTAACAGTTCGTGCTTTGAGCCTTTCCTGGGACAGCAGTATCAGATTCCAATGCACCATTGCAAGTTTACTGTATCCCTTGGACCTTCTAATCAACGATGAAACACAAAAATTGCATCGATATTGGATACAAAATGCAAAATGCCGACTTATTTACAAGAGGAGTAACTCTTCTAATAGTTCGTGCTTTTAGCATTTCCTGGGACAGCAGTATTAGATTCCGATGCACCAGTGCAGGTTTACTGTATCCCTTGGACCTTCAAATCAACGATGAAACACAGAAATTGCATCGATATTCAATACAAAAGGCAAAATGTCGACTTATCCCTTGGACCTTCTAATCAACGATGAAACACAAAAATTGCATCGATATTGAATACAAAATGCAAAATGCCGACTTATTTACAAGAGGAGTAACTCTTCTAATAGATCATGCTTTTAGCATTTCCTGGGACAGCAGTATTAGATTTAGATGCACCAGTGCAGGTTTACTGCATCCCTTGGACCTTCAAATCAACGATGAAACACAGAAATTGCATCGATATTCAATACAAAAGGCAAAATGTCGACTTATTTACAAGAGGAGTAACTCTTCTAATAGTTCGTGCTTTCAGCCTTTCCTGGGACAGCAGTATTAGATTCCGATGCACCATTGCAGGTTTACTGTATCCCTTGGACCTAAAAATCAACGATGAAACACAGAAATTGCATCGATATTGAATACAAAATGCATAATGTCGACTTATTTACAAGAGGAGTAACTCTTCTAATAGTTCGACCTTTGAGCCTTTCCTGGAACAGCAGTATTAGATTCCGATGTGCCATTTCAGGTTTACTGTATCCATTGGACCTTCAAATCAACGATAAAACACAGAAATTGCATCAATATTGAATACAAAAGGCAAAATGTCGACTTATTTACAAGAGGAGTAACTCTTCTAATAGTTCGTGCTTTGAGCCTTTCCTCGAGCAGTAGTATTAGATTCCGATGCAACATTGCAGGTTTACTGTATCCCTTGGACCTTAAAATCAACGATGAAACACAGAAATTGCATCGATATTGAATACAAAAGGCAAAATGTCAACTTATTTACAAGAGGAGTAACTCTTCTAATAGTTCGTGCTTTGAGCCTTTCCTGGGACAGCAGTATTAGATTCCGATGCACCATTGCAGGTTTACTGTATCCCTTGGAACGTCAAATCAACGATGAAACACAAAAATTGCATCGATATTGAATACAAAAGGCAAAATGCCGACTTATTTACAAGAGGAGTAATTCTTCTAATAGTTCGTGCTTTGAGCCTTTCCTGGGACAGCAGTATTAGATTCCGATGCACCATTGCAGGTTTACTGTTTCCCTTTTACCTTCAAATTAACGATGAAAGACAGAAATTGAATCGATATTGAATACAAAAGGCAAAATGTCGTCTTATTTACAAGAGGAGTAACTCTTCTAATAGTTCGTGCTTTTAGCGTCTCCTGGGACAGCAGTATTAGATTCCGATGCACCATTGCTGGTATACTGTATCCCTTGGACCTTCAAATCTACGATGAAACAAAGAAATTGCATCGATATTGAATACAAGAGGCAAAATATCGACTTATTTATAAGAGGAGTAACTCTTCTAATAGTTCGTGATTTGAGCATTCCCTGGGACAGCAGTATTAGATTCCGATGCACCATTGCATGTTTAATGTATCCCTTGTACCTTCAAATCAACGATGATACACAGAAATTGCGTCGATATTGAATACAAAAGGCAAAATGTCGACTTATTTACAAGAGGGGTAACTCTTCTAATAGTTCGTGCTTTGAGCCTTTCCTGGGATAGCAGTATTAGATTCCGATGCACCATTGCAGGTTTACTGTATCCCTTGGACCTTCAAATTAACGATGAAACACAGAAATTGCATCCATATTGAATACAAAAGGCAAAATTTCGACTTATTTACAAGAGGAGTAACTCTTCTAATAGTTCGTGCTTTGAGCCTTTCCTGGGACAGCAGTATTAGATTCCGATGCACCATTGCAAGTTTACTGTATCCCTTGGACCTTCAAATCAACGATGAAACACAGAAATTGCATCGATATTGAATACAAAAGGCAAAATGTCGACTTATTTACAAGAGGATTAACTCTTCTAATTGTTCGTGCTTTGAGCCTTTCCTGGAACAGCAGTATTAGACTCCGATGCACCATTGCAGGTTTACTGTTTCCCTTGGACCTTCAAGTCAACGATGAAATACAGAAATTGCATCTATATTGAATACAAAAGGCAAAATGTCGACTTATTTACAAGAGGAGTAACTCTTCTAATAGTTCGTGCTTTGAGCCTTTCGTGGGGGAGCAGCATTATATTCCGATGCACCATTGCAGGTTTACTGTATCCCTTGGACCTTCAAATCAACGATGAAACACAGAAATTGCATCGATATTGATTACAAAAGGCAAAATGTCGACTTATTTACAAGAGGAGTAACTCTTCAAATAGATCGTGCTTTGAGCCCTTCCTGGAACAGCAGTATTAGATTCTGATGCCCCATTGCAGTTTTACTGTTTCCCTTGGACCTTCAAATCAACGATGAAACACAGAAATTGCATCGATATTGAATACAATGGGCAAAATGTCGACTTATTTACAAGAGGAGTAACTCTTTTATTAGTTCGTGCTTTGAGACTTTCGTAGGACAGCAGTATTAGATTCCGATGCCTCATTGCAGGTTTACTGTTTCCCTTGGACCTTCAAATTAACGATGAAACACAGAAATTGAATCGATATTGAATACAAAAGGCAAAATGTCGACTTATTTACAAGAGGACTAACTCTTCTAATAGTTCGTGCTTTGAGCCTTTCGTGGGACAGCAGTATTTGATTCCGATGCACCATTGCAGGTTTACTGTAGACCTTGGACCTTCAAATCAACGATGAAACACAGAAATTGCATCGATATTTAATACAAAAGGCAAAATGTCGACTTATTTACAAGAGGACTAACTCTTCTAATAGCTCGTGATTTGAGCCTTTCCTGGGACAGCAGTATTTGATTCTGATGCACCATTCCATGTTTACTGTATCCCTTGTACCTTCAAATCAACGATGATACACAGAAATTGCGTCCATATTGAATACAAAAGGCAAAATGTCGACTTATTTACAAGAGGGGTAACTCTTCTAATAGTTCGCGCTTTGTGCCTTTCCTGGGACAGCAGTATTAGATTACGAAGCACCATTGCAGGTTTACTGTATCCCTTGGACCTTCAAATCAACGATGAAACACAGAAATTGCATCGATAATGAATACAAAAGGCTAAATGTCAACTTATTTACAAGAGGAGTAACTCTTCTAATAGTTCGTGCTTTTAGCCTTTCGTGGGACAGCAGTATTAGATTCCGATGCACCATTGCAGGTGTACTGTATCCCTTGGACCTACAACTCAACGATGAAACACAGAATTCGCATCAATATCGAATACACAAGGCAAAATGCCTTATTTACAAGAGGAGTAACTCTTCTAATAGTTCGAGCTTTGAGCCTTTCCTGGGACAGTAGTATTAGATTCCGATGCACCATTGCAGGTTTACTGTATCCCTTGGACCTTCAAATCAACGATGAAACACAGAAATTGCATCGATATTGAATACAAAAGGCAAAATGTCGGCTTATTTACTAGAGGAGTAACTCTTCTAACAGTTCGTTCTTTTAGCCTTTCCTGGGACAGCAGTATTAGATTCCGATGCACCATTGCAGGTATATTGTATCCCTTGGATCTTCAAATCAACGACGAAACACAGAAATATTATCGATATTGAATACAAAAGGCAAAATGTCGACTTATATACAAGAGGAGTAACTCTTCTAATAGTTCGTGCTTTGAGCCTTTCCTGCGACAGCAGTATTAGATTCAGATGCACCATTGCAGGTTCACTGTATCGCTTGGACCTTCAAATCAACGATGAAACACAGAAATTGCATTGATATTGAATACAAAAGGCAAAATGTCAACTTATTTTCAAGAGGAGTACCTCTTCTAACAGATCGTGCTTTGAGCCTTTCCTGGGACAGCAGTATTAGATTCCAATGCACCATTGCAAGTTTACTGTATCCCTTGGACCTTCTAATCAACGATGAAACACAAAAATTGCATCGATATTGGATACAAAATGCAAAATGCCGACTTATTTACAAGAGGAGTAACTCTTCTAATAGTTCGTGCTTTTAGCATTTCCTGGGACAGCAGTATTAGATTTCGATGCACCAGTGCAGGTTTACTGTATCCCTTGGACCTTCAAATCAACGATGAAACACAGAAATTGCATCGATATTCAATACAAAAGGCAAAATGTCGACTTATTTACAAGAGGAGTAACTCTTCTAATAGTTCGTGTTTTCAGCCTTTCCTGGGACAGCAGTATTAGATTCCGATGCACCATTGCAGGTTTACTGTATCCCTTGGACCTTCAAATCAACGATGAAACACAGAAATTGCATCGATATTGAATACAAAAGGCATAATGTCGACTTATTTACAAGAGGAGTAACTCTTCTAATAGTTCGACCTTTGAGCCTTTCCTGGAACAGCAGTATTAGATTCCGATGCACCATTGCAGGTTTACTGTATCCCTTGGACCTTCAAATCAACGATGAAACACTGAAATTGCATCTATATTGAATACAAAATGCAAAATGTCGACTTATTTACAAGAGGAGTAACTCTTCTAATAGTTCGTGCTTTGAGCCTTTCCTGGAGCAGTAGTATTAGATTCCGATGCACCATTGCAGGTTTACTGTATCCCTCTGACCTTAAAATCAACGATGAAACACAGAAATTGCATCGATATTGAATACAAAAGGCAAAATGTCAACTTATTTACAAGAGGAGTAACTCTTCTAATAGTTCGTGATTTTAGCCTTTCCTGGGACAGCAGTATTAGATTCCGATGCACCATTGCAGGTTAACTGTATCCCTTGGAACTTCAAATCAACGATGAAACACAAAAATTGCATCGATATTGAATACAAATGGCAAAATGCCGACTTATTTACAAGAGGAGTAACTCTTTTAATAGTTCGTGCTTTGAACCTTTCCTGGGACAGCAGTATTAGATTCCGATGCACCATTGCAGGTTTACTGTGTCCCTTGGACCTGCAAATTAACGATGAAACATAGAAATTGAATCGATATTGAATACAAAAGGCAAAATGTCGTCTTATTTACAAGAGGAGTAACTCTTCTAATAGTTCGTGCTTTTAGCCTCTCCTGGGACAGCAGTATTAGATTCCGATGCACCATTGCTGGTATACTGTATCCCTTGGAACTTCAAATCAAAGATGAAGCACAGAAATTGCATCGATATTGAATACAAAAGGCAAAATGTCAACTTATTTACAAGAGGAGTAACTCGTCTAATAGTTCGTGCTCTGAGCCTTTCCTGGGACAGCAGTATTAGATTCCGATGCACCATTGCAGGTTTACTGTATCCCTTGGACTTTCAAATCAACGATGAAACACAGAAATTGCATCGATATTCAATACAAAAGGCAAAATGTCATCTTATTTACAAGAGGAGTAACTCTTCTAATAGTTCGTGCTTTGAGCCTTTCCTGGGACAGCAGTATTAGATCCGATGCACCATTGCAGGATTACTGTGTAACTTGGACCTCCAAATCAACTATGAAACACAGAAATTGCATCGATATCGAATACAAAAGGCAAAATGTCGACTTATTTACAAGAGGAGTAACTCTTCTATTAGTTCGTGATTTGAGCCTTTCCTGGAGCAGTAGTATTAGAATCCGATGCACCATTGCAGGTTTACTGTATCCCTTGGACCTTCAATTCAACGACGAAACACAAAAATTGCATCGATATTGAATACAAAAAGCAAAATTCCGACTTATTTACAAGAGGAGTAACTCTTCTAATAGTTCGTGCTTTGAGCCTTTCCTGGGACAGCAGTATAAGATTCCGATGCACCATTGCAGGTTTACTGTTTCCCTTGGAGCTTCAAATTAAAGATGAAACACAGAAATTGAATCGATATTTAATACAAAAGGCAAAATGTCGTCTTATTTACAAGAGGAGTAACTCTTCTAATAGTTCGTGCTATTAGCCTTTCCTGGGACAGCAGTATAAGATTCCGATGCACCATTGCAGGTTTACTGTATCCCTTGGACCTTCAAATCAACGATGAAACACAGAAGTTGCATCAATATTGAAAACAAAAGGCAAAATGTCGGCTTATTTACAAGAGGAGTAACTCTTCTAATAGTTCGTGCTTTTAGCCTTTCCTGGGACAGCAGTATTAGATTCCGATGCACCATCGCAGGTTTACTGTATCCCAATGGACCTTCAAATCAACGATGAAACACAGAAATATTATCGATATTGAATACAAAAATCAAAATGTCGACTTATATACAAGAGGAGTAACTCTTCTAATAGTTCGTGCTTTGAGCCTTTCCTGGGACAATAGTATTAGTTTTCGATGCACCAATGCAGATTTACTGTATCCCTTGGACCTTCAAATCAACGATTAAACACAGAAATTGCATCGATAATCAATACAAAAGGCAAATTGTCGACTTATTTACAAGAGGAGTAACTCTTCTAATAGTTCGTGCATTTAGCCTTTCCTGGGACAGCAGTATTAGATTCCGATGCACCATTCCAATTTTACTGTATCCCTTGGACCTTCAAATCAACGATGAAACACAGAAATGGCATCGATATTGAATACTAAAGGCATAATGTCGACTTATTTACAAGAGGAGTAACTCTTCTAATAGTTCGTGCTTTGAGCCTTTCCTGGGACAGCAGTATTAGATTCCGATGCACCATTGCAGGTTTATTGTATCCCTTGGATCTTCAAATCAACGATGAAACACAGAAATAATATCGATATTGAATACAAAAGGCAAAATGTCGTCTTATTTACAAGAGGAGTAACTCTTCTAATAGTTCGTGCTTTTAGCGTCTCCTGGGACAGCAGTATTAGATTCCGATGCACCATTGCAGGTATACTGTATCCCTTGGACCTTCAAATCAAAGATGAAACACAGAAATTGCATCGATTTTGAATACAAAAGGCAAAATGTCAACTTATTTACAAGAGGAGTAACTCGTCTAATAGTTCGTGTTCTGAGCCTTTCCTGGGACAGCAGTATTAGATTCCGATGCACCATTGCAGGTTTACTGTATCCCTTGGACCTTCAAATCAACGATGAAACACAGAAGTTGCATCGATATTCAATACAAAAGGCAAAATGTCAACTTATTTACAAGAGGAGTAACTCTTCTAATAGTTCGTGCTTTGAGCCTTTCCTGGGACAGCAGTATTAGATTCCGATGCACCATTGCAGGATTACTGTGTAACTTGGACCTCCAAATCAACTATGAAACACAGAAATTGCATCGACATCGAATACAAAAGGCAAAATGTCGGCTTATTTACAAGAGGAGTAACTCTTCTAATAGTTCGTGCTTTTAGCCTTTCCTGGGACAGCAGTATTAGATTCCGATGCACCATTGCAGGTTTACTGTATCCCTTGGACCTTCAAATCAACGATGAAACACAGAAATTGCATCGATATTGAATACAAAAGGCAAAATGTCGACTTATTTACAAGAGGAGTAACTCTTCTAATAGTTCGTGCTTTTAGCCTTTCCTGGGACAGCAGTATTAGATTCCGATGCACCATTGCAGGTTTACTGTATCCCTTGGACCTTCAAATCAACGATGAAACACAGAAATATTATCGATATTGAATACAAAATGCAAAATGTCGACTTATATACAAGAGGAGTAACTCTCCTAATAGTTCGTGCTTTGAGCCTTTCCTGGGACAGCAGTATTAGATTTCGATGCACCATTGCAGGTTTACTGTATCCCTTGGACCTTCAAATCAACGATGAAACACAGAAATTGCATTGATATTGAATACAAAAGGCAAAATGTCAACTTATTTACAAAAGGAGTAACTCTTCTAACAGTTCGTGCTTTGAGCCTTCCCTGGGACAGCAGTATTAGATTCCGATGCACCATTGCAAGTTTACTGTATCCCTTGGACCTTCAAATCAACGATGAAACACAAAAATTGCATCGATATTGAATACAAAAGGCAAAATGCCGACTTACTTACAAGAGGAGTAACTCTTCTAATAGTTCGTGCTTTTAGCATTTCCTGGGACAGCAGTATTAGATTTCGATGCACCAGTGCAGGTTTACTGTATCCCTTGGACCTTCAAATCAACGATGAAACACAGAAATTGCATCGATAATCAATACAAAAGGCAAAATGTCGATTTAATTACAAGAGGAGTAACTCTTCTAATAGTTCGTGCTTTTAGCCTTTCCTGGGACAGCAGTATTAGATTCCGATGCACCTTTGCAAGTTTACTGTATCCCTTGGACCTTCAAATCAACGATGAAACACAGAAATTGCATCGATATTGAATACAAAAGGCATAATGTCGACTTATTTACAAGAGGAGCAACTCTTCTAATAGTTCGTGCTTTGAGCCTTTCCTGGAACAGCAGTATTAGATTCCGATGCACCATTGCAGGTATACTGTATCCCTTGGACCGTCAAATCAACGATGAAAAACAGAAATTGCATCTATATTGAATACAAAAGGCAAAATGTCGACTTATTTACAAGAGGAGTAACTCTTCTAATAGTTCGTGCTTTGAGACTTTCCTGGAGCAGTAGTATTAGATTCCGATGCACCATTGCAGGTTTACTGTATCCCTTGGACCTTAAAATTAACGATGAAACACAGAAATTGCATCGATATTGAATACAAAATGCTAAATGTCAACTTATTTACAAGAGGAGTAACTCTTCTAATAGTTCGTGATTTGAGCCTTTCCTGGGACAGCAGTATTAGATTCCGATGCACCATTGCAGGTTTACTGTATCCCTTGGAACTTCAATTCAACGATGAAACACAAAAATTGCATCGATATCGAATGCAAAAGGCAAAATTCCGATTTATTTACAAGAGGAGTAACACTTCTAATAGTTCGTGCTTTGAGCCTTTCCTGGGACCGCAGTATTAGATTCCGATGCACCATTGCAGGTTTACTGTATCCCTTGGACCTTCAAATTAACGATGAAACACAAAAATTGCATCGATATTGAATACAAAAGGCAATATGTCGAATTATTTACAAGAGGAGTAACTCTTCTAATAGTTCGTGAATTGAGCCTTTCCTGGGACAGCAGTATTAGATTCCGATGCACCATTGCAGGATTACTGTATAACTTGGATCTCCAAATCAAATATGAAACACCGAAATTGCATCCATATCGAATACAAAGCGCAAAATGTCGACTTATTTACAAGAGAAGTAACTCTTCTATTAGGTCGTGCTTTGAGCCTTTCTTGGAGCAGTAGTATTAGGTTCCGATGCACCATTGCAGGTTTACTGTATCCCTTGGACCTTCAAATCAACGATGAAAAACAGAAATTGCATCGATATTGAATACAAAAGGCAAAATGTCGACTTATTTACAAGAGGAGTAACTCTTCTAATAGTTCGTGCTTTGAGCCTTTCCTGGGACAGCAGTATTAGATTCCGATACACCATTGCAGTTTTACTGTATCGCTTGGACCTTCAAATCAACGATGAAACACAGAAATAGCATCGATATTGAATACAAAAGGCAAAATGTCGACTTATTTACAAGAGGAGTAACTCTTCTAATAGTTCGTGCTTTGAGCCTTTCCTGGGACAGCAGTATTAGATTCCGATGCACCATTGCAAGTTTACTGTATCACTTGGAGCTTCAAATCAACGATGAGACACAGAAATTGCATCGATATTGAATACAATATTCAAAATGTCGACTTATTTACAAGAGGAGTAACTCTTCTAACAGTTCGTCCTTTGAGCCTTCCCTGGGACAGCAGTATTAGATTCCGATGCACCATTGCAAGTTTACTGTATCCCTTGGACCTTCAAATCGACGATGAAACACAAAAATTGCATCGATATTGAATACAAAAGGCAAAATGCCTACTTACTTACAAGAGGAGTAACTCTTCTAATAGTTCGTGCTTTTAGCATTTCCTGGGACAGCAGAATTAGATTTCGATGCACCAGTGCAGGTTTACTGTATCCCTTGGACCTTCAAATCAACGATGAAACACAGAAATTGCATCGATATTCAATACAAAAGGCAAAATGTCGACTTATTTACAAGAGGAGTAACTCTTCTAATAGTTTGTGCTTTTAGCCTTTCCTGGGACAGCAGTATTAGATTCCGATGCACCATTTTAATTTTTCTGTATCCCTTGGACCTTCAAATCAACGATGAAACACAGAAATTGCATCGATATTGAATACAAACGGCATAATGTCGACTTATTTACAAGAGGAGTAACTCTTCTAATAGTTCGTGCTTTGAGCCTTTCCTGGAACAGCAGTATTAGATTCCGATGCACCATTGCAGGTATACTGTATCCCTTGGACCTTCAAATCAACGATGAAACACAGAAATTGCATCTATATTGAATACAAAAGGCAAAATATCGACTTATTTACAAGAGGAGTAACTCTTCTAATAGTTCGTGCTTTGAGCCTTTCCTGGAGCAGTAGTATTAGATTTCGATGCACCATTGCAGGATTACTGTATCCCTTGGACCTTAAAATCAACGATGAAACACAGAAATTGCATCAATATTGAATACAAAAGGCAATATGTCAACTTATTTACAAGAGGAGTAACTCTTCTAATAGTTCGTGCTTTGAGCCTTTCCTGGGACAGCAGTATTAGATTCCGATGCACCATTGCAAGTTTACTGTATCCCTTGGACCTTCAAATCAACGATGAAACACAGAAATTGCATCGATATTCAATACAAAAGGCAAAATGCCGACTTATTTACAAGAGGAGTAACTCTTCTAATAGTTCGTGCTTTTAGCCTTTCCTGGGACAGCAGTATTAGATTCCGATGCACCATTGCAAGTTTACTGTATCCCTTGGACCTTCAAATCAACGATGAAACACAGAAATTGCATCGATATTGAATACAAAAGGCAAAATGTCGACTTATTTACAAGAGGAGTACGTCTTCTAATAGTTCGTGCTTTGAGCCTTTCCTGGGACAACAGTATTAGATTCAGACGCACCATTGCAGGTTTACTGTATCGCTTGGACCTTCAAATCAACGATGAAACGCAGAAATTGCGTCGATATTGAATACAAAAGGCAAAATGTCGACTTATTTACAAGAGGAGTAACTCTTCTAATAGTTCGTGCTTTGAGCCTTTTCTGGAACTGCAGTATTAGATTCCGATGCACAATTGCAGGTATACTGTATCCCTTGGACCTTCAAATAACGATGAAACACAGAAATTGTATCGATATTGAATACAAAAGTCAAAATGTCGAATTATTTAGAAGAGGAGTAACTCTTCTAATAGTTCGTGCATTGAGCTATTCCTGGGACAGCAGTATTAGATTCCGATGCACCATTGCAGGATTACTGTATAACTTGGATCTCCAAATCAAATATGAAACACCGAAATTGCATCCATATCGAATACAAAACGCAAAATGTCGACTTATTTACAAGAGGAGTAACTCTTCTATTAGGTCGTGTTTTGAGCCTTTCCTGGAGCAGTAGTATTAGATTCCGATGCACCATTGCAGGTTTACTGTATCCCTTGGACCTTCAAATCAACGATGAAAAACAGAAATTGCATCGATATTGAATACAAAAGGCAAAATGTCGACTTATTTACAAGAGGAGTAACTCTTCTAATAGTTCGTGCTTTTAGCCTTTCCTGGGACAGCAGTATTAGATTCCGATACACCACATCAGGTTTACTATATCCCTTGGACCTTCAAATCAACGATGAACACAGAAATTGCATCGATATTGAATACAAAATGCAAAATGTCGACTTATTTACAAACGGAGTAACTCTTCTAATAGTTCCTGCTTTGAGCCTTTCCTGGGACAACAGTATTAGATTCAGACGCACCATTGCAGGTTTACTGTATCGCTTGGACCTTCAAATCAACGATGAAACGCATAAATTGTGTCGATATTGAATACAAAAGGCAAAATGTCGACTTATTTACAAGAGGAGTAACTCTTCTAATAGTTCGTGCTTTGAGCCTTTCCTGGGACGGCAGTATTAGATTCCGATGCACCATTGCAGGTTTACTGTATCCCTTGGACATTAAAATCAACGATGAAACACAGAAATTGCATCGATATTGAATACAAAAGGCAAAATGTCAACTTATTTACAAGAGGAGTAACTCTTCTAATAGTTCGTGCTTTGAGCCTTTCCTGGGACAGCAGTATTAGATTCCGATGCACCATTGCAGGTTTACTGTATCCCTTGGAACTTCAATTCAACGATGAAACACAAAAATTGCATCGATATCGAATACAAAAGGCAAAATGCCGACTTATTTACAAGAGGAGTAACTCTTCTAATAGTTCGTGCTTTGAGCCTTTCCTGGGACAGCAGTATTAGATTCCGATGCACCATTTTAATTTTTCTGTATCCCTTGGACCTTCAAATCAACGATGAAACACAGAAATTGCATCGATATTGAATACAAACGGCATAATGTCGACTTATTTACAAGAGGAGTAACTCTTCTAATAGTTCGTGCTTTGAGCCTTTCCTGGAACAGCAGTATTAGATTCCGATGCACCATTGCAGGTATACTGTATCCCTTGGACCTTCAAATCAACGATGAAACACAGAAATTGCATCTATATTGAATACAAAAGGCAAAATATCGACTTATTTACAAGAGGAGTAACTCTTCTAATAGTTCGTGCTTTGAGCCTTTCCTGGAGCAGTAGTATTAGATTTCGATGCACCATTGCAGGATTACTGTATCCCTTGGACCTTAAAATCAACGATGAAACACAGAAATTGCATCAATATTGATACAAAAGGCAATATGTCAACTTATTTACAAGAGGAGTAACTCTTCTAATAGTTCGTGCTTTGAGCCTTTCCTGGGACAGCAGTATTAGATTCCGATGCACCATTGCAAGTTTACTGTATCCCTTGGACCTTCAAATCAACGATGAAACACAGAAATTGCATCGATATTCAATACAAAAGGCAAAATGCCGACTTATTTACAAGAGGAGTAACTCTTCTAATAGTTCGTGCTTTTAGCCTTTCCTGGGACAGCAGTATTAGATTCCGATGCACCATTGCAAGTTTACTGTATCCCTTGGACCTTCAAATCAACGATGAAACACAGAAATTGCATCGATATTGAATACAAAAGGCAAAATGTCGACTTATTTACAAGAGGAGTAACTCTTCTAATAGTTCGTGCTATGAGCCTTTCCTGGGACAACAGTATTAGATTCAGACGCACCATTGCAGGTTTACTGTATCGCTTGGACCTTCAAATCAACGATGAAACGCAGAAATTGCGTCGATATTGAATACAAAAGGCAAAATGTCGACTTATTTACAAGAGGAGTAACTCTTCTAATAGTTCGTGCTTTGAGCCTTTTCTGGAACTGCAGTATTAGATTCCGATGCACAATTGCAGGTATACTGTATCCCTTGGACCTTCAAATAACGATGAAACACAGAAATTGTATCGATATTGAATACAAAAGTCAAAATGTCGAATTATTTAGAAGAGGAGTAACTCTTCTAATAGTTCGTGCATTGAGCTATTCCTGGGACAGCAGTATTAGATTCCGATGCACCATTGCAGGATTACTGTATAACTTGGATCTCCAAATCAAATATGAAACACCGAAATTGCATCCATATCGAATACAAAACGCAAAATGTCGACTTATTTACAAGAGGAGTAACTCTTCTATTAGGTCGTGTTTTGAGCCTTTCCTGGAGCAGTAGTATTAGATTCCGATGCACCATTGCAGGTTTACTGTATCCCTTGGACCTTCAAATCAACGATGAAAAACAGAAATTGCATCGATATTGAATACAAAAGGCAAAATGTCGACTTATTTACAAGAGGAGTAACTCTTCTAACAGTTCGTGCTTTTAGCCTTTCCTGGGACAGCAGTATTAGATTCCGATACACCACATCAGGTTTACTATATCCCTTGGACCTTCAAATCAACGATGAACACAGAAATTGCATCGATATTGAATACAAAATGCAAAATGTCGACTTATTTACAAACGGAGTAACTCTTCTAATAGTTCCTGCTTTGAGCCTTTCCTGGGACAACAGTATTAGATTCAGACGCACCATTGCAGGTTTACTGTATCGCTTGGACCTTCAAATCAACGATGAAACGCATAAATTGTGTCGATATTGAATACAAAAGGCAAAATGTCGACTTATTTACAAGAGGAGTAACTCTTCTAATAGTTCGTGCTTTGAGCCTTTCCTGGGACGGCAGTATTAGATTCCGATGCACCATTGCAGGTTTACTGTATCCCTTGGACATTAAAATCAACGATGAAACACAGAAATTGCATCGATATTGAATACAAAAGGCAAAATGTCAACTTATTTACAAGAGGAGTAACTCTTCTAATAGTTCGTGCTTTGAGCCTTTCCTGGGACAGCAGTATTAGATTCCGATGCACCATTGCAGGTTTACTGTATCCCTTGGAACTTCAATTCAACGATGAAACACAAAAATTGCATCGATATCGAATACAAAAGGCAAAATGCCGACTTATTTACAAGAGGAGTAACTCTTCTAATAGTTCGTGCTTTGAGCCTTTCCTGGGACAGCAGTATTAGATTCCGATGCACCATTGCAGGTATACTGTATCCCTTGGACCTTCAAATTAACGATGAAACACAGAAATTGCATCGATATTGAATACAAAAGGCAATATGTCGACTTATTTACAAGAGGAGTAACTCTTTTAATAGTTCGTGCTTTGAGCCTTTTCTGGAACAGCAGTATTAGATTCCGATGCACCATTGTAGGTTTACTGTTTCCCTTAGACCTTCAAATCAACGATGAAACACAGAAATTGCATCTATATTAAATACAAAAGGCAAAATGTCGACTTATTTACAAGACGAGTAACTCTTCTAATAGTTCGTGCTTTGAGCCTATCCTGGGACAGCAGTATTAGATACCGATGCACCATTGCAGGTTTACTGTATCACTTGGACCTTCAAATCAACGATGAGACACAGAAATTGCATCGATATTGACTACAATATTCAAAATGTCGACTTATTTACAAGAGGAGTAACTCTTCTAATAGTTCGTGCATTGAGCCTTTCCTGGGACAGCAGTATTAGATTCCGATGCACCATTGCAGGATTACTGTATAACTTGGATCTCCAAATCAAATATGAAACACCGAAATTGCATCCATATCTAATACAAAACGCAAAATGTCGACTTATATACAAGAGGAGTAACTCTTCTATTAGGTCGTGTTTTGAGCCTTTCCTGGAGCAGTAGTATTAGATTCCGATGCACCATAGCAGGTTTACTGTATCCCTTGGACCTTCAAATCAACGATGAAAAACAGAAATTGCATCGATATTGAATACAAAAGGCAAAATGTCGACTTATTTACAAGAGGAGTAACTCTTCTAATAGTTCGTGCTTTTAGCCTTTCCTGGGACAGCAGTATTAGATTCCGATACACCACATCAGGTTTACTGTATCCCTTGGACCTTCAAATCAACGATGAAACACAGAAATTGCATCGATATTGAATACAAAAGGCTAAATGTCGACTTATTTACAAGAGGAGTAACTCTTCTAATAGTTCGTGCTTTGAGCCTTTCCTGGGACAACAGTATTAGATTCAGACGCACCATTGCAGGTTTACTGAATCGCTTGGACCTTCAAATCAACGATGAAACGCAGAAATTGTGTCGATATTGAATACAAAAGGCAAAATGTCGACTTATTTACAAGAGGAGTAACTCTTCTAATAGTTCGTGCTTTGAGCCTTTCCTGGGACAGCAGTATTAGATTCCGATGCACCATTGCAGGTTTACTGTATCACTTGGACCTTCAAATCAACGATGAGACACAGAAATTGCATCGATATTGAATACAATATTCAAAATGTCGACTTATTTACTAGAGGAGTAACTCTTCTAATAGTTCGTGCTTTGACCCTTTCCTGGAACAGCAGTATTAGATCCGTTGCACCATTGCAGGTTTCCTGTATCCCTTGGACCTTAAAATCAACGATGAAACACAGAAATTGCATCGATATTCTATACAAAAGGCAAAATGTCAACTTATTTACAAGATTAGTAACTCTTCTAATACTTCGTGCTTTTAGCTTCTCCTGCGACAGCAGTATTAGATTCCGATGCACCATTGCAGGTTTACTGTATCCCTTGGACCTTCAAACCAACGATGAAACACAGAAATTGCATCTGTATTGAATACAAAAGACAAAATGTCGACTTATTTACAAGAGGAGTAACTCTTCTAATAGTTCGTACTTTTTGCCTTTCCTGGGACAGCAGTATTAGATTCCGATACACCATTGCAGGTTTACTGTATACCTTGGACCTTCAAATCAACGATGAAACACAGAAATTGCATCGATATCGAATACAAAAGGCAAAATGTCGACTTATTTACAAGAGGAGTAACTCTTCTAATAGTTCGTACTTTTTGCCTTTCCTGGGACAGCAGTATTAGATTCCGATACACCATTGCAGGTTTACTGTATACCTTGGACCTTCAAATCAACGATGAAACACAGAAATCGCTTCGGTATTGAATACAAAATGCAAAATGTCGACTTATTTACAAGAGGAGTAACTCTTCTAATAGTTCGTGCTTTGAGCCTTTCCTGGGACAACAGTATTAGATTCCGACGCACCATTGCAGGTTTACTGTATCGATTGGACCGTCAAATCAACAATGAAACACAGAAATTGCGTTGACAATGAATACAAAAAGCAAAATGTCGACTTATTTACAAAAGGAGTAACTCTTCTAATGGTCCGTGCTTTCAGCCTTTCCTGGGACAGCAGTATTAGATTCCGATGCACCATTGCAGGTTTACTGTATCCGTTGGACCTTCAAATCAACGATGAAACACAGAAATTGCATCGGTATTGAATACAAAATTCAAAATGTCGACTTATTTACAAGAGGAGTAACTCTTCTAATAGTTCATGCTGTGAGCCTTTCCTGGGACAGCAGTATTAGATTTCGATGCACCAGTGCAAGTTTACTGTATCCGTTGGACCTTCAAATCAACGATGAAACACAGAAATTGCATCGATATTCAATACAAAAGGCAAAATGTTGACTTATTTACAAGAGGAGTAACTCTTCTAATAGTTCGTGCTTTTAGCCTTTCCTGGGACAGCAGTATTAGATTCCGATGCACCATTGGAAGTTTACTGTATCCCTTGGACCTTCAAATCAACGATGAGACACAGAAATTGCATCGGAATTGAATACAAAAGGCAAAATGTCGACTTATTTACAAGAGGAGTAACTCATCTAATAGTTCGTGCCTTAAGCCTTTACTGGAACAGCAGTATTAGATTCCGATTCACCATTGCAGGTTTACTGTATCCCTTGGACCTTCAAATCAACGATGAAACACAGAAATTGCATCTATATTGAATACAAAAGGCAAAATGTCGACTTATTTACAAGAGGAGTAATTCTTCTAATATTTCGTGCTTTGAGCCTTTCCTGGAGCAGTAGTATTAGATTCCGATGCACCATTGCAGGTTTACTGTATCCCTTGGACCTTCAAATCAACGATGAAACACAGAAATTGCGTCGATATTGAATACAAAAGGCAAAATCTCGACTTACTTACAAGAGAAGTAACTCTTCTAATACTTCGTGCAGTGAGCCTTTCCTGGGACAGCAGTATTAGATTCCAATGCACCATTGCAGGTTTACTGTATCGCTTGGACCTTCAAATCAACGATGAAACACAGAAATTGCATCGATATTGAATACAAAAAGCAAAATGTCGACTTATTTACAAGAGGAGTAACTCTTCTAATAGTTCGTAGTTTGAGCCTTTCCTGGGACAGCAGTATTAGATTCCGATGCACCATTGCAGGTTTACTGTATCCCTTGGACCTTCAATTCAACGATGAAACACAGAAATTGCATCGATATTGAATACAAATGCAAAATGTCAACTTATTTACAAGAGGAGTAACTCTTCTAATATTTCGTGCTTTGAGCCTTTCCTGGGACAGCAGTATTAGATTCCGATGCACCATTGCAGGTTTACTGTATCCCTTGGACCTTCAAATCAACGATGAAACACAAAAATTGCATCGATATTGAATACAAAAGGCAAAATTCCGACTTATTTACGAGAGGAGTAACTGTTCTAATAGTTCGTGCTTTGAGCATTTCCTGGGACAGCAGTATTAGATTCCGTGCTACATTGCAGGTTTACTGTATCCCTTGGACCTTCAAATCAACGATGAAACACAGAAATTGCATCTATATTGAATACAAAAGACAAAATGTCAACTTATTTACAAGAGGAGTAACTCTTCTAATAGTTCGTGCTTTGAGCCTTTTCTGGAGCAGTAGTATTAGATTCCGATGCACCATTGCAGGTTGACTGTATCCCTTGGACCTTCAAATCAACGATGAAACACAGAAATTGCATCGATATTGAATACAAAAGGCGAAATGTCGACTTATTTACAAGAGGAGTAACTCTTCTAATAGTTCGTTTTTTAGCCTGTCCTGGGACAGCAGTATTAGATTCCGATACACCATTGCAGGTTTACTGTATGCCTTGGACCTTCAAATCAACGATGAAACACAGAAATTGCTTCGGTATTGAATACAAAATGCAAAATGTCGACTTATTTACAAGAGGAGTAACTCTTCTAATAGTTCGTGCTTTGAGCCTTTCCTGGGACAACAGTATTAGATTCTGAAGCACCATTGCAGGTTTACTGTATCCGATGGACCTTCAAATCAACGATGAAACACAGAAATTGCATCGATATTGAAAACAAAATTAAAAATGTCGACTTATTTACAAGAGGAGTAACTCTTTTAATAGTTCGTGCTGTGAGCCTTTCCTGGGACAGGAGTATTAGATTCCGATGCACCATTGCAGGTTTACTGTATCGCTTGGACCTTCAAATCAACAATGAAACACAGAAATTGCGTCGATATTGAATACAAAAGGCAAAATGTCGACTTATTTACAAGAGGAGTAACTCTTCTGATAGTCCGTGCTTTGAGCCTTTCCTGGGACAGCAGTATTAGATTCTGAAGCACCATTTCAGGTTAACTGTATCCGTTGGACCTTCAAATCAAAGATGAAACACAGGAATTGCATCGATATTGAAAACAAAATTAAAAATGTCGACTTATTTACAAGAGGAGTAACTCTTCTAATATTTCGTGCAGTGAGCCTTTCCTGGGACAGCATTATTAGATTCCGATGCATCATTGCAGGTTTACTGTATCCCTTGGACCTTCAAATCAACGATGAAACACAAAATTTGCATCTATATTGAATACAAAAGGCAAAATGCCGACTTATTTACGAGAGGAGTAACTCTTCTAATAGTTCGTGCTTTGTGCCTTTCCTGGGACAGCAGTATTAGATTCCGTGCACCATTGCAGGTTTACTGTATCCCTTGGACCTTCAAATCAACGATGAAACACAGAAATTACGTCGATATTGAATACAAAAGGCAAAATGTCGACTTATTTACAAGAGGAGTAATTCTTCTAATAGTTCGTGCTTTTAGCCTTTCCTGGGACAGCAGTATTAGATTCCGATACACCATTGCAGGTTTACTGTATCCCTTGGAACTACAAATCAACGATGAAACACAGAAATTGCTTCGATAATGATTACAAAAGGCAAAATGTCGACTTATTTACAAGAGGAATAACTCTTCTAGTAGTTCCTGCTTTGAGCCTTTCCTGGGGCCACAGTATTAGTTTCCGGCGCACCATTGCAGTTTTACTGTATCGCTTGGAACTTGAAATCAACGATGAAACACAGAAATTGCGCCGATATTGAATACAAAAGGCAAAATGTCGACTTATTTACAAGAGGAGTAACTCTTCTAATAGTTCGTGCTTTTAGCATTTCCTGGGACAGCAGTATTAGTTTTCGATGCACCAGTGCAGGTTTACTGCATCCCTTGGACCTTCAAATCAACGATGAAACACAGAAATTGCATCGATATTTAATACTAAAAGCAAAATGTCGACTCATTTACAAGATTAGTAACTCTTCTAATAGTTAGTGATTTTAGCCTTTCCTGGGACAGCAGTATTAGATTCCGATGCACCATTCCAGGTTTACTGTATCCTTTGGACTTTCAAATCAACGATGAAACACAGATATTGCATCGATATTGAATACAAAAGGCAAAATGTCGACTTATTTACAAGAGGAGTAACTCTTCTAATAGTTCGTGCTTTTAGCCTTTCCTGGGACAGCAGTATTAGATTCCGATACACCATTGCAGGTTTACTGTATCCCTTGGACCTTCAAATCAACGATGAAACACAGAAGTTTCTTCGGTATTGAATACAAAATGCAAAATGTCGACTTATTTACAAGAGGAGTAACTCTTCTAATAGTTCGTGCTTTAAGCCTTTCCTGGGACAGCAGTATTACATTTCGATGCACCAGTGCAGGTTTACTGTATCCCTTGGACCTTCAAATCAACGATGAAACACAAAAATTGCATCGATATTCAATACAAAAAGCAAAATGTTGACTTATTTAGAAGTGGTGTAACTCTTCTAATAGTTCGTGCTTTTAGCCTTTCCTGGGACAGCAGTATTAGTTTCCGATGCACCATTGCAAGTTTACTGTATCCTTTGGACCTTCAAATCAACGATGAAACACAGAAATTGCATCGGTATTGAATACAAAAGGCAAAATGTCGACTTATTTACAAGAGGAATAACTCTTCTAATAGTTCGTGCCTTGAGCATTTTCTGGAACAGCAGTTTTAGATTCCGATTCACCATTGCAGGTTTACTGTATCCCTTGGACCTTCAATTCAACGATGAAACACAGAAATTGCATCTATATTGAATACAAAAGGCAAAATGTCGACTTATTTACAAGAGGAGTAACTCTTCTAATAGTTCGTGCTTTGAGCCTTTCCTGGAGCAGTAGTATTAGATTCCGATGCACCATTGCAGGTTTACCGTATCCCTTGGACCTTCAAATCAACGATGAAACACAGAAATTACATCGATATTGAATACAAAAGGCAAAATGTCAACTTATTTACAAGAGGAATAACTCTTCTAATTGTTCGTGTTTTTGAGCCTTTCCTGGGACAGCAGTATTAGATTCCGATGAACCATTGCAGGTTTACTGTATCCCTTGGACCTTCAAATCAACGATGAAACACAAAAATTGCATCGATATTGAATGCAAAAGGCAAAATGCCGAATTATTTACAAGAGGAGTAACTCTTCTAATAGTTCGTGCTTTTAGCATTTCCTGGGACAGCAGTATTAGTTTTCGATGTACCAGTGCAGGTTTACTGCATCCCTTGGACCTTCAAATCAACGATGAAACACAAAAATTGCATCGATATTGATTACAAAAGGCAAAATGCCGAATTATTTACAAGAGGAGTAACTCTTCTAATAGTTCGTGCTTTTAGCATTTCCTGGGACAGCAGTATTAGATTCCGATGCACCATTCCAGGTTAACTGTATCCCTTGGACCTTCAAATCAACGTTGAAACACAGAAATTGCATCGATATTGAATACAAAAGGCAAATTGTCGACTTATTTACAAGAGGAGTAACTCTTCTAATAGTTCGTGCTATGAGCCCTTCCTGGAACAGCAGTATTAGATTCCGATGCTCCATTGCAGGTTTACTATATCTCTTGGACCTTCAAATCAACGATGAAACACAGAAATTGCATCTATATTGAATACAAAAGGCAAAATGTCGACTTATTTACAAGAGGAGTAACTCTTCTAACAGTTCGTTCTTTGAGCCTTTCCTGGAGCAGTAGTATTAGATTCCGATGCACCATTGCAGGTTTACTGTATCCCTTGGACCTTCAAATCAACGATGAAACACAGAAATTGCATCGATATTGAATACAAAAGGCAAAATGTCGACTTATTTACAAGAGGAGTAACTCTTCTAATAGTTCGTGCTTTGAGCCTTTCCTGGGACAGCAGTATTAGATTCGGATGCACCATTGCAGTTTTACTGTATCGCTTGGACCTTCAAATCAACGATGTAACACAGAAATTGCATCGATATTGAATACAAAAGGCAAAATGTCAACTTATTTATAAGAGGAGTAACTCTCCTAATAGTTCGTGGGTTGAGCCTTTCCTGGGACAGCATTATTAGATTCCGATGCATCATTGCAGGTTTACTGCATCCCTTGGACCTTCAAATCAACGATGAAACACAAAAATTGCATCTATATTGAATGCAAAAGGCAAAATGCCGACTTATTTACGAGAGGAGTAACTCTTCTAATAGTTCGTGCTTTGAGCCTTTCCTGGGACAGCAGTATTAGATTCCGTGCACCATTGCAGGTTTACTGTATCCCTTGGACCTTCAAATCAACGATGAAACACAGAAATTACGTCGATATTGAATACAAAAGGCAAAATGTCGACTTATTTACAAGAGGAGTAACTCTTCTAATAGTTCGTGCTTTTAGCCTTTCCTGGGACAGCAGTATTAGATTCCGATACACCATTGCAGGTTTACTGTATCCCTTGGACCTTCAAATAAACGATGAAACACAGAAATTGCTTCAGTATTGAATACAAAATGCAAAATGTCAACTTATTTACAAGAGGAGTAACTCTTCTAATAGTTCGTGCTTTTAGCCTTTCCTTGGACAGCAGTATTAGATTCCGATGCACCATTGCAGGTTTACTGTATCCTTTGGACCTTCAAATCAACGATGAAACACAAAAATTGCATCGATATTGAATACAAGAAGCAAAATGCCGAATTATTTACAAGAGGAGTAACTCTTCTAATAGTTCGTGCTTTGAGCCTTTCCTTGGACAGCAGTATTAGATTCCGATGCACCATTCCAGGTTTACTGTATCCCTTGGACTTTCAAATCTACGATGAAACAATAAAATTGCATCGATATTGATTACAAAAGGCAAAATGTCGACTTATTTACAAGAGGAGTAACTCTTCTAATAGTTCGTGCTTTTAGCCTTTCCTGGGACAGCAGTATTAGATTCCGATACACAATTGCAGGTTTACTGTATCCCTTGGACCTTCAAATCAACGATGAAACACAGAAATTGCTTCGGTATTGAATACAAAATGCAATATGTCGACTTATTTACAAGAGGAGTAACTCTTCTAATAGTTCGTGCTTTGAGCCTTACCAGGGACAGCAGTATTACATTTCGATGCACCAGTGCAGGTTTACTGTATCCCTTTGACCTTCAAATCAACGATGAAACACAAAAATTGCATCGATATTCAATACAAAAGGCAAAATGTTGACTTATTTACAAGTGGAGTAACTCTTCTAATAGTTCGTGCTTTTAGCCTTTCCTGGGACAGCAGTATTAGATTCCGATGCACCATTGCAAGTTTACTGTATCCTTTGGACCTTCAAATCAACGATGAAACACAGAAATTGCATCGGTATTGAATACAAATGGCAAAATGTCGACTTATTTACAAGAGGAGTAACTCTTCTAATAGTTCGTGCCTTGAGCCTTTCCTGGAACAGCAGTATTAGATTCCGATTCACCCATGCAGGTTTACTGTATCCCTTGGACCTTCAAATCAACGATGAAACACAGAAATTGCATCTATATTAAATACAAAAGGCAAAATGTCGACTTATTTACAAGAGTAGTAACTCTTCTAGTAGTTCGTGCTTTCAGCGTTTCCTGGAGCAGTAGTATTAGATTCCGATGCACCATTGCAGGTTTACCGTATCCCTTGGACCTTCAAATCAACGATGAAACACAGAAATTACACGATATTGAATACAAAAGGCAAAATGTCAACTTATTTACAAGAGGAATAACTCTTCTAATAGTTCGTGTTTTTGAGCCTTTCCTGGGACAGCAGTATTAGATTCCGATGAACCATTGCAGGTTTACTGTATCCCTTGGACCTTCAAAACAACGATGAAACACAAAAATTGCATCGATATTGAATACAAAAGGCAAAATGCCGAATTATTTACAAGAGGAGTAACTCTTCTAATAGTTCGTGCTTTTAGCATTTCCTGGGACAGCAGTATTAGTTTTCGATGCACCAGTGCAGGTTTACTGCATCCCTTGGACCTTCAAATCAACGATGAAACACAGAAATTGCATCGATATTGAATACAAAAGGCAAAATGTCGACTTACTTACAAGAGGAGTAACTCTTCTAACAGTTCGTGCTTTGAGCCTTTCCTGGGACAGCAGTATTAGATTCCGATGCACCATTGCAGTTTTACTGTATCGCTTGGACCTTCAAATCAACGATGTAACACAGAAATTGCATCGTTATTGAATACAAAAGGCAAAATGTCAACTTATTTATAAGAGGAGTAACTCTCCTAATAGTTCGTGCGTTGAGCCTTTACTGGGACAGCAGTATTAGATTCCGATGCACCATTGCAGGTTTACCGTATCCCTTGGACCTTCAAATCAACGTTGAAACAGAAAAATTGCATCGATATTGAATACAAAAGGCAAAATGCCGACTTATTTTCAAGAGGAATAACTCTTCTAATAGTTCGTGCTTTGAGCCTTTCCTGGGACAGCAGTATTAGATTCCGTTGCACCTTTGCAGGTTTACTGTATCCCTTATACCTTCAAATCAACGATGAAACACAGAAATTGTATCGATATTGAATACAATAGGCAAAATGTCGTCTTATTTACAAGAGGAGTAACTCTTCTAATAGTTCGTGCTCTGAGCCTTTCCTGGGACAGCAGTATTAGATTCCGATGCACCATTGCAGGATTACTGTATACCTTGGACCTCCAAATCAACTATGAAACACAGAAATTGCATCGATATCGAATACAAAAGGCAAAATGCCGACTTATTTACAAGAGGAGTAACTCTTCTAATAGTTCGTGCTTTGAACCTTTCCTGGAACAGCAGTATTAGATTCCGATGCACCATTGCAGATTTACTGTATCCCTTGGACCTTCAAATCAACGATGAAACACAGATATTGTATCGATATTGAATACAAAAGGCAAAATGTCGACTCATTTACAAGAGGAGTATCTCTTCGAATAGTTCGTGCTTTTAGCCTTTCCTGGGACAGCAGTATTAGATTCCGATGCACCATTGCAGGTTTACTGTATCCCTTGGACCTTCAAATCAACGATGAAACACAGAAATTGTATCGATATTGAATACAAAGGGGAAAATGTCGACTTGTTTACAAGAGGAGTAACTCTTCTAATAGCTCGTGCTTTGAGCCTTTCCTGGGACAGCAGTATTAGATTCCGATGCACCATTGCAGATTTACTGAATAGCTTGGACCTTCAAATCAACGATTAAACACAGAAATTGCATCGATATTGAATACAAAATGCAAAATGCCGACTTATTTACAAGAGGAGTAACTCTTCTAATAGTTGGTGCTTTGAGCCTTTCCTGGGACAGCAGTATTAGATTCCGATGCACCATTGCAGGTTTACTGTATCCCTTGGACCTTCAAATCAACGACAGAAGACAGAAATTGCATCGATATTGAACACAAAAGCTAAGTGTCGGCTTATTTCCAAGAGGAGTAACTCTTCTAATAGTTCGTGCTTTGAGCCTTTCCTGGGACAACAGTATTAGTTTCCGACGCACCATTGTAGGTTTACTGTATCGCTTGGACCTTCAAATCAACGATGAAAAACAGAAATTGCGTCGATATTCAATACAAAAGGCAAAATGTCAACTTATTTACAAGTGGTGTAACTCTTCTAATAGTTCGTGCTTTTAGCCTTTCCTGGGACAGCAGTATTAGTTTCCGATGCACCATTGCAAGTTTACTGTATCCTTTGGACCTTCAAATCAACGATGAAACACAGAAATTGCATCGGTATTGAATACAAAAGGCAAAATGTCGACTTATTTACAAGAGGAATAACTCTTCTAATAGTTCGTGTTTTGAGCCTTTCCTGGGACAGCAGTATTAGATTCCGATGAACCATTGCAGGTTTACTGTATCCCTTGGACCTTCAAATCAACGATGAAACACAAAAATTGCATCGATATTGAATACAAAAGGCAAAATGCCGAATTATTTACAAGAGGAGTAACTCTTCTAATAGTTCGTGCTTTTAGCATTTCCTGGGACAGCAGTATTAGTTTTCGATGCACCAGTGCAGGTTTACTGCATCCCTTGGACCTTCAAATCAACGATGAAACACAGAAATTGCATCGATATTCAATACAAAAAGCAAAATGTCGACTTATTTACAAGATTAGTAACTCTTCTAATAGTTCGTGCTTTTAGCCTTTCATGGGACAACAGTATTAGATTCCGATGCACCATTCCAGGTTTACTGTATCCCTTGGACCTTCAAATCACTGTTGAAACACAGAAATTGCATCGATATTGAATACAAAAGGCAAAATGTCGACTTATTTACAAGAGGAGTAACTCTTCTAATAGTTCGTGCTTTGAGCCTTTCCTGGGACAGCAGTATTAGATTCCGTTGCACCTTTGCAGGTTTACTGTATCCCTTATACCTTCAAATCAACGATGAAACACAGAAATTGTATCGATATTGAATACAATAGGCAAAATGTCGTCTTATTTACAAGAGGAGTAACTCTTCTAATGGTTCGTGCTCTGAGCCTTTCCTGGGACAGCAGTCTTAGATTCCGATGCACCATTGCAGGATTACTGTATACCTTGGACCTCCAAATCAACTATGAAACACAGAAATTGCATCGATATCGAATACAAAAGGCAAAATGCCGACTTATTTACAAGAGGAGTAACTCTTCTAATAGTTCGTGCTTTGAACCTTTCCTGGAACAGCAGTATTAGATTACGATGCACCATTGCAGATTTACTGTATCCCTTGGACCTTCAAATCAACGATGAAACACAGAAATTGTATCGATATTGAATACAAAAGGCAAAATGTCGACTCATTTACAAGAGGAGTATCTCTTCGAATAGTTCGTGCTTTTAGCCTTTCCTGGGACAGCAGTATTAGATTCCGATACACCATTGCAGGTTTACTGTATCCCTTGGACCTTCAAATCAATGATGAAACACAGAAATTGTATCGATATTGAATACAAAGGGGAAAATGTCGACTTGTTTACAAGAGGAGTAACTCTTCTAATAGCTCGTGCTTTGAGCCTTTCCTGGGACAGCAGTATTAGATTCCGATGCACCATTGCAGATTTACTGAATAGCTTGGACCTTCAAATCAACGATGAAACACAGAAATTGCATCGATATTGAACACAAAAGCTAAGTGTCGGCTTATTTCCAAGAGGAGTAACTCTTCTAATAGTTCGTGCTTTGAGCCTTTCCTGGGACAACAGTATTAGTTTCCGACGCACCATTGCAGGTTTACTGTATCGCTTGGACCTTCAAATCAACGATGAAAAACAGAAATTGCGTCGATATTGAATACAAAAGGCAAAATGTCGACTTATTTACTAGACAAGTAACTCTTCTAATAGTTCGTGCTTTGAGCCTTTCCTGGGACAGCAGTATTAAATTCCGATGCACCATTGTAGTTTACTGTATCCCTTGGACCTTCAAATCAACGATGAAACACAGAAATTGCATCGATATTGAATACAAAAGGCAAAATGTCGACTTGTTTACAAGAGGAATAACTCTTCTAATTGCTCGTGCTTTGAGCCTTTCCTGGGACAGCAGTATTTGATTCCGATGCACCATTGCAGGTTTGCTGTATCGCTTGGACCTTCAAATCAACGATGAAACACAGAAATTACATCGATATTGAATACAAAAGTCAAAATGTCAACTTATTTACAAGAGGAGTAACTCTTCTAATAGTTCGTGATTTTAGCCTTTCCTGGGACAGCAGTATTAGATTCCGATGCACCATTGCAGGTTTACTGTATCCCTTGTACCTTCAAATCAACGATGAAACACAAAAATTGCATCGATATTGAATACAAAAGGCAAAATGCCGAATTATTTACAAGAGGAGTAACTCTTCTAATAGTTCGTGATTTTAGCCTTTCCTGGGACAGCAGTATTAGATTCCGATACACCATTGCAGGTTTACTGTATCCCTTGGACCTTCAAATCAACGATGAAACACAGAAATTACATCGATATTGAATACAAAAGTCAAAATGTCAACTTATTTACAAGAGGAGTAACTCTTCTAATAGTTCGTGCCTTAAGCCTTTCCTGGAACAGCAGTCTTATATTCCGATGCACCATTGCAGGTTTACTGTTTCCCTTGGACCTTCAAATCAATGATGAAACACAGAAATTGCATCTATATTGAATACAAAAGGCAAAATGTCGACTTATTTACAAGAGGAGTAACTCTTCTAATAGTTCGTGCTTTGAGCCTTTCCTGGAGCAGTAGTATTAGATTCCGATGCACCATGGCAGGTTTACTGTATCCCGTGGACCTTCAAATCAGCGATGAAACACAGAAATTGCATCGATATTGAATACAAAAGGCAAAATGCCGACTTATTTACAAGAGGAGTAACTCTTCTAATAGTTCGTGCTGTGAGCCTTTCCTGGGACAGCAGTATTAGATTCCGATGCACCATTGCAGGTTTTCCGTATCCCTTGGACCTTCAAATCAACGATGAAACACAAAAACTGCATCGATATTGAATACAAAAGGCAAAATGCCGACTTATTTACAAGAGGAGTAACTCTTCTAATAGTTCGTGCTGTGAGCCTTTCCTGGGACAGCAGTATTAGATTACGATGCACCATTGCAGGATTACTGTATACCTTGGACCTACAAATCAACTATGAAACACAGAAATTGCATCGATATCGAATACAAAAGCAAAATGCCGACTTATTTACAAGAGGAGTAACTCTTCTAATATATCGTGCTTTGAGCGTTTCGTGGGACAGCAGTATTAGATTCCAATGCACCAATGCAGGTTTACTGTATCCCTTGGACCAGCAAATCAACGATGAAACACAAAAATTGTATCGATATTGAATACAAAAGGCAAAATGTCGACTCATTTACAAGGGGAGTAACTCTTCGAATAGTTCGTGCTTTTAGCCTCTCCTGGGACAGCAGTATTAGATTCCGATGCACCATTGCAGGTTTACTGTATCCCTTGGACCTTCAAATCAACGATGAAACACAGAAATTGCATCTATATTGAATACAAAAGGCAAAATGTCGACTTATTTACAAGAGGAGTAACTCTTCTAATAGCTCGTGCTTTGAGCCTTTCCTGGGACAGCAGTATTAGATTCCGATGCACCATTGCAAGTTTACCGTATCCCTTGGACCTTCAAATCAACGATGAAACACAGAAATTACATCGATATTGAATACAAAAGGCAAAATGTCAACTAATTTACAAGAGGAATAACTCTTCTAATTGTTCGTGTTTTTGAGCCTTTCCTGGGACAGCAGTATTAGATTCCGATGAACCATTGCAGGTTTACTGTATCCCTTGGACCTTCAAATCAACGATGAAACAAAAAAATTGCATCGATATTGAATGCAAAAGGCAAAATGCCGAATTATTTACAAGAGGAGTAACTCTTCTAATAGTTCGTGCTTTTAGCATTTCCTGGGACAGCAGTATTAGTTTTCGATGCACCAGTGCAGGTTTACTGCATCCCTTGGACCTTCAAATCAACGATGAAACACAAAAATTGCATCGATATTGAATACAAAAGGCAAAATGCCGAATTATTTACAAGAGGAGTAACTCTTCTAATTGTTCGTGCTTTTAGCATTTCCTGGGACAGCGGTATTAGATTCCGATGCACCATTCCAGGTTTACTGTATCCCTTGGACCTTCAAATCAACGTTAAACACAGAAATTGCATCGATATTGAATACAAAAGGCAAAATGTCGACTTATTTACAAGAGGAGTAACTCTTCTAATAGTTCGTGCTATGAGTCCTTCCTGGAACAGCAGTATTAGATTCCGATACTCCATTGCAGTTTTACTATATCTCTTGGACCTTCAAATCAACGATGAAACACAGAAATTGCATCTATATTGAATACAAAAGGCAAAATGTCGACTTATTTACAAGAGGAGTAACTCTTCTAACAGTTCGTGCTTTGAGCCTTTCCTGGAGCAGTAGTATTAGATTCCGATGCACCATTGCAGGTTTACTGTATCCCTTGGACCTTCAAATCAACGATGAAACACAGAAATTGCATCGATATTGAATACAAAAGGCAAAATGTCGACTTATTTACAAGAGAAGTAACTCTTCTAACAGTTCGTGCTTTTAGCCTTTCCTGGGACAGCAGTATTAAATTCCGATGCACCATTGTAGTTTACTGTATCCCTTGGACCTTCAAATCAACGATGAAACACAGAAATTGCATCGATATTGAATACAAAAGGCAAAATGTCGACTTATTTACAAGAGGAGTAACTCTTCTAATAGTTCGTGCCTTGAGCCTTTCCTGGGACAGCAGTATTAGATTCCGATGCACCATTGCAGTTTTACTGTATCGCTTGGACCTTCAAATCAACGATGTAACACAGAAATTGCATCGATATTGAATACAAAAGGCAAAATTTCAACTTATTTATAAGAGGAGTAACTCTCCTAATAGTTCGTGCGTTGAGCCTTTCCTGGGACAGCATTATTAGATTCCGATGCATCATTGCAGGTTTACTGTATCCCTTGGACCTTCAAATCAACGATGAAACACAAAAATTGCATCTATATTGAATGCAAAAGGCAAAATGCCAACTTATTTACGAGAGGAGTAACTCTTCTAATAGTTCGTGCTTTGAGCCTTTCCTGGGACAGCAGTATTAGATTCCGTGCACCATTGCAGGTTTACTGTATCCCTTGGACCTTCAAATCAACGATGAAACACAGAAATTACGTCGATATTGAATACAAAAGGCAAAATGTCGACTTATATACAACAGGAGTAACTCTTCTAATAGTTCGTGCTTTTAGCCTTTCCTGGGACAGCAGTATTAGATTCCGATACACCATTGCAGGTTTACTGTATCCCTTGGACCTTCAAATCAACGATGAAACACAAAAATTGCATCTATATTGAATGCAAAAGGCAAAATGCCGACTTATTTACGAGAGGAGTAACTCTTCTAATAGTTCGTGCTTTGAGCCTTTCCTGGGACAGCAGTATTAGATTCCGATGCACCATTGCAGGTTTACTGTATCCCTTGGACCTTCAAATCAACGATGAAACACAGAAATTGCATCGATATTGAATACAAAAGGCCAAATGTCGTTTTATTTACAAGAGGAGTAACTCTTCTAATAGTTCGTGCTTTGAGCCTTTTCTGGGACAGCAGTATTAGATTCCGATGCACCATTGCAGGTTTACTGTATCCTTTGGACCTTCAAATCAACGATGAAACACAAAAATTGCATCGATATTGAATACAAGAAGCAAAATGCCGAATTATTTACAAGAGGCGTAACTCTTCTAATAGTTCGTGCTTTTAGCTTTTCCTGGGACAGCAGTATTAGTTTTCGATGCACCAGTGCAGGTTTACTGCATCCCTTGGACCTTCAAATCAACGATGAAACACAGAAATTGCATCGATATTTAATACAAAAAGCAAAATGTCGACTTATTTACAAGATTAGTAACTCTTCTAATAGTTGGTGATTTTAGCCTTTCCTGGGACAGCAGTATTAGATTCCGATGCACCATTCCAGGTTTACTGTATCCCTTGGACTTTCAAATCTACGATGAAACACAGATATTGCATCGATATTGAATACAAAAGGCAAAATGTCGACTTATTTACAAGAGGAGTAACTCTTCTAATAGTTCGTGCTTTTAGCCTTTCCTGGGACAGCAGTATTAGATTCCGATACACCATTGCAGGTTTACTGTATCCCTTGGACCTTCAAATCAACGATGAAACACAGAAATTGCTTCGGTATTGAATACAAAATGCAATATGTCGACTTATTTACAAGAGGATTAACTCTTCTAATAGTTCGTGCTTTGAGACGTTCCTGGGACAGCAGTATTACATTTCGATGCACCAGTGCAGGTTTACTGTATCCCTTTGACCTTCAAATCAACGATGAAACACAAAAATTGCATCGATATTCAATACAAAAGGCAAAATGTTGACTTATTTACAAGTGGAGTAACTCTTCTAATAGTTCGTGCTTTTAGCCTTTCTTTGGACAGCAGTATTAGATTCCGATGCACCATTGCAAGTTTACTGTATCCTTTGGACCTTCAAATCAACGATGAAACACAGAAATTGCATCGGTATTGAATACAAATGGCAAAATGTCGACTTATTTACAAGAGGAGTAACTCTTCTAATAGTTCGTGCCTTGAGCCTTTCCTGGAACAGCAGTATTAGATTCCGATTCACCCATGCAGGTTTACTGTATCCCTTGGACCTTCAAATCAACGATGAAACACAGAAATTGCATCTATATTGAATACAAAAGGCAAAATGTCGACTTATTTACAAGAGGAGTAACTCTTCTAATAGTTCGTGGTTTGAGCCTTTCCTGGAGCAGTAGTATTAGATTCCGATGCACCATTGCAGGTTTACCGTATCCCTTAAACCTTCAAATCAACGATGAAACACAGAAATTACATCGATATTGAATACAAAAGGCAAAATGTCAACTTATTTACAAGAGGAATAACTCTTCTAATAGTTCGTGTTTTGAGCCTTTCCTGGGACAGCAGTATTAGATTCCGATGAACCATTGCAGGTTTACTGTATCCCTTGGACCTTCAAATCAACGATGAAACACAAAAATTGCATCGATATTGAATACAAAAGGCAAAATGCCGAATTATTTACAAGAGGAGTAACTCTTCTAACAGTTCGTGCTTTTAGCATTTCCTGGGACAGCAGTATTAGTTTTCGATGCACCAGTGCAGGTTTACTGCATCCCTTGGACCTTCAAATCAACGATGAAACACAGAAATTGCATCGATATTCAATACAAAAAGCAAAATGTCGACTTATTTACAAGATTAGTAACTCTTCTAATAGTTCGTGCTTTTAGCCTTTCATGGGACAACAGTATTAGATTCCGATGCACCATTCCAGGTTTACTGTATCCCTTGGACCTTCAAATCACTGATGAAACACAGAAATTGCATCGATATTGAATACAAAAGGCAAAATGTCGACTTATTTACAAGAGGAGTAACTCTTCTAATAGTTCGTGCTATGAGCCCTTCCTGGAACAGCAGTATTAGATTCCGATGCACCATTGCAGGTTTACTATATCCCTTGGACCTTCAAATCAACGATGAAACACAGAAATTGCATCTATATTGAATACAAAAGGCAAAATGTCGACTTATTTACAAGAGGAGTAACTCTTCTAACAGTTCGTGCTTTGAGCCTTTCCTGGAGCAGTAGTATTAGATTCCGATGCACCATTGCACGTTTACCGTATCCCTTGGACCTTCAAATCAACGTTGAAACAGAAAAATTGCATCGATATTGAATACAAAAGGCAAAATGCCGACTTATTTTCAAGAGCAATAACTCTTCTAATAGTTCGTGCTTTGAGCCTTTCCTGGGACAGCAGTATTAGATTCCGTTGCACCTTTGCAGGTTTACTGTATCCCTTATACCTTCAAATCAACGATGAAACACAGAAATTGTATCGATATTGAATACAATAGGCAAAATGTCGTCTTATTTACAAGAGGAGTAACTCTTCTAATGGTTCGTGCTCTGAGCCTTTCCTGGGACAGCAGTATTAGATTCCGATGCACCATTGCAGGATTACTGTATACCTTGGACCTCCAAATCAACTATGAAACACAGAAATTGCATCGATATCGAATACAAAAGGCAAAATGCCGACTTATTTACAAGAGGAGTAACTCTTCTAATAGTTCGTGCTTTGAACCTTTCCTGGAACAGCAGTATTAGATTCCGATGCACCATTGCAGATTTACTGTATCCCTTGGACCTTCAAATCAACGATGAAACACAGAAATTGTATCGATATTGAATACAAAAGGCAAAATGTCGACTCATTTACAAGAGGAGTATCTCTTCGAATAGTTCGTGCTTTTAGCCTTTCCTGGGACAGCAGTATTAGATTCCGATACACCATTGCAGGTTTACTGTATCCCTTGGACCTTCAAATCAATGATGAAACACAGAAATTGTATCGATATTGAATACAAAGGGGAAAATGTCGACTTGTTTACAAGAGGAGTAACTCTTCTAATAGCTCGTGCTTTGAGCCTTTCCTGGGACAGCAGTATTAGATTCCGATGCACCATTTCAGATTTACTGAATAGCTTGGACCTTCAAATCAACGATGAAACACAGAAATTGCATCGATATTGAACACAAAAGCTAAGTGTCGGCTTATTTCCAAGAGGAGTAACTCTTCTAATAGTTCGTGCTTTGAGCCTTTCCTGGGACAACAGTATTAGTTTCCGACGCACCATTGCAGGTTTACTGTATCGCTTGGACCTTCAAATCAACGATGAAAAACAGAAATTGCGTCGATATTGAATACAAAAGGCAAAATGTCGACTTATTTACTAGACAAGTAACTCTTCTAATAGTTCGTGCTTTGAGCCTTTCCTGGGACAGCAGTATTAAATTCCGATGCACCATTGTAGTTTACTGTATCCCTTGGACCTTCAAATCAACGATGAAACACAGAAATTGCATCGATATTGAATACAAAAGGCAAAATGTCGACTTGTTTACAAGAGGAATAACTCTTCTAATTGCTCGTGCTTTGAGCCTTTCCTGGGACAGCAGTATTAGATTCCGATGCACCATTGCAGGTTTACTGTATCGCTTGGACCTTCAAATCAACGATGAAACACAGATATTACATCGATATTGAATACAAAAGTCAAAATGTCAACTTATTTACAAGAGGAGTAACTCTTCTAATAGTTCGTGATCTTAGCCTTTCCTGGGACAGCAGTATTAGATTCCGATGCACCATTGCAGGTTTACTGTATCCCTTGTACCTTCAAATCAACGATGAAACACAGAAATTGCATGGATATTGAATACAATAGGCAGAATATCGACTTATTTACAAGAGGAGTAACTCTTCTAATAGTTCGTGCTCTGAGCCTTTCCTGGGACAGCAGTATTAGATTCCGATGCACCATTGCAGGTTTTCCGTATCCCTTGGACCTTCAAATCAACGATGAAACACAAAAACTGCATCGATATTGAATACAAAAGGCAAAATGCCGACTTATTTACAAGAGGAGTAACTCTTCTAATAGTTCGTGCTGTGAGCCTTTCCTGGGACAGCAGTATTAGATTACGATGCACCATTGCAGGTCTACTGTATCCCTTATACCTTCAAATCAACGATGAAACACAGAAATTGCATGGATATTGAATACAATAGGCAGAATATCGACTTATTTACAAGAGGAGTAACTCTTCTAATAGTTCGTGCTCTGAGCCTTTCCTGGGACAGCAGTATTAGATTCCGATGCACCATTGCAGGATTACTGTATACCTTGGACCTACAAATCAACTATGAAAGACAGAAATTGCATCGATATCGAATACAAAAAGCAAAATGCCGACTTATTTACAAGAGGAGTAACTCTTCTAATATATCGTGCTTTGAGCGTTTCGTGGGACAGCAGTATTAGATTCCAATGCACCAATGCAGGTTTACTGTATCCCTTGGACCAGCAAATCAACGATGAAACACAAAAATTGCATCGATATTGAATACAAAAGGCAAAATGTCAACTTATTTACAAGAGGAGTAACTCTTCTAATAGTTCGTGCTTTGAACCTTTCCTGGAACAGCAGTATTAGATTCCGATGCACCATTGCAGAATTACTGTATCCCTTGGACCTTCAAATCAACGATCAAACACAGAAATTGTATCGATATTGAATACAAAAGGCAAAATGTCGACTCATTTACAAGGGGAGTAACTCTTCGAATAGTTCGTGCTTTTAGCCTCTCCTGGGACAGCAGTATTAGATTCCGATGCACCATTGCAGGTTTACTGTATCCCTTGGACCTTCAAATCAACGATGAAACACAGAAATTGCATCTATATTGAATACAAAAGACAAAATGTCGACTTATTTACAAGAGGAGTAACTCTTCTAATAGCTCGTGCTTTGAGCCTTTCCTGGGACAGCAGTATTAGATTACGATGCACCATTGCAAGTTTACCGTATCCCTTGGACCTTCAAATCAACGATGAAACACAGAAATTACATCGATATTGAATACAAAAGGCAAAATGTCAACTTATTTACAAGAGGAATAACTCTTCTAATTGTTCGTGTTTTTGAGCCTTTCCTGGGACAGCAGTATTAGATTCCGATGAACCATTGCAGGTTTACTGTATCCCTTGGACCTTCAAATCAACGATGAAACAAAAAAATTGCATCGATATTGAATGCAAAAGGCAAAATGCCGAATTATTTACAAGAGGAGTAACTCTTCTAATAGTTCGTGCTTTTAGCATTTCCTGGGACAGCAGTATTAGTTTTCGATGCACCAGTGCAGGTTTACTGCATCCCTTGGACCTTCAAATCAACGATGAAACACAAAAATTGCATCGATATTGAATACAAAAGGCAAAATGCCGAATTATTTACAAGAGGAGTAACTCTTCTAATAGTTCGTGCTTTTAGCATTTCCTGGGACAGCAGTATTAGATTCCGATGCACCATTCCAGGTTTACTGTATCCCTTGGACCTTCAAATCAACGTTAAACACAGAAATTGCATCGATATTGAATACAAAAGGCAAAATGTCGACTTATTTACAAGAGGAGTAACTCTTCTAATAGTTCGTGCTATGAGTCCTTCCTGGAACAGCAGTATTAGATTCCGATACTCCATTGCAGTTTTACTATATCTCTTGGACCTTCAAATCAACGATGAAACACAGAAATTGCATCTATATTGAATACAAATGGCAAAATGTCGACTTATTTACAAGAGGAGTAACTCTTCTAACAGTTCGTGCTTTGAGCCTTTCCTGGAGCAGTAGTATTAGATTCCGATGCACCATTGCAGGTTTACTGTATCCCTTGGACCTTCAAATCAACGATGAAACACAGAAATTGCATCGATATTGAATACAAAAGGCAAAATGTCGACTTATTTACAAGAGGAGTAACTCTTCTAACAGTTCGTGCTTTTAGCCTTTCCTGGGACAGCAGTATTAAATTCCGATGCACCATTGTAGTTTACTGTATCCCTTGGACCTTCAAATCAACGATGAAACACAGAAATTGCATCGATATTGAATACAAAAGGCAAAATGTCGACTTATTTACAAGAGGAGTAACTCTTCTAATAGTTCGTGCATTGAGCCTTTCCTGGGACAGCAGTATTAGATTCCGATGCACCATTGCAGTTTTACTGTATCGCTTGGACCTTCAAATCAACGATGTAACACAGAAATTGCATCGATATTGAATACAAAAGGCAAAATTTCAACTTATTTATAAGAGGAGTAACTCTCCTAATAGTTCGTGCGTTGAGCCTTTCCTGGGACAGCATTATTAGATTCCGATGCATCATTGCAGGTTTACTGTATCCCTTGGACCTTCAAATCAACGATGAAACACAAAAATTGCATCTATATTGAATGCAAAAGGCAAAATGCCGACTTATTTACGAGAGGAGTAACTCTTCTAATAGTTCGTGCTTTGAGCCTTTCCTGGGACAGCAGTATTAGATTCCGTGCACCATTGCAGGTTTACTGTATCCCTTGGACCTTCAAATCAACGATGAAACACAGAAATTACGTCGATATTGAATACAAAAGGCAAAATGTCGACTTATATACAACAGGAGTAACTCTTCTAATAGTTCGTGCTTTTAACCTTTCCTGGGACAGCAGTATTACATTCCGATACACCATTGCAGGTTTACTGTATCCCTTGGACCTTCAAATCAACGATGAAACACAAAAATTGCATCTATATTGAATGCAAAAGGCAAAATGCCGACTTATTTACGAGAGGAGTAACTCTTCTAATAGTTCGTGCTTTGAGCCTTTCCTGGGACAGCAGTATTAGATTCCGATACACCATTGCAGGTTTACTGTATCCCTTGGACCTTCAAATCAACGATGAAACACAGAAATTGCTTCAGTATTGAATACAAAATGCAAAATGTCAACTTATTTACAAGAGGAGTAACTCTTCTAATAGTTCGTGCTTTTAGCCTTTCCTTGGACAGCAGTATTAGATTCCGATGCACCATTGCATGTTTACTGTATCCTTTGGACCTTCAAATCAACGATGAAACACAAAAATTGCATCGATATTGAATACAAGAAGCAAAATGCCGAATTATTTACAAGAGGAGTAACTCTTCTAATAGTTCGTGCTTTTAGCTTTTCCTGGGACAGCAGTATTAGTTTTCGATGCACCAGTGCAGGTTTACTGCATCCCTTGGACCTTCAAATCAACGATGAAACACAGAAATTGCATCGATATTTAATACAAAAAGCAAAATGTCGACTTATTTACAAGATTAGTAACTCTTCTAATAGTTAGTGATTTTAGCCTTTCCTGGGACAGCAGTATTAGATTCCGATGCACCATTCCAGGTTTACTGTATCCCTTGGACTTTCAAATCTACGATGAAACACAGATATTGCATCGATATTGAATACAAAAGGCAAAATGTCGACTTATTTACAAGAGGAGTAACTCTTCTAATAGTTCGTGCTTTTAGCCTTTCCTGGGACAGCAGTATTAGATTCCGATACACCATTGCAGGTTTACTGTATCCCTTGGACCTTCAAATCAAAGATGAAGCACAGAAATTGCATCGATATTGAATACAAAGGGCAAAATGTCGACTTATTTACAAGGGGAGTAACTCTTCTAATAGTTCGTGCTTTGAGCGTTTCCTGGGACAGCAGTATTAGATTCCGATGCACCATTGCAGGTTTACTGAATCCCTTGGACCTTCAAATTAACGATGAAGCATAGAAATTGCATCGATATTGAATACGAATGGCAAATGTAGACTTATTTACAAGAGTAGTAACTCTTCAAATAGTTCGTGCTTTGAGCCTTTCCTGGGACAGCAGTAATAGATTCCGATGCACCATTGCAGGTTTACTGTATCCCTTGGACCTTCAAATCAACGATGAAACCCAGAAATTGCATCGACATTGAATACAAATGGCGAAATGTCGACTGATTTACAAGAGTAGTAAGTCTTCTAACATTTCGTGCTTTTAGCCTTTCTTGGGACATCAGTATTAGATTCCGATGCACCATTGCAGGTTTACTGTATCCCTTGGACCTTCAAATCAACGATGAAACACAGAAATTGCATCGATATTGATTACAAAATGCAAAATGTCCACTTATTTATAAGAGGAGTAACTCTTCTAATAATTCGTGCTTTTAGCCTTTCCTGGGACAGTAGTATTAGATTCCGATGCACCATTGCAGGTTTACTTTATCCCTTGGACCATCAAATCAACGATGAAACACAGAAATTGCATCGATATTGAATAAAAAGGCAAAATGTCGACTTATTTACAAGAGGAGTAACACTTCTAATAGTCCGTGCTTTTAGCCTTTCCTGGGACAGCAGTATTAGATTCTGATGCACCATTGCAGGTTTACTGTATCCCTTGGACCTTCAAATCAAAGATGAAGCACAGAAATTGCATCGATATTGAATACAAAGGGCAAAATGTCGACTTATTTACAAGGGGAGTAACTCTTCTAATAGTTCGTGCTTTGAGCGTTTCCTGGGACAGCAGTACTAGATTCCGATGAACCACTGCTGATTTGCTGTATCCCTTGGACCTTCAAATCAACGATGAAACACAGAAATTGCATCGATATTGAATACAAAAGGCAAAATGTCAACTTATTTACAAGAGGAGTAACTCTTCTAATAGTTCGTGCTTTTAGCCTTTCCTGGGACAGCAGTATTGGTATCCGATGCACCATTGCAGGTTTGCTGCATCCCTTGGACTTTCAAATTAACGATGAAGCATAGAAATTGAATCGATATTGAATACAAAAGGCAAAATGTCGACTTATTTACAAGAGGAGTAACTCTTCTAATAGTTCGACTTTTGAGCCTTTCCTGGGACAGCAGTAATAGATTCCGATGCACCATTGCAGGTTTACTGCATCCCTTGGTCCTTCAAAACAACGATGAAAACTAGAAATTGCATCGATATTGAATACAAATGGCAAAATGTCGACTTATTTACAAGAGGAGTAAGTCTTCTAACAGTTCGTGCTTTTAGCCTTTCCTGGGACAGCAGTATTAGATTCCGATGCACCATTGCAGGTTTACTGTATCCCTTGGACATTCGAATCATCGATGAAACACAGAAATTGCATCGATATTGAGTACAAAGTGCAAAATGCCCACTTATTTATAAGAGGAGTAACTCTTCTAATAGTTCGTGCTTTTAGCATTTTCCTGGGACAGCAGTATTAGATTCCGATGCACCATTACAGGTTTACGTTATCCCTTGGACATTCAAATCAACGATGAAACACAGAAATTGCATCGATATTGAATAAAAAGCAAAATGTCGACTTATTTACAAGAGGAGTAAGTCTTCTAATAGTTCGTGATTTGAGCCTTTCCTGGGACAGCAGTATTAGATTCTGATGCGCCATTGCAGGTTTACTGTATCCCTCGGACCTTCAAATCAACGATGAAACACAGAAGTAGCATCGATATTGAATACAAAGGGCAAAATGTCGACTAATTTACAAGGGGAGTAACTCTTCTAATAGTTCGTTCTTTGAGCGTTTCCTGGGACAGCAGTATTAGATTCCGATGAACCACTGCAGACTTACTGTATCCCTTGGACCTTCAAATCAACGATGAAACACAGAAATTGCATAGATATTGAATATAAAATGCAAAATGTCGACTTATTTACAATAGGAGTAACTCTTCTAATAGTTCGTGCTTTTAGCCTTTCCTGGGACAGCAGTATTAGATTCTGATGCACCATTGCAGGTTTACTGTATCCCTTGGACCTTCAAATCAACGATGAAACACAGAAATTGCATCGATATTGAATATAAAGTCCAAAATGTCGTTTTATTTACAAGAGGAGTAACTCTTCTAATAGTTCGTGCTTTTAGCCTTTCCTGGGACAGCAGTAAAGATTCCGATGTACCATTGCAGGTTTACTGTATCCCTTGGACCTTCAAATCAACGATGAAACACAGAAATTGCATCGATATTAAATAAAAAAGGCAAAATGTCGACTTATTTACTAGAGGAGTAACTGTTCTAATAGTTCGTGCTTTGAGCCTTTCCTGGGACAGCAGTATTAGATTCCGATGCACCATTGCAGGTTTACTGTATCCCATGGACCTTCAAATCAACGATGAAACACAGAAATTGCATCGATATTGAATACTAAAGGCAAAATGTCGACTTATTTACAAGCGGAGTAACTGTTCTAATAGTTCGTGGTTTTAGCCTTTCCTGGGACAGCAGTAAAGATTCCGATGCACCATTGCAGGTTTACTGTATCCCTTGGACCTTCAAATCAACGATGACACACAGAAATTGGATCGATATTGAATACAAAAGGCAAAATGTCGACTTATTTACAAGAGGAGTAACTCTTCTAATAGTTCGTGTTTTGAGCCTCTCCTGGGGCAGCAGTATTAGATTCCGATGCACCATTGCAGATTTACCGTATCCCTTGGCCCTTCAAATCAACCATGAAACACAGAAATTGCATCGATATTGAATACAAAAGCCAAATGTCGACCAATATGTAAGAGGAGAAACTCTTCTAATAGTTCGTGCTTTGAGCGTTTCCTGGGACAGCAGTATTAGATTCCGATGAACCACTGCAGATTTACTGTATCCCTTGGACCTTCAAATCAATGATGAAACACAGAAATTGCATTGATATTGAATATAAAAGGCAAAATGTCGACTTATTTACAAGAGGAGTAACTCTTCTAATAGTTCGTGCTTTTAGCCTTTCCAGGGACAGCAGTATTAGACTTCGATGCACCATTGCAGGTTTACTGTATCCCTTGTACCTTCAAATCAACGATGAAACACAGAAATTGCATCGATATTGAATAAAAAAGGCAAAATGTCGAATTATTTACAAGAGGAGTAACTCTTCTAGTAGTTCGTGCTTTTAGCCTTTCCAGGGACAGCAGTATTAGATTCCGATGCACCATTGCAGATTTACCGTATCCCTTGGACCTTCAAATCAACCATGAAACACAGAAATTGTATCGATATTGAATACAAAAGGCAAAATGTCGACCTATTTATAAGAGGAGAAACTCTTCTAAGAGCTCGTGCTTTAAGCGTTTCCTGGGACAGCAGTATTAGATTCCGATGAACCACTGCAGATTTACTGTATCCCTTGGACCTTCAAATCAACGATGAAACACAGAAATTGCATCGATATTGAATACAAAAGGCCAAATGCCGACTTATTTATAAGAGGAGAAACTCTTCCAATAGTTCGTGCTTTGAGCGTTTCCTGGGACAGCAGTATTAGATTCCGATGAACCACTGCAGAATTACTGTATCCCTTGGACCTTCAAATCAACGATGAAACACAGAAATAGCATCGATATTGAATACAAAGGGCAAAATCTCGACTTATTTACAAGGGGAGTAACTCTTCTAATAGTTCGTGGTTTTAGCCTTTCCTCGGATAGCAGTATTAGATTCCGATGCAACATTGCAGATTTACTGTATTCCTTGGACCTTCAAATCAACGATGAAACACAGAAATTGCATCGATTTTGAATACAAAACGCACGATGTCGACTTATTTACAAGAGAAGTAACTCTTCTAATAGTTCGTGTTTTGAGCTACTCATGGGGCAGCAGTATTAGATTCCGATGCACCATTGCAGATTTACCGTATCCCTTGGACCTTCAAATCAACCATAAAACACAGAAATTGCATCGATATTGAATACAAAATGCCAAATGTCGACCTATATATAAGAGGAGAAACTCTTCTAATTGTTCGTGCTTTGAGCGTTTCCTGGGACTGCTGTATTAGATTCCGATGAACCACTGCAGATTTACTGTATCCCTTGGACCTTCAAATCAACGATGAAACACAGAAATTGCATAGATATTCAATATAAAAGGCAAAATGTCGACTTATTTACAAGAGGAGTAACTCTTCTAATAGTTCGTGCTTTGAGCCTTTCCTGGGACAGCAGTATTAGATTCCGATGCAACATTGCAGGTTTACTGTATCCCTTGGGGCTTCAAATCAACGATGAAACACAGAAAATGCATCGATATTGAATACAAAAGGCAAAATTTCGACTTATTTCCAAGCGGAGTAACTCTTCTAATAGTTCGTTGTTTTAGCCTTTCCTGGGACAGCAGTATTAGATTCCGATGAACCACTGCAGATTTACTGTATCCCTTGGACCTTCAAATCAACGATGAAACACAGAAATTGCATCGATATTGAATACAAAAGGCAAAATATCGACTTATTTACAACAGGAGTAACTCTTCTAATAGTTCGTGCTTTGAGCCTTTCCTGGGACAGCAGTATTAGATTCCGATTCACCATTGCAGGTTCACTGTATCCCTTGGACCTTCAAATTAACGATGAAGCATAGAAATTGCATCGATATTGAAACCAAAAGGCAAAATTTCGACTTATTTACAAGAGGAGTAAGTCTTCTAATAGTTCGTCTTTTGAGCCTTTCCTGGGACAGCAGTAATGGATTCCGATGCACCATTGCAGGTTTACTGTATCCCTTGGTCCTTCAAAACAACGATGAAACACAGAAATTGCATCGATATTGAATACAAATGGCAAAATGTCGACTTACTTACAAGAGGAGTAAGTCTTCTAACAGTTCGTGCTTTTAGCCTTTCCTGGGAAAGCAGTAAAGATTCCGATGCACCATTGCAGGTTTACTGTATCCCTTGGACCTTCAAATCAACGATGAAACACAGAAATTGCATCGATATTTAATACAAAATGCAAAATGTCCACTTATTTATAAGAGGAGTAACTCTTCTAATGGTTCGTGCTTTTAGCCTTTCCTGGGACAGCAGTATTAGATTCCGATGCACCATTGCAGGGTTCCTTTATCCCTTGGACATTCAAATCAACGATGAAACACAGAAATTGCATCGATATTGAATAAAAAGACAAAATGTCGACTTATTTACAAGAGGAGTAACTCTTCTAATAGTTCGTGCTTTTAGCCTTTCCTGGGACAGCAGTATTAGATTCTGATGCATCATTGCAGGTTTACTGTATCCCTTGGACCTTCAAATCAACGATGAAACACAGAAATAGCATCGATATTGAATACAAAGGGCAAAATGTCGACTAATTTACAAGGGGAGTAACTCTTCTAATAGTTCGTTCTTTGAGCGTTTCCTGGGACAGCAGTATTGGATTCCGATGAACCATGGCAGATTTGCTGTATCTCTTGGACCTTCAAATCAACGATGAAACACAGAAATTGCATCGATATTGAATACAAAGGGCAAAATGTCGACTTATTTACAAGAGGAGTAACTCTTCTAAAAGCTCGTGCTTTGAGCGTTTCCTGGGACAGCAGTATTGGATTCTGACGCACCATTGCAAGGTTTACTGTATCCCTTGGACCTTAAAATCAACGATGAAACACAGAAATAGCATCGATATTGAATACAAAGGGCAAAATGTCGACTTATTTACAAGGGGAGTAACTCTTCTAACAGTTCGTGTTTGAGCGTTTCCTGGGACAGCAGTATTAGATTCCGATGAACCACTGCAGATTTACTGTACCTGTTGGACCATCAAATCAACGATGAAACACAGAAATTGCATAGATATTGAATACAAAATGCAAAATGTGGACTTATTTACAAGGGGAGTAACTCTTCTAATAGTTCGAGCTTTGAGCGTTTCCTGGGACAGCAGTATTAGATTCCGATGATCCACTGCAGATTTACTGTATCCCTTGGACCTTCAAATCAACGATGAAACACAGAAATTGCATAAACATTGAATATAAAAGGCAAAATGAAGACTTATTTACAAGACGAGTAACTCTTCTAATAGTTCGTGCTTTTAGCCTTTCCTGGGACAGCAGTATTAGATTCTGATGCACCATTGCAGGTTTACTGTATCCCTTGGACCTTCAAATCAACGATGAAACACGGAAATTGCTTCGATATTGAATACAAAGGGCAAAATGTCGACTTACTTACAAAAGGAGTAACTCTTCTAATAGTTCGTGGTTTAAGCCTTTCCTGGGACAGCAGTATTAGATTCCGAAGCACCATTGCAGATTTACCGGATCCCTTGGACCTTCAAATCAACCATGAAATACAGAAATTGCATCGATATTGAATACAAAAGGCCAAATGTCGACCTGTTTATAAGAGGAGAAACTCTTCTAATAGTTCGTGTTTGAGTGTTTACTGGGACAGCAGTATTAGATTCCGATTAACCACTGCAAATTTACTTCATCCCTTGGACCTTCAAATCAACGATGAAATGTAGAAATTGCATAGATATTGAAAATAAAAGACAAAATGTCGACTTATTTACAAGAGGAGTAACTCTTCTAATAGTTCGTGCTTTGAGCCTTTCCTGGGACAGCAGTATTAGATTCCGATGCACCATTGCAGGTTTACTGTATCCCTTGGACCTTCAAATCAACGATGAAACACAGAAATTGCGTCGATATTGAATACAAAAGGCAAAATGTCGACTTATTTACAAGCGGAGTAACTCTTCTAATAGTTCGTGGTTTTAGCCTTTCCCTGGACAGCAGTAAAGATTCCGATGCACCATTGCAGGGTTACTGTATCCCTTGGACCTTCAAATCAACGATGAAACACAGAAATTGCATCGATATTAAATAAAAAAGGCAAAATGTCGACTTATTTACAAGAGGAGTAACTCTTCAAATAGTTCGTGTTTTGAGCCACTCCTGGGACAGCAGTATTAGATTCCGATGAACCACTGCAGATTTACTGTATCCCTTGGACCTTCAAATCAATGATGAAACACAGAAATTGCATTGATATTGAATATAAAAGGCAAGATGTCGACTTATTTACAAGAGGAGTAACTCTTCTAATAGTTCGTGCTTTGAGCCTTTCCTGGGACAGCAGTATTAGATTCTGATGCACCATTGCAGGTTTACTGTATCCCTTGGACCTTCAAATCAACGATGAAACACAGAAATTGCATCGATATTGAATAAAAAATGCAAAATGTTATTAACAAGAGGAGTAACTCTTCTAATAGTTCGTGCTTTTAGCCTTTCCAGGGACAGCAGTATTAGACTTCGATGCACCATTGCAGGTTAACTGTATCCCTTGTACCTTCAAACCAACGATGAAACACAGAAATTGCATCGATATTGAATAAAAAAGGCAAAATGTCGACTTATTTACAAGAGGAGTAACTCTTCTAGTAGTTCGTGCTTTTAGCCCTTCCAGGGACAGCAGTATTAGATTCCGATGCACCATTGCAGAATTACTGTATCCCTTGGACCTTCATTTCAACGATGAAACCCAGAAATTGCATCGATATTGAATACAAAAGGCAAAATGTCGACCTATTTATAAGAGGAGAAACTCTTCTAAGAGTTCGTGTTTTGAGCGTTTCCTGGGACAGCAGTATTAGATTCCGATGAACCACAGCAGATTTACTGTATCTCTTGGACCTTCAAATCAACGATGAAACACAGAAATTGCATCGATATTGAATACAACAGGCCAAATGCCGACTTATTTATAAGAGGAGAAACTCTTCCAATAGTTCGTGCTTTGAGCGTTTCCTGGGACAGCAGTATTAGATTCCGATGAACCACTGCAGAATTACTGTATCCCTTGGACCTTCATTTCAACGATGAAACACAGAAATTGCATAGATATTGAATATAAAAGGCAAAATAACGACTTATTTACAAGGGGAGTAACTCTTCTAATAGTTCGTGGTTTTAGCCTTTCCTCGGACAGCAGTATTAGATTCCGATGCACCATTGCAGATTTACTGTATCCCTTGGACCTTCAAATCAACGATGAAACACAGAAATTGCATCGATTTTGAATACAAAAGGCAAGATGTCGACTTATTAACAAGAGGAGTAACTCTTCTAATAGTTCGTGTTTTGAGCTACTCATGGGGCAGCAGTATTAGATTCCGATGCACCATTGCAGATTTACCGTATCCCTTGGACCTTCAAATCAACCATGAAACACAGAAATTGCATCGATATTGAATACAAAATGCCAAATGTCGACCTATATATAAGAGGAGAAACTCTTCTAATTGTTCGTGCTTTGAGCGTTTCCTGGGACAGCAGTATTAGATTTCGATGAACCACTGCAGATTTACTGTATCCCTTGGACCTTCAAATCAACGATGAAACACAGAAATTGCATAGATATTGAATATAAAAGGCAAAATGTCGACTTACTTACAAGAGGAGTAAATCTTCTAATAGTTCGTGATTTGAGCCTTCCATGGGACAGCAGTATTAGATTCCGATGCACCATTGCAGGTTTACTGTATCCCTTGGGGCTTCAAATCAACGATGAAACACAGAAAATGCATCGATATTGAATACAAAAGGCAAAATGTCGACTTATTTCCAAGCGGAGTAACTCTTCTAATAGTTCGTGGTTTTAGCCTTTCCTGGGACAGCAGTATTAGATTCCGATGAACCACTGCAGATTTACTGTATCCCTTGGACCTTCAAATCAACGATGAAACACAGAAATTGCATCGATATTGAATACAAAAGGCAAGATGTCGACTTATTTACAAGAGGAGTAACTCTTCTAATAGTTCGTGCTTTTAGCCTTTCCTGGGACAGCAGTATTAGATTCCGATTCACCATTGCAGGTTTACTGTATCCCTTGGACCTTCAAATTAACGATGAAGCATAGAAATTGCATCGATATTGAATACAAAAGGCAAAATTTCGACTTTTTTACAAGAGGAGTAAGTGTTCTAATAGTTCGTCTTTTGAGCCTTTCCTGGGACAGCAGTAATGGATTCCGATGCACCATTGCAGGTTTACTGTATCCCTTGGTCCTTCAAAACAACGATGAAACACAGAAATTGCATCGATATTGAATACAAATGGCAAAATGTCGACTTACTTACAAGAGGAGTAAGACTTCTAACAGTTCGTGCTTTTAGCCTTTCCTGGGAAAGCAGTAAAGATTCCGATGCACCATTGCAGGTTTACTGTATCCCTTGGACCTTCAAATCAACGATGAAACACAGAAATTGAATCGATATTGAATACAAAATGCAAAATGTCCACTTATTTATAAGAGGAGTAACTCTTCTAATGGTTCGTGCTTTTAGCCTTTCCTGGGACAGCAGTATTAGATTCCGATGCACCATTGCAGGGTTACTTTATCCCTTGGACATTCAAATCAACGATGAAACACAGAAATTGCATCGATATTGAATAAAAAGACAAAATGTCGACTTATTTACAAGAGGAGTAACTCTTCTAATAGTTCGTGCTTTTAGCCTTTCCTGGGACAGCAGTATTAGATTCTGATGCATCATTGCAGGTTTACTGTATCCCTTGGACCTTCAAATCAACGATGAAACACAGAAATAGCATCGATATTGAATACAAAGGGCAAAATGTCGACTAATTTACAAGGGGAGTAACTCTTCTAATAGTTCGTTCTTTGAGCGTTTCCTGGGACAGCAGTATTAGATTCCGATGAACCACAGCAGATTTACTGTATCTCTTGGACCTTCAAATCAACGATGAAACACAGAAATTGCATCGATATTGAATATAAAAGGCAATATGTTGACTTATTTACAAAAGGAGTAACTCTTCTAATCGTTCGTGATTTTAGCCTTTACTCAGACAGCAGTATTAGATTCTGATACACCATTGCTGGTTTACTGTATCCCTTGGATCTTTAAATCAACGATGAAACACAGAAATTGCATCGATATTGAATACAAAGGGCAAAATGTCGACTTATTTACAAGAGGAGTAACTCTTCTAAAAGCTCGTGCTTTGAGCGTTTCCTGGGACAGCAGTATTAGATTCTGATGCACCATTGCAAGGTTTACTGTATCCCTTGGACCTTCAAATCAACGATGAAACACAGAAATAGCATCGATATTGAATACAAAGGGCATAATGTCGACTTATTTACAAGGGGAGTGACTCTTCTAACAGTTCGTGTTTGAGCGTTTCCTGGGACAGCAGTATGAGATTCCGATGAACCACTGCAGATTTACTGTACCCGTTGGACCATCAAATCAACGATGAAACACAGAAATTGCGTAGATATTGAATACAAAAGGCAAAATGTGGACTTATTTACAAGGGGAGTAACTCTTCTAATAGTTCGAGCTTTGAGCGTTTCCTGGGACAGCAGTATTAGATTCCGATGAACCACTGCAGATTTACTGTATCCCTTGGACCTTCAAATCAACGATGAAATGCAGAAAATGCATAGATATTGAATATAAAAGGCAAAATGTCGACTTATTTACAAGAGGAGTAACTCTTCTAATAGTTCGTGCTTTGAGCCTTTCCTGGGACAGCAGTATTAGATTCCGATGCACCATTGCAGGTTTACTGTATCCCTTGGACCTTCAAATCAACGATGAAACACAGAAATTGCGTCGATATTGAATACAAAAGGCAAAATGTCGACTTATTTACAAGTGGAGTAAATCTTCTAATAGTTCGTGGTTTTAGCCTTACCCTGGACAGCAGTAAAGATTCCGATGCACCTTTGCAGGTTTACTGTATCCCTTGGACCTTCAAATCAACGTTGAAACACAGAAATTGCATCGATATTAAATAAAAAAGACAAAATGTCGATTTATTTACAAGAGGAGTAACTCTTCTAATAGTTCGTGTTTAGAGCCACTCCTGGGGCAGCAGTATTAGATTCCGATGCACCATTGCAGATTTACCGTATCCCTTGGACCTTCAAGTCAGCCATGAAACACAGAAATTGCATCGATATTGAATGCAAAAGACCAAATGTCGACATTTTGCCTTTTATATTCAATATCTATGCAGATTTACTGAATCCCTTGGACCTTCAAATCAACGATGAAACACAGAAACAGCATCGATATTGAATACAAAGGGCAAAATGTCGACTTATTTACAAGGGGAGTAACTCTTCTAATAGTTCGTGGTTTTAGCCTTTCCTGGGACAGCAGTATTAGATTCCGATGCACCATTGCAGATTTACCGTATCCCTTGGACCTTCAAATCAACCATGAAACACAGAAATTGCATCGAGATTGAATACAAAAGGCCTAACGTCGACCTATTTATAAGAGGAGAAACTCTTTTAATAGTTCGTGCTTTGAGCGTTTCCTGGGACAGCAGTATTGGATTCCGATGAACCACTGCAGATTTACTGAATCTCTAGGACCTTCAAATCAACGATGAAACACAGAAATTGCGTAGATAATGAATATAAAAGGCAAAATGTCGACTTATTTACAAGAGGAGTAACTCTTCTAATAGTTCGTGCTTTGAGCCTTTCCTGGGACAGCAGTATTAGATTCCGATGCACCATTGCAGGTTTACTGTATCCCTTGGACATTCAAATCAACGATGAAACACAGAAATTGCATCGATATTGAATAAAAAAGGCCAAATGTCGACTTATTTACAATAGAAGTAACTCTTCTATTAGTTCGTGTTTTGAGTAACTCCTGGGACAGCAGTATTAGATTCCGATGCACCATTGCAGATTTACCGTATCCCTTGGACCTTCAAATCAACCATCAAACACAGAAATTGCATCGATATTGAATACAAAAGGCCAAATGTCGACCTATTTCTAAGAGGAGAAACTCTTCTAATGGTTCGTGCTTTGAGCGTTTCCTGGGACAGCAGTATTAGATTCCGATGAACCACTGCAGATTTACTGTATCCCTTGGATCTTCAAATCAACGATGAAACACAGAAATTGCATAGATATTGAATTTAAAAGGCAAAATGTCGACTTATTTACAAGTGGAGTAACTCTTCTAATAGTTCGTGCTTTGAGCCTTTCCTGGGACAGCAGTATTAGATTCCGATGCACCATTGCAGATTTACCGTATTCCTTGGACCTTCAAATCAGCCATGAAACACAGAAATTGCATCGATATTGAATACAATAGACCAAATGTCGACATTTTGCCTTTTATATTCAATATCTATGCAAATTTACTGTATCCCTTGGACATGTAAATCAACCATGAAACACAGAAATAGCATCGATATTGAATACAAAGGGCAAAATGTCGACTTATTTACAAGGGGAGTAACTCTTCTAATAGTTCGTGGTTTTAGCCTTTCCTGGGACAGCAGTATTAGATTCCGATGCACCATTGCAGATTTACCGTATCCCTTGGACCTTCAAATCAACCATGAAACACAGAAATTGCATCGATATTGAATACAAAAGACCTAATGTCGACCTATTTATCAGAGGAGAAACTCTTCTAATAGTTCGTGCTTTGTGCGTTTCCTGGGACAGCAGTATTAGATTCCGAAGAACCACTGCAGATTTACTGTATCCCTTGGATCTTCAAATCAACGATGAAACACAGAAATTGCATAGATATTGAATTTAAAAGGCAAAATGTCGACTTATTTACAAGTGGAGTAACTCTTCTAATAGTTCGTGCTTTGAGCCTTTCCTGGGACAGCAGTATTAGATTCCGATGCACCATGGCAGGTTTACTGTATCCCTTGGAGCTTCAAATCAACGATGAAACACAGAAATTGCATCGATATTGAATACAAAAGGCAAAATGTCGACTTATTTCAAAGCGGAGTAACTCTTCAAATAGTTCGTGGTTTTAGCCTTTCCTGGGACAGCAGTATTAGATTCCGATGCACCATTGCAGGTTTACTGTATCCCTTGGACCTTCAAATCAACGATGAAACACAGAAATTGCATCGATATTGAATAAAAAATGCAAAATGTCGACTTATTTACAAGAGGAGTAACTCTTATAATACTTCGTGCTTTTAGCCTTTCCAGGGACAGCAGTATTAGATTCCGATGCACCATTGCAGATTTACCGTATCCCTTGGACCTTCAAATCGTCCATGAAACGCAGAAATTGCATCGATATTGAATGCAAAAGGCCAAATGTCGACCAATTTATATGAGGAGAAACTCTTCTAATAGTTCGTGGTTTGAGCGTTTCCTGGGACAGCAGTATTAGATTCCGATGAACCACTGCAGATTTACTGTATCCCTTGGACCTTCAAATGAACGATGAAACACAGAAATTGCATAGAAATTGAATATAAAAGGCAAAATGTCGACTTATTTACAAGAGGAGTAACTCTTCTAATAGTTCGTGATTTGAGCCTTTCCTGGGACAGCAGTATTAGATTCCGATGAACCACTGCAGATTTACTGTATCCCTTGGACCTTCAAATCAACGATGAAACACAGAAATTGCATAGATATTGAATATAAAAGGCAAAATATCGACTTATTTACAAGAGGAGTAACTCTTCTAATAGTTCGTGCTCTGAGCCTTTCCTGGGACAGCAGTATTAGATTCCGATGCACCATTGCAGGTTTACTGTATCCCTTGGACCTTCAAATCAACGATGAAACACAGAAATTGCATCGATATTGAATAAAAAGGCAAAATGTCGACTTATTTACAAGAGGAGTAACTCTTCTAATGGTTCGTGCTTTTAGCCTTTCCAGGAACAGCAGTATTAGATTCTGATGCACCATTGCAGGTTTACAGTATCCCTTGGACCTTCAAATCAACGATGAAACACAGAAATAGCATCGATATTGAATAAAAAAGGCCAAATGTCGACTTATTTACAAAAGGAGTAACTCTTCTAATAGTTCGTGTTTTGAGTCACTCCTGGGACAGCAGTATTAGATTCCGATGCACCATTGCACATTTACCGTATCCCTTGGACCTTCAAATCAACCATCAAACACAGAAATTGCATCGATATTGAATACAAAAGGCCAAATGTCGACCTATTTATAAGAGGAGAAACTTTTCTAATAGTTCGTGCTTTGAGCGTTTCCTGGGACAGCAGTATTAGATTCCGATGAACCACTGCAGATTTACTGTATCCCTTGGATCTTCAAATCAATGATGAAACACAGAAATTTGCATAGATATTGAATATAAAAGGCAAAATGTCGACTTATTTACAAGTGGAGTAACTCTTTTAATAGTTCGTGCTTTGAGAATTTCCTGGGACAGCAGTATTAGATTCCGATGAACCACTGCAGATTTACTGTATCCTTTGGACCTTCAAATCAACCATGAAACACAGAAATTGCATAGATATTGAATATAAAAGGCAAAATGTCGACTTATTTACAAGAGGAGTAACTCTTCTAATAGTTCGTGTTTTGAGCCACTCCTGGGACAGCAGTATTAGATTCCGATGCACCATTGCAGGTTTACTGTCTCCCTTGTCCCTTCAAATCAACCATGAAACACAGAAATTGCATCGATATTGAATACAAAGAGCAAAATGTCGACTCATTTACAAGCGGAGTAACTCTTTTAATAGTTCGTGATTTTAGCCTTTCCTGGGACAGCAGTATTAGATTCCGATGCACCATTGCAGGTTTACTGTATCCCTTGGACCTTCAAATCAACGATGAAACACAGAAATTGCATCGATATTGAAAAAAAAGGCAAAATGTCGACTTATTTACAAGAGGAGTAACTCTTCTAATAGTTCGTGCTTTTAGACTTTCCAGGGACAGCAGTATTAGATTCCGATGCACCATTGCAGGTTTACTGTATCCCTTGGACCTTCAAATCAACGATGAAACACAGAAATTGCATCGATATTGAATAAAAAATGCAAAATGTCGACTTATTTACAAGAGGAGTAACTCTTCTAATAGTTCGTGCTTTTAGCCTTTCCAGGGACAGCAGTATTAGATTCCGATGCACCATTGCAGATTTACCGTATCCCTTGGACCTTCAAATCATCCATGAAACGCAGAAATTGCATCGATATTGAATACAAAAGGCCAAATGTCGACCTATTTATAAGAGGAGAAACTCTTCTAATAGTTCGTGGTTTGAGCGTTTCCTGGGACAGCAGTATTAGATTCCGATGAACCACTGCAGATTTACTGTATCCCTTGGACCTTCAAATGAACGATGAAACACAGAAATTGCATAGATATTGAATATAAAAGGCAAAATGTCGACTTATTTACAAGAGGAGTAACTCTTCTAATAGTTCGTGCTCTGAGCCTTTCCTGGGAGAGCAGTATTAGATTCCGATGCACCATTGCAGGTTTACTGTATCCCTTGGACCTTCAAATCAACGATGAATCACAGAAATTGCATTGATACTGAATAAAAAGGCAAAATGTCGACTTATTTACAAGAGGAGTAACTCTTCTTATAGTTCGTGCTTTTAGCCTTTCCGGGAACAGCAGTATTAGATTCTGATGCACCATTGCAGGTTTACTGTATCCCTTGGACCTTCAAATCAACGATGAAACACAGAAATTGCGTAGATATTGAATATAAAAGGCAAGATGTCGAGATACTTACAAGAGGAGCAACTATTCTAATTGTTCGTGCTTTGAGCCTTTCCTGGGACAGCAGTATTACAATCCGATTAACCATTGCGGGTTTACTGTATCCCTTGGACCTTCAAATCAACGATAAAACACAGAAATTGCATCGATTTGAATACAAAAGGCAAAATGGCGACTTATTTACAAGAGGAGTAACTCTTCTAATAGTTCGTGCTTTGAGCCCTTCCTGGGACAGCAGTATTAGATTCCGATGCACCATTGCAGGTTTACTGTATCCCTTGGACCTTCAAATCAACGATGAAACAGAAATTGCATCGATATTGAATACAAAAGTCAAAATGTCGACTTATTTACAAGCGGAGTAACTCTTCTAATAGTTCGTGGTTTTAGCCTTTCCTGGGACAGCAGTAAAGATTCCGATGCACCATTGCAGGTTTACTGTATCCCTTGGACCTTCAAATCAACGATGAAACACAGAAATTGCATCGATATTGAATACAAAAGGCAAAATGTCGACTTATTTACAAGAGGAGTAACTCTTCTAATAGTTCGTGTTTTGAGCCACTCCTGGGACAGCAGTATTAGATTCCGATGCACCATTGCAGATTTACCGTATCCCTTGGACCTTCAAATCAACCATGAAACACAGAAACTGCATCGATATTGAATACAAAAGGCCAAATGTCGACCTATTTATAATAGGAGAAACTCTTCTAATAGTTCGTGCTTTGAGCGTTTCCTGGGACAGCAGTATTAGATTCCGATGAACCACTGCAGATTTACTGTATCTTTTGGACCTTCAAATCTACGATGAAACACAGAAATTGCATAGATATTGAATATAAAAGGCAAAATGTCGACTTATTTACAAGAGGAGTAACTCTTCTAATAGTTCGTGCTTTGAGCCTTTCCTGGGACAGCAGTATTAGATTCCGATGCACCATTGCAGGTTTACTGTATCCCTTGGAGCTTCAAATCAACGATGAAACACAGAAATTGCATCGATATTGAAAACAAAATGCATAATGTCGACTTACTTCCTAGCGGAGTAACTCTTCTAATAGTTCGTGGTTTTAGCCTTTCCTGGGACAGCAGTATTAGATTCCGATGCACCATTGCAGGTTTACTGTATCCCTTGGACCTTCAAATCAAAGATGAAACACAGAAATTGCATCGATATTGTATAGAAAAGGCAAAATGTCGACTTGTTAACAAGAGGAGTAACTCTTCTTATAGTTCGTGCTTTTAGCCTTTCCAGGGACAGCAGTATTAGATTCCGATGCACCATTGCAGATTTACCGTATCCCTTGGACCTTCAAATCAACCATGAAACACAGAAATTGCATCGATATTGAATACAAAAGGCAAAATGGCGACCTATTTATAAGAGGAGAAAGTCTTCTACTAGTTCGTGTTTTGAGCGTTTCCTGGGACAGCAGTATTAGATTCCGATGAACCACTGCAGATTTACTGTATCCCTCGGAGCTTCAAATCAACGATGAAACACAGAAATTGCATCGATATTGAAAACAAAATGCAAAATGTCGACTTACTTCCAAGCGGAGTAACTCTTCTAATAGTTCGTGGTTTTAGCCTTTCCTGGGACAGCAGTATTAGATTAAGATGCACCATTGCAGGTTTACTGTATCCCTTGGACCTTCAAATCAACGATGAAACACAGAAATTGCGTCGATATTGAATACAAAAGGCAAAATGTCGACTTATTTACAAGCGGAGTAAATCTTCTAATAGTTCGTGGTTTTAGCCTTACCCTGGACAGCAGTAAAGATTCCGATGCACCTTTGTAGGTTTACTGTATCCCTTGGACCTTCAAATCAACGATGAAACACAGAAATTGCATCGATATTAAATAAAAAAGGCAAAATGTCGACTTATTTACAAGAGGAGTAACTCTTCTAATAGTTCGTGTTTTGAGCCACTCCTGGGACAGCAGTATTAGATTCCGATGCACCATTGCAGATTTACCGTATCCCTTGGACCTTCAAGTCAGCCATGAAACACAGAAATTGCATCGATATTGAATACAAAAGACCAAATGTCGACATTTTGCCTTTTATATTCAATATCTATGCAGATTTACTGTATCCCTTGGACCTTCAAATCAACGATGAAACACAGAAACAGCATCGATATTGAATACAAAGGGCAAAATGTCGACTTATTTACAAGGGGAGTAACTCTTCTAATAGTTCGTGGTTTTAGCCTTTCCTGGGACAGCAGTATTAGATTCCGATGCACCATTGCAGATTTACCGTATCCCTTGGACCTTCAAATCAACCATGAAACACAGAAATTGCATCGATATTCAATTCAAAAGGCCTAATGTCGACCTATTTATAAGAGGAGAAACTCTTTTAATAGTTCGTGCTTTGAGCGTTTCCTGGGACAGCAGTATTGGTTTCCGATGAACCACTGCAGATTTACTGAATCTCTAGGACCTTCAAATCAACGATGACACACAGAAATTGCGTAGATATTGAATATAAAAGGCAAAATGTCGACTTATTTACAAGAGGAGTAACTCTTCTAATAGTTCGTGCTTTGTGCCTTTCCTGGGACAGCAGTATTAGATTCCGATGCACCATTGCAGGTTTACTGTATCCCTTGGACCTTCAAATCAACGATGAAACACAGAAATTGCATCGATATTGAATACAAAAGGCAAAATGTCGACTTACTTACATGCGGAGTAACTCTTCAAATAGTTCGTGGTTTTAGCCTTTCCTGGGACAGCAGTAAAGATTCCGATGCACCATTGCAGGTTTACTGTATCCCTTGGACATTCAAATCAACGATGAAACACAGAAATTGCATCGATATTGAATAAAAAAGGCCAAATGTCGACTTATTTACAATAGAAGTAACTCTTCTATTAGTTCGTGTTTTGAGTAACTCCTAGGACAGCAGTATTAGATTCCGATGCACCATTGCAGATTTACCGTATCCCTTGGACCTTCAAATGAACCATCAAACACAGAAATTGCATCGATATTGAATACAAAAGGCCAAATGTCGACCTATTTCTAAGAGGAGAAACTCTTTTAATAGTTCGTGCTTTGAGCGTTTCCTGGGACAGCAGTATTAGATTCCGATGAACCCTGCAGATTTACTGTATCCCTTGGACCTTCAAATCAACGATGAAACACAGAAATTGCATCGATATTGAATACAAAATGCAAAAAGTAGACTTATTTACAAGCGGAGTAACTCTTCTAATAGTTCGTGGTTTTAGCCTTTCCTGGGACAGCAGTAAAGACTCCGATGCACCATTGCAGGTTTACTGTATCCCTTGGACCTTCAAATCAACGATGAAACACAGAAATTGCATCGATATTGAATACAAAAGGCAAAATGTCGACTTATTTACAAGAGGAGTAACTCTTCTAATAGTTCGTGTTTTGAGCCACTCCTGGGACAGCAGTATTAGATTCCGATGCACCATTGCAGATTTACCGTATCCCTTGGACCTTCAAATCAACCATGAAACACAGAAATTGCATCGATATTAAATACAAAAGGCCAATTGTCGACATATTAATAAGAGGAGTTACTCTTCTAATAGTTCGTGCTTTGAGCCTTTCCTGGGACAGCAGTATTAGATTCCGATGCACCATTGCAGATTTACCGTATTCCTTGGACCTTCAAATCAGCCATGAAACACAGAAATTGCATCGATATTGAATACAATAGACCAAATGTCGACATTTTGCCTTTTATATTCAATATCTATGCAGATTTACTGTATCCCTTGGACATATAAATCAACCATGAAACACAGAAATAGCATCGATATTGAATACAAAGGGCAAAATGTCGACTTATTTACAAGGGGAGTAACTCTTCTAATAGTTCGTGGTTTTAGCTTTTCCTGGGACAGCAGTATTAGATTCCGATGCACCATTGCAGATTTACCGTATCCCTTGGACCTTCAAATCAACCATGAAACACAGAAATTGCATCGATATTGAATACAAAAGGCCTAATGTCGACCTATTTATCAGAGGAGAAACTCTTCTAATAGTTCGTGCTTTGAGCGTTTCCTGTTACAGCAGTATTAGATTCCGATGAAACACTGCAGATTTACTGTATCCCTTGGATCTTCAAATCAACGATGAAACACAGGAATTGCATAGATATTGAATTTAAAAGGCAAAATGTCGACTTATTTACAAGTGGAGTAACTCTTCTAATAGTTCGTGCTTTGAGCCTTTCCTGGGACAGCAGTATTAGATTCCGATGCACCATGGCAGGTTTACTGTATCCCTTGGAGCTTCAAATCAACGATGAAACACAGAAATTGCATCGATATTGAATACAAAAGGCAAAATGTCGACTTATTCAAAGCGGAGTAACTCTTCAAATAGTTCGTGGTTTTAGCCTTTCCTGGGACAGCAGTATTAGATTCCGATGCACCATTGCAGGTTTACTGTATCCCTTGGACCTTCAAATCAACGATGAAACACAGAAATTGCATCGATATTGAATAAAAAATGCAAAATGTCGACTTATTTACAAGAGGAGTAACTCTTCTAATACTTCGTGCTTTTAACCTTTCCAGGGACAGCAGTATTAGAATCCGATGCACCATTGCAGATTTACCGTATCCCGTGGACCTTCAAATCGTCCATGAAACGCAGAAATTGCATCGATATGGAATGCAAAAGGCCAAATGTCGACCTATTTATATGAGGAGAAACTCTTCTAATAGTTCGTGGTTTGAGCGTTTCCTGGGACAGCAGTATTAGATTCCGATGAACCACTGCAGATTTACTGTATCCCTTGGACCTTCAAATGAACGATGAAACACAGAAATTGCATAGATATTGAATATAAAAGGCAAAATGTCGACTTATTTACAAGAGGAGTAACTCTTCTAATAGTTCGTGCTTTGAGCGTTTCCTGGGACAACAGTATTAGATTCCGATGAACCACTGCAGATTTACTGTATCCCTTGGACCTTCAAATCAACGATGAAACACAGAAATTGCATAGATATTGAATATAAACGGCAAAATATCGACTTATTTACAAGAGGAGTAACTCTTCTAATAGTTCGTGCTCTGAGCCTTTCCTGGGACAGCAGTATTAGATTCCGATGCACCATTGCAGGTTTACTGTATCCCTTGGTCCTTCAAATCAACGATGAAACACAGAAATAGCATCGATATTGAATAAAAAAGGCCAAATGTCGACTTATTTACAAAAGGAGTAACTCTTCTAATAGTTCGTGTTTTGAGTCACTCCTGGGACAGCAGTATTAGATTCCGATGCACCATTGCAGATTTACCGTATCCCGTGGACCTTCAAATCGTCCATGAAACGCAGAAATTGCATCGATATTGAATGCAAAAGGCCAAATGTCGACCTATTTATATGAGGAGAAACTCTTCTAATAGTTCGTGCTTTGAGCGTTTCCTGGGACAGCAGTATTAGATTCCGATGAACCACTTCAGATTTACTGTATCCCTTGGATCTTCAAATCAATGATGAAACACAGAAATTTGCATAGATATTGAATATAAAAGGCAAAATGTCGACTTATTTACAAGTGGAGCAACTCTTTTAATAGTTCGTGCTTTGAGAATTTCCTGGGACAGCAGTATTAGATTCCGATGAACCACTGCAGATTTACTGTATCCCTTGGACCTTCAAATCAACCATGAACCACAGAAATTGCATAGATATTGAATATAAAAGGCAAAATATCGACTTATTTACAAGAGGAGTAACTCTTCTAATAGTTCGTGTTTTGAGCCACTCCTGGGACAGCAGTATTACAATCCGATTAACCATTGCGGGTTTACTGTATCCCTTGGACCTTCAAATCAACGATGAAACACAGAAATTGCATCGATATTGAAAAAAAAGGCAAAATGTCGACTTATTTACAAGAGGAGTAACTCTTTTAATAGTTCGTGATTTTAGCCTTTCCTGGGACAGCAGTATTAGATTCCGATGCACCATTGCAGGTTTACTGTATCCCTTGGACCTTCAAATCAACGATGAAACACAGAAATTGCATCGATATTGAAAAAAAAGGCAAAATGTCGACTTATTTACAAGAGGAGTAACTCTTCTAATAGTTCGTGCTTTTAGACTTTCCAGGGACAGCAGTATTAGATTCCGATGCACCATTGCAGGTTTACTGTATCCCTTGGACCTTCAAATCAACGATGAAACACAGAAATTGCATCGATATTGAATAAAAAATGCAAAATGTCGACTTATTTACAAGAGGAGTAACTCTTCTAATAGTTCGTGCTTTTAGCCTTTCCAGGGACAGCAGCATTAGATTCCGATGCACCATTGCAGATTTACCGTATCCCTTGGACCTTCAAATCATCCATGAAACGCAGAAATTGCATCGATATTGAATACAAAAGGCCAAATGTCGACCTATTTATAAGAGGAGAAACTCTTCAAATAGTTCGTGGTTTGAGCGTTTCCTGGGACAACTGTATTAGATTCCGATGAACCACTGCAGATTTACTGTATCCCTTGGACCTTCAAATGAACGATGAAACACAGAAATTGCATAGATATTGAATATACAAGGCAAAATGTCGACTTATTTACAAGAGGAGTAACTCATCTAATAGTTCGTGCTCTGAGCCTTTCCTGGGACAGCAGTATTAGATTCCGATGCACCATTGCAGGTTTACTGTATCCCTTGGACCTTCAAATCAACGATGAATCACAGAAATTGCATTGATACTGAATAAAAAGGCAAAATGTCGACTTATTTACAAGAGGAGTAACTCTTCTTATAGTTCGTGCTTTTAGCCTTTCCGGGAACAGCAGTATTAGATTCTGATGCACCATTGCAGGTTTACTGTACCCCTTGGACCTTCAAATCAACGATGAAACACAGAAATAGCATCGATATTGAATACAAAGGGCAAAATGTCGACTTATTTACAAGGGGAGTAACTCTTCTAATAGTTCGTGATTTGAGCGTTTCCTGGGACAGCAGTATTAGATTCCGATGAACCACTGCAGATTTACTGTATCCCTTGGACCTTCAAATCAACGATGAAACACAGAAATTGCGTAGATATTGAATATAAAAGGCAAGATGTCGAGATATTTACAAGAGGAGCAACTATTCTAATTGTTCGTGCTTTGAGCCTTTCCTGGGACAGCAGTATTACAATCCGATTAACCATTGCGGGTTTACTGTATCCCTTGGACCTTCAAATCAACGATAAAACACAGAAATTGCATCGATTTGAATACAAAAGGCAAAATGGCGACTTATTTACAAGAGGAGTAACTCTTCTAATAGTTCGTGCTTTGAGCCCTTCCTGGGACAGCAGTATTAGATTCCGATGCACCATTGCAGGTTTACTGTATCCCTTGGACCTTCAAATCAACGATGAAACAGAAATTGCATCGATATTGAATACAAAAGTCAAAATGTCGACTTATTTACAAGCGGAGTAACTCTTCTAATAGTTCGTGGTTTTAGCCTTTCCTGGGACAGCAGTAAAGATTCCGATGCACCATTGCAGGTTTTCTGTATCCCTTGGACCTTCAAATCAACGATGAAACACAGAAATTGCATCGATATTGAATACAAAAGGCAAAATGTCGACTTATTTACAAGAGGAGTAACTCTTCTAATAGTTCGTGTTTTGAGCCACTCCTGGGACAGCAGTATTAGATTCCGATGCACCATTGCAGATTTACCGTATCCCTTGGACCTTCAAATCAACCATGAAACACAGAAATTGCATCGATATTGAATACAAAAGGCCAAATGTCGACCTATTTATAAGAGGAGAAACTCTTCTAATAGTTCGTGCTTTGAGCGTTTCCTGGGACAGCAGTATTAGATTCCGATGAACCACTGCAGATTTACTGTATCTTTTGGACCTTCAAATCTACGATGAAACACAGAAATTGCATAGATATTGAATATAAAAGGCAAAATGTCGACTTATTTACAAGAGGAGTAACTCTTCTAATAGTTCGTGCTTTGAGCCTTTCCTGGGACAGCAGTATTAGATTCCGATGCACCATTGCAGGTTTACTGTATCCCTTGGAGCTTCAAATCAACGATGAAACACAGAAATTGCATCGATATTGAAAACAAAATGCATAATGTCGACTTACTTCCAAGCGGAGTAACTCTTCTAATAGTTCGTGGTTTTAGCCTTTCCTGGGACAGCAGTATTAGATTCCGATGCACCATTGCAGGTTTACTGTATCCCTTGGACCTTCAAATCAAAGATGAAACACAGAAATTGCATCGAAATTGAAGAAAAAAGCCAAAATGTCGACTTATTAACAAGAGGAGTAACTCTTTTAATAGTTCGTGCTTTCAGCCTTTCCAGGGACAGCAGTATTAGATTTCGATGCACCATTGCAGGTTTACTGTATCCCTTGGACCTTCAAATCAACGATGAAACACAGAAATTGCATCGATATAGTATAGAAAAGGCAAAATGTCGACTTGTTAACAAGAGGAGTAACTCTTCTTATAGTTCGTGCTTTTAGCCTTTCCAGGGACAGCAGTATTAGATTCCGATGCACCATTGCAGATTTACCGTATCCCTTGGACCTTCAAATCAACCATGAAACACAGAAATTGCATCGATATTGAATACAAAAGGCAAAATGGCGACCTATTTATAAGAGGAGAAACTCTTCTACTAGTTCGTGCTTTGAGCGTTTCCTGGGACAGCAGTATTAGATTCCGATGAACCACTGCAGATTTACTGTATCCCTCGGAGCTTCAAATCAACGATGAAACACAGAAATTGCATCGATATTGAAAACAAAATGCAAAATGTCGACTTACTTCCAAGCGGAGTACCTCTTCTAATAGTTCGTGGTTTTAGCCTTTCCTGGGACAGCAGTATTAGAGTAAGATGCACCATTGCAGGTTTACTGTATCCCTTGGACCTTCAAATCAACGATGAAACACAGAAATTGCATCGATATTGAATAAAAAAGGCAAAATGTCGACTTATTAACAAGAGGAGTAACTCTTCTAATAGTTCGTGCATTTAGCCTTTCCAGGGACAGCAGTATTAGATTTCGATGCACCATTGCAGGTTTACTGTATCCCTTGGACCTTCCAATCAACGATGAAACACAGAAATTGCATCGATATTGTATAGAAAAGGCAAAATGTCGACTTGTTTACAAGAGGAGTAACTCTTCTAATAGTTCGTGCTTTTAGCCTTTCCAGGGACATCAGTATTAGATTCCGATGCACCATTGCAGATTTACCGTATCCCTTGGACCTTCAAATCAACAATGAAACACAGATATTGCATCGATATTGAATACAAAAGGCAAAATGACGACCTATTTATAAGAGGAGAAACTCTTCTACTAGTTCGTGCTTTGAGCGTTTCCTGGGACAGCAGTATTAGATTCCGATGAACCACTGCAGATTTACTGTATCCCTTGGACCTTCAAATCAACGATGAAGTACAGAAATTGCATAGATATTGAATATAAAAGGCAAAATGTCGACTTATTTACTAGAGGAGTAACTCTTCTAATAGTTCGTGCTTTGAGCCTTTCCTGGGACAGCAGTATTAGATTTCGATGCCTCATTGCAGGTTTATTGTATCCCTTGGACCTTCAAATCAACCATGAAACACAGAAATTGCATCGATATTGAATATAAAAGGCAAAATGTCGACTTATTTACAAGAGGAGTAACTCTTCTAATAGTTCGTGCTTTTATCCTTTCCAGGGACAGCAGTATTAGATTGCGATGCACCATTGCAGATTTACCGTATCCCTTGGACCTTCAAATCAACCATGAAACACAGAAATTGCATCGATATTGAATACAAAGAGCAAAATGTCGACTTATTTACAAGCGGAGTAACTCTTCTAATAGTTCGTAGTTTTAGCCTTTCCTGGGACAGCAATATTGGATTCCGAAGCACCATTGCAGGTTTACTGTATCCCTTGGACGTTCAAATCAACGATGAAACACAGAAATTGCATCGATATTGAATAAAAAAGGCAAAATGTCGACTTATTTACAAGAGGAGTAACTCTTCTAATAGTTCGTGCTTTTAGCCTTTCCTGGAACAGCAGTATTAGATTCCGATGCACCACTGCAGATTTACCGTGTCCCTTGGACCTTCAAATCAACCATGAAACACAGAAATTGCATTGATATTGAATACAAAAGGCCAAATGTCGACCTATTTATAAGAGGATAAACTCTTCTAATAGTTCGTGCTTTGAGCATTTCCTGGGACAGCAGTACTAGATTCCGATGAACCACTGCAGATTTACTGCATCCCTTGGACCTTCAAATCAACGATGAAACACAGAAATTGCATCGATATTGAATACAAAAGGCCAAATGTCGACTTATTTACAAGAGGAGTAACTCTTCTAATAGTTCGTGCTTTAAGCCTTTCCTGGAACAGCAGTATTACATTCTGATGCACCATTGCAGGTTTACTGTATCCCTTGGACCTTCAAATCAACGATGAAACACAGAAATAGCATCGATATTGAATACAAAGGGCAAAATGTCGACTTATATACAAGGGGAGTAACTCTTCTAATAGTTCGTGCTTTGAGCGTTTCCTGGAACAGCAGTATTAGATTCCGATGAACCACTGCAGATTTACTGTATCCCTTGGACCTTCAAATCAACGATGAAACACAGAAATTACATAGATATTGAATATAAAAGGCAAAATGTCGACGTATTTACAAGAGGAGTAACTCTTCTAACAGTTCGTGCTTTGAGCCTTTCGTGGAACAGCAGTATTAGATTCCGATGAACCACTGCAAATTTACTGTATCCCTTGGACCTTCAAATCAACGATGAAACACAGAAATTGCATCGATATTGAATAAAAAGGCAAAATGTCGACTTATTTACAAGAGGAGTAACTCTTCTAATAGTTCGTGCTTTGAGCGTTTCCTGGGACAGCAGTATTATATTCTGATGCACCATTGCAGGTTAACTGTATCCCTTGGACTTTCAAATCAACGATGAAACAGAGAAATAGCATCGATATTGAAAACAAACTGCAAAATGTCGACTTATTTACATGGGGAGTAACTCTTCTAAGAGTTCGTGCTTTGAGCGTTTCCTGGGACAGCAGTATTAGATTCCGATGCACCACTGCAGATTTACCGTATCCCTTGGACCTTCAAATCAACGATGAAACACAGAAATAGCATCGATATTGAATACAAAGGGCAAAATGTCGACTGATTTACAAGGGGGGTAACTCTTCTAATAGTTCGTGCTTTGAGCGTTTCCTGGGACAGCAATATTAGATTCCGATGAACCACTGCAGATTTACTGTATCCCTTGGACCTTCAAATCAACGATGAAACACAGAAATTGCATCGATATTGAATACAAAAGGCCAAATGTCGACTTATTTACAAGAGGAGTAACTCTTCTAATAGTTCGTGCTTTGAGCCTTTCCTGGGACAGCAGTATTAGATTCCGATGAGCCACTGCAGATTTACTGTATCCCTTGGACCTTCAAATCAACCATGAAACACAGAAATTGCATAGATATTGAATATAAAAGGCAAAATGTCGACTTATTTACAAGAGGAGTAAATCTTCTAATAGTTCGTGCTCTGAGCCACTCCTGGGACAGCAGTTTTAGATTCCGATGCACCATTGCAGATTTACTGTATCCCTTGGACCTTCAAATCAACGATGAAACAAAGAAATTGCATCGATATTGAATAAAAAGGCAAAATGTCGACTTATTTACAAGAAGAGTAACTCTTCTAATAGTTCGTGCTTTGAGCATTTCCTGGGACAGCAGTATTAGATTCCGATGCACCATTGCAGATTTACTGTATCCCTTGGACCTTCAAATCAACGATGAAACACAGAAATTGCATAGATATTGAATATAAAAGGCCAAATGTCGACTTATTTACAAGAGGCGTAAATCTTCTAATAGTTCGTGCTTTGAGCCACTCCTGGGACAGCAGTATTAGATTCCGATGCACCATTGCAGATTTACTGTATCCCTTGGTCCTTCAAATCAACGATGAAACACAGAAATTGCATCGATATTGAATACAAAAGGCAAAATGTCGACTTATTTACAAGAGGAGTAACTCTTCTAATAGTTCGTGCTTTGAGCCACTCCTGGGACAGCAGTATTAGACTCCGATGCACCATTGCAGATTTACTGTATCCTTTGGACCTTCAAATCAACGATGAAACACAGAAATTGCATCCATATTGAATAAAAAGCAAAATGTCGACTTATTTACAAGAGGAGTAACTCTTCTAATAGTTCGTGCTTTGAGCCTTTCCTGGGACAGCAGTATTAGATTCCGATGAACCACTGCAGATTTACTGTATCCCTTGGACCTTCAAATCAACGATGAAACACAGAAATTGCATAGATATTGAATACAAAATGCAAAATGTCGACTTATTTACAAGGGGAGTAACTCTTCTAATAGTTCGTGTTTGAGCCCTTCCTGGAACAGCAGTATTAGATTCCGATGCACCACTGCAGATTTACTGTATCCTTTGGACCTTCAAATCAACGATGAAACACAGAAATTCCATCGATATTGAATAAAAAGGCAAAATGTCGACTTATTTACAGGAGGTGTAACTCTTCTAATAGTTCGTGCTTTGAGCCTTTCCTGGGACAGCAGTATTAGATTCCCATGAACCACTGCAGATTTACTGTATCCCTTGGATCTTCGAATCAACGATGAAACACTCAAGTTGCATAGATATTGAATATAAAATGCAAAATGTCGACTTATTTATAAGAGGAGTAAATCTTCAAATAGTTCGTGATTTGAGCCACTCCTGGGACAGCAGTATTAGATTCCGATGCGCCATTGCAGATTTACTGTATCCCTTGGACCTTCAAATCAACGATGAAACACAGAAATTGCATCGATGTTGAATACAAAAGGCCAAATGTCGACTTATTTACAAGAGGAGTAACTCTTCTAATAGTTCGTGTTTTGAGTCTTTCCTGGGACAGCAGTATTAGATTCCGATGAACCACTGCAGATTTACTGTATCCCTTGGACCTTCAAATCAACGATGAAACACAGAAATTCCATAGATATTGAATATAAAAGGCAAAATGTCGACTTATTTACAAGGGGAGTAACTCTTATAATAGTTCGTGCTTTGAGCATTTCCTGGGACAGCAGTATTAGATTTCGATGAACCACTGCAGATTTACTGTATCCCTTGGACCTTCAAATCAACGATGAAACACAGAAATTGCATAGATATTGAATATAAAAGGCCAAATGTCGACTTATTTACAAGAGGCGTAAATCTTCTAATAGTTCGTGCTTTGAGCCACTCCTGGGACAGCAGTATTAGATTCCGATGCACCATTGCAGATTTACTGTATCCTTTGGACCTTCAAATCAACGATGAAACACAGAAATTGCATCGATATTGAATAAAAATCAAAATGTCGACTTATTTACAAGAGGAGTAACTCTTCTAATAGTTCGTGCTTTGAGCCTTTCCTGGGACAGCAGTATTAGATTCCGATGAACCACTGCAGATTTACTGTATCCCTTGGACCTTCAAATCAACGATGAAACACAGAAATTGCATAGATATTGAATACAAAATGCAAAATGTCGCCTTATTTACAAGGGGAGTAACTCTTCTAATAGTTCGTGCTTTGAGCCCTTCCTGGAACAGCAGTATTAGATTCCGATGCACCACTGCAGATTTACTGTATCCTTTGGACCTTCAAATCAACGATGAAACACAGAAATTGCATCGATATTGAATAAAAAGGCAAAATGTCGACTTATTTACAGGAGGTGTAACTCTTCTAATAGTTCGTGCTTTGAGCCTTTCCTGGGACAGCAGTATTAGATTCCCATGAACCACTGCAGATTTACTGTATCCCTTGGATCTTCGAATCAACGCTGAAACACTCAAATTGCATAGATATTGAATATAAAATGCAAAATGTCGACTTATTTATAAGAGGAGTAAATCTTCTAATAGTTCGTGATTTGAGCCACTCCTGGGACAGCAGTATTAGATTCCGATGCGCCATTGCAGATTTACTGTATCCCTTGGACCTTGAAATCAACGATGAAACACAGAAATTGCATCGATGTTGAATACAAAAGGCCAAATGTCGACTTATTTACAAGAGGAGTAACTCTTCTAATAGTTCGTGTTTTGAATCTTTCCTGGGACAGCAGTATTAGATTCCGATGAACCACTGCAGATTTACTGTATCCCTTGGACCTTCAAATCAACGATGAAACACAGAAATTCCATAGATATTGAATATAAAAGGCAAAATGTCGACTTATTTACAAGGGGAGTAACTCTTCTAATAGTTCGTGCTTTGAGCGTTTCCTGGGACAGCAGTATTAGATTCTGATGCACCATTGCAGGTTTACTGTATCCCTTGGACCTTCAAATCAACGATGAAACAGAGAAATAGCATCGATATGAAATACAAAGGGCAAAATGTCGACTTATTTACAGGGGGAGTAACTCTTCTAATAGTTCGTGCTTTGTGCGTTTCCTGGGACAGCAGTATTAGATTCCAATGAACCACTGCAGATTTACTGTATCTCTTGGACCTTCAAATCAACGATGAAACACAGAAATTGCATCGATATTGAATACAAAAGGCAAAATGTCGACTTATTTACAAGAGGAGTAACTCTTCTAATTGTTCGTGCTTTGAGCCTTTCCTGGGACAGCTGCATTAGATTCCGATGAACCACTGCAGATTTACTGTATCCCTTGGACCTTCAAATCAACGATGTAACACAGAAATTGCATAGATATTGAATATAAAAGGCCAAATGTCGACTTATTTACAAGAGGAGTAAATCTTCGAATAGTTCGTTCTTTGAGACACTCCTGGGACAGCAGTATTAGATTCCGATGCACCATTGCAGATTTACTATATCCCTTGGACCTTCAAATCAACGATGAAACACAGAAATTGCATCGATATTGAATACAAAAGGCAAAATGTCGACTTATTTACAAGGGGAGTAACTCTTCTAATAGTTCGTGCTTGAGCCCTTCCTGAACAGCAGTATTAGATTCCGATGCACCATTGCAGATTTACTGTATCCTTTGGACCTTCAAATCAACGATGAAACACAGAAATTGCATCGATATTGATTAAAAAGGCAAAATGTCGACTTATTTACAAGAGGAGTAAATCTTCTAATAGTTCGTGCTTTGAGCCACTCCTGGGACAGCAGTATTAGATTCCGATGCACCATTGCAGATTTACCGTATCCCTTGGACCTTCAAATCAACGATGAAACACATAAATTGCATCGATATTAAATACAAAAGGCCAAATGTCGACTTATTTACAAGAGGAGTAAGTCGTCTAATAGTTCGTGCTTTGAGCGTTTACTGGACAGCAGTATTAGATTCCGATGCACCACTGCAGATTTACCGTATCCCTTGGACCTTCAAATCAACCATGAAACACAGAAATTGCATCGATATTGAATACAAAAGGCTAAATGTCGACCTATTTATAAGAGGAGAAACTCTTCTAATAGTTCGTGCTTTGAGCAATTCCTGGGACAGCAGTATTAGATTCCGATGAACCACTGCAGATTTACTGTATCCCTTGGACCTTCAAATCAACGATGAAACACAGAAATTGCATCGATATTGAATACAAAAGGCCAAATGTCGACTTATTTACAAGAGGAGTAACTCCTCTAATAGTTCGTGCTTTGAGCGTTTCCTGGGACAGCAGTATTAGATTCCGATGAACCACTGCAGATTTACTGTATCCCTTGGACCTTCAAATCAACGATAAAACACAGAAATTGCATACATATTGAATATAAAAGGCAAAATATCGACTTCTTTACATGGGGAGTTACTCTTCTAATAGTTCGTGCTTTGAGCCTTTCCTGGGACAGCAGTATTAGATTCCGATGAACCACTGCAGATTTATTGTATCCTTGGACCGTCAAATCAACGATGAAACACAGAAATTGCATAGATATTGAATATAAAAGGCAAAATGTCGACTTATTTACAAGAGGAGTAACTCTTCTAATAGTTCGTGCTTTGAGCCTTTCCTGGGACAGCAGTATTAGACTCCGATGAACCACTGCAGATTTACTGTATCCCTTGGACCTTCAAGTCAACGATGAAATACAGAAATTGCATCGATATTGAATAAAAAGGAAAATGTCGACTTATTTACAAGAGGAGTAACTCTTCTAATAGTTCGTTCTTTGAGCCTTTCCTGGGACAGCAGTATTAGATTCCGATGAACCACTGCAGATCTACTGTATCCCTTGGACCTTCAAATCAACGATGAAACACGGAAATAGCATCGATATTGAATACAAAGGGCAAAATGTCGACTCATTTACAATGGGAGTAGCTCTTCTAATAGTTCGTGCTTTGAGCGTTTCCTGGGACAGCAGTATTAGATTCCGATGAACCACTGCAGATTTACTGTATCCCTTGGAACTTCAAATCAACGATGAAACACAGAAATTGCATAGATATTGAATATAAAACGCAAAATGTCGACTTATTTACAAGAGGAGTAACTCTTCTAATAGTTCGTGCTTTGAGCGTTTCCTGGGACAGCAGTATTAGATTCCGATGCACCACTGCAGATTTACCATAACCCTTGGACCTTCAAATGAACCATGAAACACAGAAATTGCATCGATATTGAATACAAAAGGCCAAATGTCGACCTATTTATAAGAGGAGAAACTCTTCTAACAGTTCGTGATTTGAGCGTTTCCTGGGACAGCAGTATTAGATTCTGATGAACCACTGCAGATTTACTGTATCCCCTGGACCTTCAAATCAACGATGAAACACAGAAATTGCATAAATATTGAATATAAAAGGCAAAATGTCGACTTATTTACAAGAGGAGTAACTCTTCTAATAGTTCGTGCTTTTAGCCTTTCCTGGAACAGCAGTATTAGATTCCGATGAACCACTGCAGATTTACTGCATCCCTTGGACCTTCAAATCAACGATGAAACACATAAATTTGCATCGATATTGAATACAAAAGGTCAAATGTCGACTTATTTACAAGAGGAGTAACTCTTCTAATATTTCGTGCTTTGAGCCTTTCCTGGGACAGCAGTATTAGATTCCGATGCACCACTGCAGATTTACTGTATCCCTTGGACCTTCAAATCAACGATAAAACACAGAAATTGCATAGATATTGAATATAAAAGGCAAAATGACGACTTATTTACAAGGGGAGTAACTCTTCTAATAGTTCGTGCTTTGAGCCTTTCCTGGGACAGCAGTATCAGATTCCGATGAACCACTGCTGATATACTGTATCCCTTGGACCGTCAAATCAACGATGAAACACAGAAATTGCCATAGATATTGAATATAAAAGCCAAAATGTCGACTTCTTTACAAGAGGAGTAACTCTTCTAATTGTTCGTGCTTTGAGCCTTTCCTGGGACAGCAGTATTAGATTCCGATGAACCACTGCAGATTTACTGTATCCCTTGGACCTTCAAATCAACGATGAAAACACAGAAATTGCATCGATATTGAATAAAAAGGCAAAATGTCGACTTATTTACAAGAGGAGTAACTCTTCTAATAGTTCGTGCTTTGAGCGTTTGCTGGGACAGCAGTATCAGATTCTGATGCACCATTGCAGGTTTACTGTATCCCTTGGACCTTCAAATCAACGATGAAACACAGAAATAGCATCGATATGGAATACAAAGTGCAAAATGTCGACTTATTTACAAGGGGAGTAACTCTTCTCATAGTTCGTGCTTTGAGCGTTTCCTGGGACAGCAGTATTAGATTCCGATGCACCACTGCTGATTTACCGTATCCCTTGGAGCTTCAAATCAACCATGAAACACAGAAATTGTATCGATATTGAATACAAAAGGCCAAATGTCGACCTATTTATAAGAGGAGAAACTCTTCTAATAGTTCGTGCTTTGAGCATTTCCTGGGACAGCAGTAATTAGATTCCGATGAACCACTGCAGATTTACTGTATCCCTTGGACCTTCAAATCAACGATGAAACACAGAAATTGCATCGATATTGAATACAAAAGGCCAAATGTCGACTTATTTACAAGAGGAGTAACTCTTCTAATAGTTCGTGTCTTGAGCCTTTCCTGGGACAGCAGTATTAGATTCCGATGAACCACTGCAGATTAACTGTGTCCCTTGGACCTTCAAATCAACGATGAAACACAGAAATTGCATTGATATTGAATATAAAAGGCAAACTGTCGACTTATTTACAAGGGGAGTAACTCTTCTAATAGTTCGTGTTTTGAGCCTTTCCTGGGACAGCAGTATTAGATTCCAATGAACCACTGCAGATTTACTGTATCCCTTGGACCTTCAAATCAACGATGAAACACAGAAATAGCATCGATATTGAATACAAAGGGCAAAATGTCGACTTATTTACAAGGGGAGTAGCTCTTCTAATAGTTCGTGCTTTGAGCGTATCTGGGACAGCAGTATTAGATTCCGATGAACCACTGCAGATTTACTGTATCCCTTGGACCTTCAAATCAACGATGAAACACAGAAATTCCATCGATATTGAATACAAAAGGCCAAATGTCGACTTATTTACAAGAGGAGTAAGTCTTCTAATAGTTCGTGCTTTGAGCCTTTCCTGGGACAGCAGTATTAGATTCCGATGAACCACTGCAGATTTACTGTATCCCTTGGACCTTCAAATCAACGATGAAACACAGAAATTGCATCGATATTGAATACAAAAGGCCAAATGTCGACTTATTTACAAGAGGAGTAACTCTTCTAATAGTTCGTGCTTTGAGCCTTTCCTGGGACAGCAGTATTAGATTCCGATGAACCACTGCAGATTTACTGTATCCCTTGGACCTTCAAATCAACGACGAAACACAGAAATTGCATAGATATTGAATATAAAAGGCAAAATGTTGACTTATTTACAAGAGGAGTAACTCTTCTAATAGTTCGTGCTTTGAGCGTTTCCTGGGACAGCAGTATTAGATTCCGATGCACCACTGCAGATTTACCATATCTCTTGGACCTTCAAATCAACCATGAAACACAGAAATTGCATCGATATTGAATCCAAAATCCCAAATGTCGACCTAATTTATAAGAGGAGAAACTCTTCTAATAGTTCGTGCTTTGAGCGTTTCCTGGGACAGCAGTATTAGATTCCGATGCACCACTGCAGATTTACCGTATCCCTTGGACTTTCAAATCAACGATGAAACACAGAAATTGCATAGATATTGAATATAAAAGGCAAAATGTTGACTTATTTACAAGAGGAGTAACTCTTCTAATAGTTCGTGCTTTGAGCCCTTCCTGGGACAGCAGTATTAGATTCCGATGCACCATTGCAGGTTTACTTTATCCCTTGGACCTTCAAATCAACGATGAAACACAGAAATTGCATCGATATTGAATAAAAAGGCAAAATGTCGACTTATTTACAAGAGGAGTAACTCTTCTAATAGTTCGTGCTTTTAGCCTTTCCTGGAACAGCAGTATTAGATTCTGATGCCCCATTGCAGGTTTACTGTATCCCTTGGACCTTCAAATCAACGATGAAACACAGAAATAGCATCGATATTGAATACAAAGGGCAAAATGTGGACTTATTTACAAGGGGAGTAACTCTTCTAATAGTTCGTGCTTTGAGCGTTTCCTGGGACAGCAGTATTAGATTCCGATGAACCACTGCAGATTTACTGTATCCCTTGGACCGTCAAATCAACGATGAAACACAGAAATTGCATAGATATTGAATATAAAAGGCAAAATTTCGACTTATTTACAAGAGGAGTAACTCTTCTAATAGTTCGTGCTTTGAGCCTTTCCTGGGACACCAGTATTAGGTTCCGATGAACCACTGCAGATTTACTGTATCCCTTGGACATTCAAATCAACGATGAAACACAGAAATTGCATCGATATTGAATAAAAAGGCAAAATGTAGACTTATTTACAAGAGGAGTAACTCTTCTAATAGTTCGTGCTTTGAGCGTTTCCTGGAACAGCAGTATTAGATTCCGATGCTCCACTGCAGATTTACCGTATCCCTTGGACCTTCAAAGCAACCATGAAACACAGAAATTGCATCGATATTGAATACAAAAGGCCAAATGTCGACCTATTTATAAAAGGAGAAACTCTTCTAATAGTTCGTGCTTTGAGCATCTCCTGGGACAGCAGTACTAGATTCCGATAACCCACTGCAGATTTACTGTATCCCTTGGACCTTCATATCAACGATGAAACACAGAAATTGCATCGATATGGAATACAAAGGGCAAAATGTCGACTTATTTACAAGGGGAGTAACTCTTCTAATAGTTCGTGCTTTGAGCGTTTCCTGGGACAGCAGTATTAGATTCCGATGCACCACTGCAGATTTACCGTATCCCTTTGACCTTCAAATCATCCATGAAACACAGAAATTGCATCGATATTGAATACAAAAGGCCAAATGTCGACCTATTTACAAGAGGAGAAACTCTTCTAATAGTTCGTGCTTTGAGCATTTCCTGGGACAGCAGTATTAGATTCCGATGAACCACTGCAGATTTACTGTATCCCTTGGACCTTCAAATCAACGATGAAACACAGAAATTGCATCGATATTGAATACAAAAGGCAAAATGTCGACTTATTTACAAGAGGAGTAACTCTTCTAATAGTTCGTGCTTTCAGCCTTTCCTGGGACAGCAGTATTAGATTCCGATGAACCACTGCAGATTAACTGTATCCCTTGGATCTTCAAATCAACGATGAAACACAGAAAATGCATTGATATAGAATATAAAAGGCAAAATGTCGACTTATTTACAAGGGGAGTAACTCTTCTAATAGTTCGTGCTTTGAGCCTTTCCTGGGACAGCAGTATTAGATTCCGATGAACCACTGCAGATTTACTGTATCCCTTGGACCTTCAAATCATCGATGAAACACAGAAATAGCATCGATATTGAATACAAAGGGCAAAATGTCGACTTACTTACAAGGGGAGTAACTCTACTAATAGTTCGTGCTTTGAGCCTTTCCTGGGGCAGCAGTATTAGATTCCGATGAACCACTGCAGATTTACTGTATCCCTTGGACCTTCAAATCAACGATGAAACACAGAAATAGCATCGATATTGAATACAAAGCGCAAAATGTCGAGTTATTTACAAGGGGAGTAGCTCTTCTAATAGTTCGTGCTTTTAGCGTTTCCTGGGACAGCAGTATTAGATTACGATGAACCACTGCAGATTTACTGTATCCCTTGGACCTTCAAATCAACGATGAAACACAGAAATTGCAACGATATTGAATACAAAAGGCCAAATGTCGACTTATTTACAAGAGGAGTAACTCTTCTAATAGTTCGTGATTTGAGCCTTTCCTGGGACAGCAGTATTAGATTCCGATGAACCACTGCAGATTTACTGTATCCCTTGGACCTTCAAATCAACGATGAAACACAGAAATTGCATAGATATTGAATATAAAAGGCAAAATGTCGACTTATTTACAAGAGGAGTAACTCTTCTAATAGTTCGTGCTTTGAGCGTTTCCTGGGACAGCAGTATTAGATTCCGATGCACCACTGCAGATTTACCATATCCCTTGGACCTTCAAATCAACCATGTAACACAGAAATTGCATCGATATTGAATACAAAAGGCCAAATGTCGACCTATTTGTAAGAGGAGAAACTCTTCTAATAGTTCGTGTTTTGAGCGTTTCGTGGGACAGCAGTATTAGATTCCGATGAACCACTGTAGATTTACTGTATCCCTTGGACCTTCAAATCAACGATGAAACACAGAAATTGCATCGATATTGAATACAAAGGGCCAAATGTCGACTTATTTACAAGAGGAGTAACTCTTCTAATAGTTCGTGCTTTAAGCCTTTCCTGGGACAGCGGTATTAGATTCCGATGAACCACTGTAGATTTACTGTATCCCTTGGACCATCAAATCAACGATGAAACACTGAAATTGCATAGATATTGAATATAAAAGGCAAAATGTCGACTTATTTACAAGGGGAGTAACTCTTCTAATAGTTCGTGCTTTGAACCTTTTCAGGGACAGCAGTATTAGATTCCGATGCACCACTGCAGATTTACTGTATACCTTGGACCTTCAAATCAACGATGAAACACAGAAATAGCATCGATATTGAATACAAAGGGCAAAATGTCGACTTATTTACAAGTGGAGTAACTCTTTTAATAGTTCGTGCTTTGAGAATTTCCTGGGACAGCAGTATTAGATTCCGATGAACCACTGCAGATTTACTGTATCCCTTGGACCTTCAAATCAACGATGAAACACAGAAATTGCATAGATATTGAATATAAAAGGCAAAATGTCGACTTATTTACAAGAGGTGTAAATCTTCTAATAGTTCGTGTTTTGAGCCACTCCTGGGACAGCAGTATGAGATTCCGATGCACCATTGCAGATTTACTGTATCCCTTGGACCTTCAAATCAACGATGAAACACAGAAATTGCATCGATATTGAATAAAAAGGCAAAATGTCGACTTATTTACAAGAGGAGTAACTCTTCTAATAGTTCGGGCTTTGAGCCTTTCCTGGGACAGCAGTATTAGATTCCGGTGAACCACTGCCGATTTACTGTATCCCTTGGACCTTCAAATCAACGATGAAACACAGAAATTGCATAGATATTGAATGTAAAAGGCCAAATGTCGACTTATTTACAAGAGGAGTAAATCTTCTAACAGTTCGTGCTTTGAGCCACTCCTGGGACAGCAGTATTAGATTCCGATGCACCATTGCAGATTTACTGTATGCCTTGGACCTTCAAATCAACGATGAAACACAGAAATTGCATCGATATTGAATACAAAAGGCAAAATGTCGACTTATTTACAAGAGGAGTAACACTTCTAATAGTTCGTGCTTTGAGCCTTTCCTGGGACAGCAGTATTAGATTCCGATGCACCATTGCAGATTTACTGTATCCTTTGGACCTTCAAATCAACGATGAAACACAGAAATTGCATCGATATTGAATAAAAAGGCAAAATGTCGACTTACTTACAAGAGGAGTAACTCTTCTAATAGTTCGTGCTTTGAGCCTTTCCTGGGACAGCAGTATTAGATTCCGATGAACCACTGCAGATTTACTGTATCCCTTGGACCTTCAAATCAAAGATGAAACACTGAAATTGGATAGATATTGAATATAAAAAGACAAATGTCGACTTATTTACAAGGGGAGGAAATCTTCTAATAGTCCGTTCTTTGAGCCACTCCTGGGACAGCAGTATTAGATTCCGATGCACCATTGCAGATTTACTGTATCCCTTGGACCTTCAAATCAACGATGAAACACAGAAATTGCGTAGATATTGAATATAAACGGCAAAATGTCGTCTTATTTACAAGAGGGGTAAATCTTCTAATAGTTCGTGCTTTGAGCCACTCCTGGGACAGCAGTATTAGATTCCTATGCACCATTGCAGGTTTTCTGTATCCCTTGGACCTTCAAATCAACGATGAAATACAGAAAGTGCAATGATATTGAATACATGTGGCCAAATGTCGACTAATTTACAAGAGGAGTAACTCTTCTAATAGTTCGTGCTTTGAGCCTTTCCTGGGAGAGCAGTATTAGATTCCGATGAACCACTGCAGATTTACTGTATCCCTTGGACCTTCAAATCAACGATGAAACACAGAAATTGCATAGACATTGAATATAAAATGCAAAATATCGACTTATTTACAAGAGGAGTAAATCTACTAATAGTTCGTGCTTTGAGTTACTCCTGGGACAGCAGTATTAGATTCCGATGCACCATTGCAGATTTACTGTATCCCTTGGACCTTCAAATCAACGATGAAACAGAGAAAGTGCATCGATATTGAATACAAAAGGCCAAATGTCGACTAATTTACAAGAGGAGTAACTCTTCTAATAGTTCGTGCTTTGAGCCTTTCCTGGGACAGCAGTATTAGATTCCGATGAACCACTGCAGATTTACTGTATCCCTTGGACCTTCAAATCAACGATGAAACACAGAAATTGCATAGATATTGAATATAAAAGGCAAAATATCGACTTATTTACAAGGGGAGTAACTCTTATAATAGTTCGTGCTTTGAGCGTTTCCTGGGACAGCAGTATTAGATTCCGATGAACCACTGCAGATTTACTGTATCCCTTGGACCTTCAAATCAACGATGAAAGACAGAAATAGCATCGATATTGAATACAAAGGGCAAAACGTCGACTTATTTTCAAGGGTAGTAACTCTTCTAATAGTTCGTGCTTTGAGCGTTTCCTGGGACAGCAGTATTAGATTCCGATGAACCACTGCAGACTTACTGTATCCTTTGGACCTTCAAATCAACGATGAAACACAGAAATTGCATAGATATTGAATATAAAAGGCAAAATGTCGACTTATTAACAAGAGGAGAAAATCTTCTAATAGTTCGTGCTTTGAGCCACTCCTGGGACAGCAGTATTAGATTCCGATGCACCATTGCATTTTTACTGTATCCCTTGGACCTTCAAATCAACGATGAAGCACAGAAATTGCATCGATATTGAATAAAAAGGCCAAATGTCGATTTATTTACAAGAGGAGTAACTCTTCTAATAGTTCGTGCTTTGAGCGTTTCCTGGGACAGCAGCATTAGATTCCGATGAACCACTACAGATTTACTGTATCCCTCGGTTATTCAAATCAACGATGAAACACAGAAATAGCATCGATATTGAATGCAAAGGGCAAATTGTCGACTTATTTACAAGGGGAGTAACTCTTCTAATAGATCGTGCTTTGAGCCTTTCCTGGGACAGCAGGATTAGATTCCGATGAACCGTTGCAGATATACTGTATCCCTTGGACCTTCAAATCAACGATGAAACACAAAAATTGCATCGATATTGAATAAAAAGGCAAAATGTCGACTTATTTACAAGAGGAGTAACTCTTCTAATAGTTCGTGATTTAAGCCTTTCCTGGGACAGCAGGATTAGATTCCGATGAACCGTTGCAGATATACTGTATCCCTTGGACCTTCAAATCGACGATGACACACAGAAATTGCATAGATATTGAATACAAACGGCAAAATGTCGACTTATTTACAAGAGGAGTAAATCTTCTAATATTTCGTGTTTTGAGCCACTCCTGGGACAGCAGTATTAGATTCCGATGCACCATTGCAGATTTACTGTATCCCTTGGACCTTCAAATCAACGATGAAACACAGAAATTGCATCGATATTGAATACAATTGGCCAAATGTCGACTTATTTACAAGAGGAGTAACTCATCTAACAGTTCGTGTTTTGAGCCTTTCCTGGGACAGCAGTATTAGATTCCGATGAAGCACTGCAGATTTACTGTATCCCTTGGACCTTCAAATCAACGATGAAACACAGAAATTGCATAGATATTGAATATAAAAAGCAAAATGTCGACTTATTTACAAGAGGAGTAAAACTGCCAATAGTTCGTGCTTTGAGCCACTCCTGGGACAGCAGTATTAGATTCCGATGCACCATTGCAGATTTACTGTATCCCTTGGACATTCAAATCAACGATGAAACACAGAAATTGCATCGATATTGAATACAATTGGTCAAATGTATACTTATTTACAAGAGGAGTAACTCTTCTAATAGTTCGTGTTTTTAGCCTTTCCTGGGACAGCAGTATTAGATTCCGATGAACCACTGCAGATTTACAGTATCCCTTTGACCTTCAAATCAACGATGAAACACAGAAATTGCATAGATATTGAATATAAAAGGCAAAATATCGACTTATTTACAAGAGGAGTAACTCTTATGATAGTTCGTGCTTTGAGCCTTTCCTGGGACAGCAGTATTAGATTCCGATGCACCATTGCAGGTTTTCTGTATCCCTTGGACCTTCAAATCAACGATGAAACACAGAAAGTACAATGATATTGAATACAATTGGCCAAATGTCGACTTATTTACAAGAGGAGTAACTCTTCTAATAGTTCGTGTTTTGAGCCTTTCCTGGGACAGCAGTATTAGATTCCGATGAACCACTGCAGATTTACTGTATCCCTTGGACCTTCAAATCAACGATGAAACACAGAAATTGCATCGATATTGAATACAAAAGGCCAAATGTCGACTTATTTACAAGAGTAGTAACTCTCCTAATAGTTCGTGCTTTGAGCCTTTCCTATGACAGCAGTATTAGATTCCGATGAACCACTGCAGATTTACTGTATCCCTTGGACCTTCAAATCAACGATGATACACAGAAATTGCATAGATATTGAATATAAAAGGCAAAATGTCGACTTATTTACAAGAGGAGTAAATCTTCTAATAGTTCGTGCTTTGAGCCACTCCTGTGACAGCAGTATTAGATTCCGATGCACCATTGCATTTTTACTGTATCCCTTGGACCTTCAAATCAACGATGAAACACATAAATTGCATCGATATTGAATAAAAAGGCAAAATGTCGACTTATTTACAAGAGGAGTAACTCTTCTAATAGTTCGTGCTTTGAGCCTTTCCTGGGACAGCAGTATTAGATTCCGATGAACCACTGCTGATTTACTGTATCCCTTAGACCTTCAAATCAACGATGGAGCACAGAAATTGCATAGATATTGAATATAAAAGGCAAAATGTAGACTTATTTACAAGAGGAGTAGATCTTCTAATAGTTCGTGATTTGAGCCACTCCTGGGACAGCAGTATTAGATTACGATGCACCATTGCAGATTTACTGTATCCCTTAAACCTTCAAATCAACGATGAAACACAGAAATTGCATCGATATTGAATAAAAAGGCAAAATGTCGACTTATTTACAAGAGGAGTAACTCTTCTAATAGTTCGTGGTTTGAGCCTTTCCTGGGACAGCAGTAATAGATTCCGATGAACCACTGCAGATTTACTGTATCCCTTGGACCTTCAAATCAACGATGAAACACAGAAAATGCATAGATATTGAATATAAAATTCAAAATGTCGACTTATTTACAAGAGGAGTAAATCTTCTAATAGTTCGTGCTTTGAGCCACTCCTGGGACAGCAGTATTAGATTCCGATACACCATTGCAGATTTACTCTATCCTTTGCACCTTCAAATCAACGATGAAACACAGAAATTGCATCGATATTGAATACAAAAGGCCAAATGTCGACTTATTTACAAGAGGAGTAACTCTTCTAATAGTTCGTGCTTTGGGCCTTTCCTGGGGCAGCAGTATTAGATTCCGATGAACCACTGCAGATTTACTGTATCCCTTGTACCTTAAAATCAACGATGAAACACCGAAATTGCATAGATATTGAATATAAAAGGCAAAATGTCCACTTATTTACAAGGGGATTAACTCTTATAATAGTTCGTGCTTTGAGCGTTTCCTGGGACAGCAGTATTAGATTCCGATGAACCACTGCAGATTTACTGTATCCCTTGGACCTTCAAATCAACGATGAAACACAGAAATTGCATAGATATTGAATATATAAGGCAAAATGTCGTCTTATTTACAAGAGGAGAAAATCTTCTAATAGTTCGTGCTTTGAGCCACTCCTGGGAAAGCAGTATTAGATTCCGATGCACCATTGCATTTTTACTGTATCCCTTGGACCTTCAAATCAACGATGAAACACAGAAATTGCATCGATATTGAATAAAAAGGCAAAATGTCGACTTATTTACAAGAGGAGTAGCTCTTCTAATAGTTCGTGCTTTGAGCGTGTCCTGGGACAGCAGGATTATATTCCGATGAACCACTGCAGATTTACTGTATCCCTTGGTTCTTCAAATCAACGATGAAACACAGAAATAGCATCGATATTGAATGCAAAGGGCAAAATGTCGACTTATTTACAAGGGGAGTAACTCTTCTAATAGTTCGTGCTTTGAGCCTTTCCTGGGACAGCAGTATTAGATTCCGATGAAGCACTGCAGTTTTACTGTATCCCTTGGACCTTCAAATCATCGATGAAGCACAGAAATTGCATAGATATTGAATATAAAAGGCAAAATATCGACTTATGTACAAGAGGAGTAAATCTTCTAATAGTTCGTGCTTTGAACCGCTCCTGGGACAGCAGTATTAGATTCCGATGCACCATTGCAGATTTACTGTATCCCTTGGACCTTCAAATCAACGATGAAACACAAAAATTGCATCGATATTGAATAAAAAGGCAAAATGTCGACTTATTTACAAGAGGAGTAACTCTTCTAATAATTCGTGATTTAAGCCTTTCCTGGGACAGCAGTATTAGATTCCGATGAACCGTTGCAGATATACTGTATCCCTTGGACCTTCAAATCTACGATGACACACAGAAATTGCATAGATATTGAATATAAAATGGAAAATATCGACTTATTTACAAGAGGAGTAACTCTTCTAATAGTTCGTGTTTTGAGCCTTTCCTGGGACAGCAGTATTAGATTCCGATGAACCACTGCAGATTTACAGAATCCCTTGGACCTTCAAATCAACGATGAAACACAGAAATTGCATAGATATTGAATATAAAATGCAAAATATCGACTTATTTACAAGAGGAGTAACTCTTATAATAGTTCGTGCTTTGAGCCTTTCCTGGGACAGCAGTATTAGATTCCGATGCACCATTGCAGGTTTTCTGTATCCCTTGGACCTTCAAATCAACGATGAAACACAGAAAGTGCAATGATATTGAATACAATTGGCCAAATGTCGACTTATTTACAAGAGGAGTAACTCTTCTAATAGTTCGTGCTTTGAGCCTTTCCTGGGACAGCAGTATTAGATTCCGATGAACCACTGCAGATTTACTGTATCCCTTGGACCTTCAAATCAACGATGAAACACAGAAATTGCATAGACATTGAATATAAAATGGAAAATATCGACTTATTTACAAGAGGAGTAAATCTTCTAATAGTTCGTGCTTTGAGCCACTCCTGGGACAGCAGTATTAGATTCCGATGCACCATTGCAGATTTACTGTATCCCTTGGACCTTCAAATCAACGATGAAACACAGAAAGTGCATCGATATTGAATACAAAAGGCCAAATGTCGACTTATTTACAAGAGGAGTAACTCTTCTAATAGTTCGTGCTCTGAGCCTTTCCTGGGACAGCAGTATTAGATTCCGATGAACCACTGCAGATTTACTGTATCCCTTGGACCTTCAAATCAACGATGAAACACAGAAATTGCATAGATATTGAATATAAAAGTCAAAATGTCGACTTATTTACAAGGGGAATAACTCTTATAATAGTTCGTGCTTTGAGCGTTTCCTGGGACAGCGGTGTTAGATTCCGATGAACCACTGCAGATTTACTGTATCCCTTGGACCTTCAAATCAACGATGAAACACAGAAATTGCATCGATATTGAATACAATTGGCCAAATGTCTACTTATTTACAAGAGGAGTAACTCTTCTAATAGTTCGTGTTTTGAGCCTTTCCTGGGACAGCAGTATTAGATTCCGATGAACCACTGCAGATTTACAGAATCCCTTGGACCTTCAAATCAACGATGAAACACAGAAATTGCATAGATATTGAATATAAAATGCAAAATATCGACTTATTTACAAGAGGAGTAACTCTTATAATAGTTCGTGCTTTGAGCCTTTCCTGGGACAGCAGTATTAGATTCCGATGCACCATTGCAGGTTTTCTGTATCCCTTGGACCTTCAAATCAACGATGAAACACAGAAAGTGCAATGATATTGAATACAATTGGCCAAATGTCGACTTATTTACAAGAGGAGTAACTCTTCTAATAGTTCGTGCTTTGAGCCTTTCCTGGGACAGCAGTATTAGATTCCGATGAACCACTGCAGATTTACTGTATCCCTTGGACCTTCAAATCAACGATGAAACACAGAAATTGCATAGACATTGAATATAAAATGGAAAATATCGACTTATTTACAAGAGGAGTAAATCTTCTAATAGTTCGTGCTTTGAGCCACTCCTGGGACAGCAGTATTAGATTCCGATGCACCATTGCAGATTTACTGTATCCCTTGGACCTTCAAATCAACGATGAAACACAGAAAGTGCATCGATATTGAATACAAAAGGCCAAATGTCGACTTATTTACAAGAGGAGTAACTCTTCTAATAGTTCGTGCTCTGAGCCTTTCCTGGGACAGCAGTATTAGATTCCGATGAACCACTGCAGTTTTACTGTATCCCTTGGACCTTCAAATCAACGATGAAACACAGAAATTGCATAGATATTGAATATAAAAGTCAAAATGTCGACTTATTTACAAGGGGAATAACTCTTATAATAGTTCGTGCTTTGAGCGTTTCCTGGGACAGCGGTGTTAGATTCCGATGAACCACTGCAGATTTACTGTATCCCTTGGACCTTCAAATCAACGATGAAAGACAGAAATAGCATCGATATTGAATACAAACGGTAAAATGTCGAATTATTTACAAGGGGAGTAACTCTTCTAATAGTTCGTGCTTTGAGCGTTTCCTGGGACAGCAGTATTAGATTCCGATGAACCACTGCAGATTTACTGTATCCCTTGGACCTTCAAATCAACGATGAAACACAGAAATTGCATAGATATTGAATATAAAAGGCAAAATGTCGACTTATTTACAAGAGGAGTAAATCTTCTAATAGTTCGTGCTTTGAGCCACTCCTGGGACAGCAGTAATAGATTCCGATGCACCATTGCATTTTTACTGTATCCCTTGGACCTTCAAATCAACGATGAAACACCTAAATTGCATCGATATTGAAAAAAAATGCAAAATGTCGACTTATTTACAAGAGGAGTAACTCTTCTAATAGTTCGTGCTTTGAGCCTTTCCTGGGACAGCAGTATTAGATTCCGATGAACCACTGCAGATTTACTGTATCCCTTGGACCTTCAAATCAACGATGAAACACAGAAATTGCATAGATATTGAATATAAAAGGCAAAATGTCGACTAATTTACAAGGGGAGTAACTCTTGTAATAGTTCGTGCTTTGAGCCTTTCCTGGGACAGCAGTATTAGATTCCGATGAACCACTGCAGATTTACTGTATCCCTTGGACCTTCAAATCAACGATGAAACGCAGAAATAGCATCGATATTGAATACAAAGGGCCAAATGTCGACTTATTTACAAGGGGAGTAACTCTTCTAATAGTTTGTGGTTTGAGCGTTTCCTGGGACTGCAGTATTAGATTCCGATGAACCACTGCAGATTTACTATATCCCTCGGACCTTCAAGTCAACGATGAAACACAGAAATTGCATAGATATTGAATATAAAAGGCGAAATGTCGACTTATTTACAAGAGGAGTAAATCTTCTAATAGTTCGTGCTTTGAGCCACTCCTGGGACAGCAATATTAGATTCCGATGCACCATTGCAGATTTTCTGTACCCCTTGCACCTTCAAATCAACGATGAAACACAGAAATTGCATCGATATTGAATACAAAGGGCAAAATGTCGACTTATTTACAAGGGGAGTAACTCTTCTAATAATTCGTCCTTTGACCGTTTCCTGGGACAGCAGTATTAGATTCCGATGCACCATTGCAGATTTACTGTATCCCTTGGACCTTGAAATCAACGATGAAACACAGAAATTGCATCGATATTGATTACAATTGGCCAAATGTCGACTTATTTACAAGAGGAGTAACTCTTGTAATAGCTCGTGCTTTGAGCCTTTCCTGGGACAGCAGTATTAATTTCCGATGAACCACTGCAGATTTACTGTATCCCTTGGACCTTCAAATCAACGATGAAACACAGAAATTGCATAGATATTGAATATAAAAGGCAAAATGTCGACTTATTTACAAGGGGAGTAACTCTTGTAATAGATCGTGCTTTGAGCCTTTCCTGGGACAGCCGTATTAGATTCCGATGAACCACTGCAGATTTACTGTATCCCTTGGACCTTCAAATCAACGATGAAACACAGAAATAGCATCGATATTGAATACAAAGGGCAAAATGTCGACTTATTTACAAGGGGAGTAAACATTCTAATAGTGTGTGCTTTGATCGTTTCCTGGGACAGCAGTATTAGATTCCGATGAACCACTGCATTTTTACTGTATCCGTTGGACCTTCAAATCAACGATGAAACACATAAATTGCATCGATATTGAATAAAAAGGCAAAATGTCGACTTATTTACAAGAGGAGTAACTCTTCTAATAGTTCGTGCTTTGAGCCTTTCCTGGGACAGCAGAATTAGATTCCGATGAACCACTGCAGATTTACTGTATCCCTTGGACCTTCAAATCAACGATGAAACACAGAAATTGCATAGATATTGGATATAAAAGGCAAAATGTCGACTAATTTACAAGGGGAGTAACTCTTGTAATAGTTCGTGGTTTGAGCCTTTCCTGGGACAGCAGTATTAGATTCCTATGAACCACTGCAGATTTACTGTATCCCTTGGACCTTCAAATCAACGATGAAACACAGAAATAGCATCGATATTGAATACAAAGGGCAAAATGTCGACTTATTTACAAGGGGAGTAACTCTTCCAATAGTTTGTGCTTTGAGCGTTTCCTGGGACAGCAGTATTAGATTCCGATGAACCACTGCAGAATTACTGTATCCCTTGGACCTTCAAATCAACGACGAAACACAGAAATTGCATCGATATTGATTACAATTGGCCAAATGTCGACTTATTTACAATACGAGTAACTCTTGTAATAGCTCGTGCTTTGAGCCTTTCCTGGGACAGCAGTATTTAATTCCGATGAACCACTGCAGATTTACTGTATCCCTTGGACCTTCAAATCAACGATGAAACACAGAAATTGCATAGATATTGAATATAAAAGGCAAAATGTCGACTAATTTACAAGGGGAGTAACTCTTGTAATAGTTCGTGCTTTGAGCTTTTCCTGGGACAGCAGTATTAGATTCCGATGAACCACTGCAGATTTACTGTATCCCTTGGACCTTCAAATCAACGATGAAACACAGAAATAGCATCGATATTGAATACAAAGGGCCAAATGTCGACTTATTTACAAGGGGAGTAACTCTTCTAATAGTTTGTGGTTTGAGCGTTTCCTGGGACTGCAGTATTAGATTCCGATGAATCACTGCAGATTTACTATATCCCTTGGACCTTCAAGTCAACGATGAAACACAGAAATTGCATAGATATTGAATATAAAAGGCAGAATGTCGACTTATTTACAAGAGGAGTAAATCTTCTAATAGTTCGTGCTTTGAGCCACTCCTGGGACAGCAATATTAGATTCCGATGCACCATTGCAGATTTTCTGTACCCCTTGCACCTTCAAATCAACGATGAAACACAGGAATTGCATCGATATTGAATAAAAAGGCAAAATGTCGACTTATTTACAAGAGGAGTAACTCTTCTAATAGATCGTGCTTTGAGCCTTTCCTGGGACAGCAGTATTAGATTCCGATGAACCACTGCAGATTTACTGTATCCCTTGGACCTTCAAATCAACGATGAAACACAGAAATTGCATCGATATTGATTACAATTGGCCAAATGTCGACTTATTTACAAGAGGAGTAACTCTTGTAATAGCTCGTGCTTTGAGCCTTTCCTGGGACAGCAGTATTAAATTCCGATGAACCACTGCAGATTTACTGTATACCTTGGACCTTCAAATCAACGATGAAACACAGAAATTGCATAGATATTGAATATAAAAGGCAAAATGTCGACTTATTTACAAGGGGAGTAACTCTTGTAATAGTTCGTGCTTTGAGCCTTTCCTGGGACAGCCGTATTAGATTCCGATGAACCACTGCAGATTTACTGTATCCCTTGGACCTTCAAATTAACGATGAAACACAGAAATAGCATCGATATTGAATACAAAGGGCAAAATGTCGACTTATTTACAAGGGGAGTAACTCTTCTAATAGTTTGTGCTTTGATCGTTTCCTGGGACAGGAGTATTAGATTCCGATGAACCACTGCAGATTTACTATATCCCTTGGACCTTCAAGTCAACGATGAAACACAGAAATTGCATAGATATTGAATATAAAAGGCAAAATGTCGACTTATTTACAAGAGGAGTAAATCTTCTAATAGTTCGTGCTTTGAGCCACTCCTGGGACAGCAATATTAGATTCCGATGCACCATTGCAGATTTTCTGTACCCCTTGCACCTTCAAATCAACGATGAAACACAGAAATTATATCGATATTGAATACAAAGGGCAAAATGTCGACTTATTTACAAGGGGAGTAACTCTTCTAATAGTTCGTGCTTTGACCGTTTCCTGGGACAGCAGTATTAGATTCCGATGCACCATTGCAGATTTACTGTATCCCTTGGACCTTCAAATCTACGATGAAACACAGGAATTGCATCGATATTGAATAAAAAGGCAAAATGTCGACTTATTTACAAGAGGAGTAACTATTCTAATAGTTCGTGCTTTGAGCCTTTCCTGGGACAGCAGTATTAGATTCCGATGAACCACTGCAGATTTACTGTATCCTTCAAATCAACGATGAAACACAGAAATTGCATAGATATTGAATATAAAAGGCAAAATGCCGAATTATTTACAAGGGGAGTAACTCTTCTAATAGTTCGCGATTTGAGCCACTCCTGGGACAGCAGTATTAGATTCCGATGCACCATTGCAGATTTACTGTATCCCTTGGACCTTCAAATCAACGATGAAACACAGAAAGTGCAATGATATTGAATACAATTGGCCAAATGTCGACTTATGTACAAGTGGAGTAACTCTTCTAATAGTTCGTGCTTTGAGCCTTTCCTGGGACAGCAGTATTAGATTCCGATGAACCACTGCAGATTTACTGTATCCCTTGGACCTTCAAATCAACGATGAAACACAGAAATTGCATAGATATTGAATATAAAATGCAAAATGTCGACTTATTTACAAGAGGAGTAAATCTTCTAATAGTTCGTACTTTGAGCCACTCCTGGGACAGCAGTATTAGATTCCGATGCACCATTGCAGATTTACTGTATCCCTTGGACCTTCAAATCAACGATGAAACAGGGAAATTGCATCGATATTGAATACAAAAGGCAAAATGACGACTTATTTACAAGAGGAGTAACTCTTCTAATAGTTCGTGCTTTGAGCCTTTCCTGGGACAGCAGTATTAGATTCCGATGAACCACTGCAGATTTACTGTATCCCTTGGACCTTCAAATCAACGATGAAACACAGAAATTGTATAGATATTGAATATAAAAGGCAAAATGTCGACTTATTTACAAGGGGAATAACTCTTATAATAGTTCGTGCTTTGAGCGTTTCCTGGGACAGCAGTATTAGATTCCGATGTACCACTGCAGATTTACTGTATCCCTTGGACCTTCAAATCAACGATGAAACACAGAAATAGCATCGATATTGAATACAAAGGGCAAAATTTCGACTTATTTACAAGTGGAGTAACTCTTCTAATAGTTCGTGTTTGAGCGTTTCCTGGGACAGCAGTATTAGATTCCGATGAACCACTGCAGATTTACTGTATCCCTTGGACCATCAAATCAACGATGAAACACAGAAATTGCATAGATATTGAATATAAAAGGCAAAATGTCGACTTATTTACAAGAGGAGTATATCTTCTAATAGTCCGTGCTTTGAGCCACTCCTGGGACAGCAGTATTAGATTCCGATGCACCATTGCATTTTTACTGTATCCCTTGGACCTTCAAATCAATGATGAAACACAGAAATTGCATCGATATTGAATAAAAAGGCAAAATGTCGACTTATTTACAAGAGGAGGAACCCTTCTAATAGTTCGTGATTTGAGCCTTTCCTGGGACAGCAGTATTAGATTCCGATGAACCACTGCAGATTTACTGTATCCCTTGGACCTTCAAATCAACGACGAAACACAGAAATTGCATAGATATTGAATATAAAAGGCAAAATGTCGACTTATTTACAAGAGGTTTAAATCTTCCAGTAGCTCGTGCTTTGAGCCATTCCTGGGACAGCAGTATTAGATTACGACGCACCATTGCAGATTTACTGTATCCCTTGGACCTTCAAATCAACGATAAAACACAGAAATTGCATCGATATTGAATACAATTGGCCAAATGTCGACTTATTTACAAGAGGAGTAGCTCTTCTAATAGTTCGTGCTTTGAGCCTTTCCTGGGACAGCAGTATTAGATTCCGATGAACCACTGCAGATTTACTGTATCCCTTGGACCTTCAAATCAACGATGAAACACAGAAATTGCATCGATATTGATTACAATTGGCCAAATGTCGACTTATTTACAAGAGGAGTAACTCTTGTAATAGCTCGTGCTTTGAGCCTTTCCTGGGACAGCAGTATTAAATTCCGATGAACCACTGCAGATTTACTGTATCCCTTGGACCTTCAAATCAACGATGAAACACAGACATTGCATAGATATTGAATATAAAAGGCAAAATGTCGACTTATTTACAAGAGGAGTAAATCTTCTAATAGTTCGTGCTTTGAGCCATTCCTGGGACAGCAGTATTAGATTACGAGGCACCATTGCAGATTTACTGCATCCCTTGGACCTTCAAATCAACGATGAAACACAGAAATTGCATCGATATTGAATACAATTGGCCAAATGTCGACTTATTTACAAGCGGAGTAACTCTTCTAATAGTTCGTGCTTTGAGCCTTTCCTGGGACAGCAGTATTAGATTCCGATGAACCACTGCAGATTTACTGTATCCCTTGGACCTTCAAATCAACGATGAAACACAGAAAATGCATAGATATTGAATATAAAAGGCAAAATGTCGACTAATTTACAAGGGGAATAACTATTATAATAATTCGTTCTTTGAGCGTTTCCTGGGACAGCGGTGTTAGATTCCGATGAACCACTGCAGATTTACTGTATCCCTTGGACCTTCAAATCAACGATGAAACACAGAAATAGCATCGATATTGAATACAAAGGGCAAAATGTCGACTTATTTACAAGGGGAGTAACTCTTCTAATAGTTTGTGCTTTGAGCGTTTCCTGGGACAGCAGTATTAGATTCCGATGAACCACTGCAGATTTACTGTATCCCTTCAACCTTCAAATCAACGATGAAACACAGAAATTGCATCGATATTGATTACAATTGGCCAAATGTCGACTTATTTACAAGAGGAGTAACTCTTGTAATAGCTCGTGCTTTGAGCCTTTCCTGGGACAGCAGTATTTAATTCCGATGAACCTCTGCAGATTTACTGTATCCCTTGGACCTTCAAATCAACGATGAAACACAGAAATTGCATAGATATTGAATATAAAAGGCAAAATGTCGACTAATTTACAAGGGGAGTAACTCTTCTAATAGTTTGTGGTTTGAGCGTTTCCTGGGACTGCAGTATTAGATTCCGATGAACCACTGCAGATTTACTATATCCCTTGGACCTTCAAGTCAACGATGAAACACAGAAATTGCATAGATATTGAATATAAAAGGCAAAATGTCGACTTATTTACAAGAGGAGTAAATCTTCTAATAGTTCGTGCTTTGAGCCACTCCTGGGACAGCAATATTAGATTCCGATGCACCATTGCAGATTTTCTGTACCCCTTGCACCTTCAAATCAACGATGAAACACAAAAATTATATCGATATTGAATACAAAGGGCAAAATGTCGACTTATTTACAAGGGGAGTAACTCTTCTAATAGTTCGTCCTTTGACCGTTTCCTGGGACAGCAGTATTAGTTTCGGATGCACCATTTCAGATTTACTGTATCCCTTGGACCTTGAAATCAAAGATGAAAGACAGGAATTGCATCGATATTGAATAAAAAGGCAAAATGTCGACTTATTTACAAGAGGAGTAACTCTTCTAATAGTTCGTGCTTTGAGCCTTTCCTGGGACAGCAGTATTAGATTCCGATGAACCACTGCAGATTTACTGTATCCCTTGGACCTTCAAATCAACGATGAAACACAGAAATTGCATCGATATTCATTACAATTGGCCAAATGTCGACTTATTTACAAGAGGAGTAACTCTTGTAATAGCTCGTGCTTTGAGCCTTTCCTGGGACAGCAGTATTAAATTCCGATGAACCGCTGCAGATTTACTGTATCCGTTGGACCTTCAAATCAACGATGAAACACAGAAATTGCATAGATATTGAATATAAAAGGCAAAATGTCGACTTATTTACAAGGGGAGTAACTCTTGTAATAGTTCGTGCTTTGAGCCTTTCCTGGGACAGCCGTATTAGATTCCGATGAACCACTGCAGATATACTGTATCCCTTGGACCTTCAAATCAACGATGAAACACAGAAATAGCATCGATATTGAATACAAAGGGCAAAATGTCGACTTATTTACAAGGGGAGTAACTCTTCTAATAGTTTCTGCTTTGATCGTTTCCTGGGACAGGAGTATTAGATTCCGATGAACCACTTCAGATTTACTATATCCCTTGGACCTTCAAGTCAACGATGAAACACAGAAATTGCATAGATATTGAATATAAAAGGCAAAATGTCGACTTATTTACAAGAGGAGTAAATCTTCTAATAGTTCGTGCTTTGAGCCACTCCTGGGACAGCAATATTAGATTCTGATGCACCATTGCAGATTTTCTGTACCCCTTGCACCTTCAAATCAACGATGAAACACAGAAATTATATCGATATTGAATACAAAGGGCAAAATGTCGACTTATTTACACGGGGAGTAACTCTTCTAATAGTTCGTGCTTTGACCGTTTCCTGGGACAGCAGTATTAGATTCCGATGCACCATTGCAGATTTACTGTATCCCTTGGACCTTCAAATCTACGATGAAACACAGGAATTGCATCGATATTGAATAAAAAGGCAAATTGTCGACTTATTTACAAGAGGAGTAACTCTTCTAATAGTTCGTGCTTTGAGCCTTTCCTGGGACAGCATTATTAGATTCCGATGAACCACTGCAGATTTACTGTAACCTTCAAATCAACGATGAAACACAGAAATTGCATAGATATTGAATATAAAAGGCAAAATGTCGATTTATTTACAAGGGGAGTAACTCTTCTAATAGTTCGCGATTTGAGCCACTCCAGGGACAGCAGTATTAGATTCCGATGCACCATTGCAGATTTACTGTATCCCTTGGTCCTTCAAATCAACGATGAAACACAGAAAGTGCAATGATATTGAATACAATTGGCCAAATGTCGACTTATGTACAAGAGGAGTAACTCTTCTAATAGTTCGTGCTTTGAGCCTTTCCTGGGACAGCAGTATTAGATTCCGATGAACCACTGCACATTTACTGTATCCCTTGGACCTTCAAATCAACGATGAAACACAGAAATTGCATAGATATTGAATATAAAATGCAAAATGTCGACTTATTTACAAGAGGAGTAAATCTTCCAATAGTTCGTGCTTTGAGCCACTCCTGGGACAGCAGTATTAGATTCCGATGCACCATTGCAGATTTACTGTATCCCTTGGACCTTCAAATCAACGATGAAACACAGAAATTGCATCGATATTGAATACAAAAGGCCAAATGTCGACTTATTTACAAGAGGAGTAACTCTTCTAATAGTTCGTGCTTTGAGCCTTTCCTGGGACAGCAGTATTAGATTCCGATGATCCACTGCCGATTTACGGTATCCCTTGGACCTTCAAATCAACGATGAAACACAGAAATTGTATAGATATTGAATATAAAAGGCAAAATGTCGACTTATTTACAAGGGGAATATCTCTTATAATAGTTCGTGCTTTGAGCGTTTCCTGGGACAGCAGTATTAGATTCCGATGAACCACTGCAGATTTACTGTATCCCTTGGACCTTCAAATCAACGATGAAATACAGAAATTGCATAGATATTGAATATAAAAGGCAAAATGTCGACTAATTTACAAGAGGAGTAAATCTTCTAATAGTTCGTGCTTTGAGCCACTCCTGGGACAGCAGTATTAGATTCCGATGCACCATTGCATTTTTACTGTATCCCTTGGACCTTCAAATCAACGATGAAACACAGAAATTGCATCGATATTGAATAAAAAGGCAAAATGTCGACTTATTTACAAGAGGAGGAACTCTTCTAATAGTTCGTGATTTGAGCCTTTCCTGGGACAGCAGTATTAGATTCCGATGAACCACTGCAGATTTACTGTATCCCTTGGATCTTCAAATCAACGATGAAGCACAGAAATTGCATAGATATTGAATATAAAGGCAAAATTTCGACTTATTTACAAGAGGAGTACATCTTCAAATAGTTCGTGCTTTGAGCCTTTCCTGGGACAGCAGTATTAGATTACGAAGCACCATTGCAGATTTACTGTATCCCTTGGACCTTCAAATCAACGATGAAACACAGAAATTGCATCGATATTGAATACAATTGGCCAAATGTCGACTTATTTACAAAAGGAGTAACTCTTCTAATAGTTCGTGCTTTGAGCCTTTCCTGGGACATCAGTATTAGATTCCGATGAACCACTGCAGATTTACTGTATCCCTTGGACCTTCAAATCAACAACGAAACACAGAAATTGCATAGATATTGAATATAAAAGGCAAAATGTCGACTTATTTACAAGAGGAGTAAATCTTCTAATAGCTCGTGCTTTGAGCCATTCCTGGGACAGCAGTATTAGATTACGACGCACCATTGCAGATTTACTGTATCCCATGGACCTTCAAATCAACGATGAAACACAGAAATTGCATCGATATTGAATACAATTGGCCAAATGTCGATTTATTTACAAGAGGAGTAGCTCTTCTAATAGTTCATGCTTTGAGCCTTTCCTGGGACAGCAGTATTAGATTCCGATGAACCACTGCAGATTTACTGTATCCCTTGGACCTTCAAATCAACGATGAAACACAGAAATTGCATCGATATTGATTACAATTGGCCAAATGTCGACTTATTTACAAGAGGAGTAACTCTGGTAATAGCTCGTGCTTTGAGCCTTTCCTGGGACAGCAGTATTAAATTCCGATGAACCACTGCAGATTTACTGTATCCCTTGGACCTTCAAATCAACGATGAAACACAGAAATTGCATAGATATTAAATATAAAAGGCAAAATGTCGACTTATTTACAAGGGGAGTAACTCTTGTAATAGTTCGTGCTTTGAGCGATTCCTGGGACAGCCGTATTAGATTCCGATGAACCACTGCAGATTTACTGTACCCCTTGCACCTTCAAATCAACGATGAAACACAGAAATTATATCGATATTGAATACAAAGGGCAAAATGTCGACTTATTTACAAGGGGAGTAACTCTTCTAATAGTTCGTGCTTTGACCGTTTCCTGGGACTGCAGTATTAGATTCCGATGCACCATTGCAGATTTACTGTATCCCTTGGACCTTCAAATCTACGATGAAACACAGGAATTGCATCGATATTGAATAAAAAGGCAAATTGTCGACTTATTTACAAGAGGAGTAACTCTTCTAATAGTTCGTGCTTTGAGCCTTTCCTGGGACAGCAGTATTAGATTCCGATGAACCACTGCAGATTTACTGTATCCTTCAAATCAACGATGAAACACAGAAATTGCATAGATATTGAATATAAAAGGCAAAATGTCGAATTATTTACAAGGGGATTAACTCTTCTAATAGTTCGCGATTTGAGCCACTCCTGGGACAGCAGTATTAGATTCCGATGCACCATTGCAGATTTACTGTATCCCTTGGTCCTTCAAATCAACGATGAAACACAGAAAGTGCAATGATATTGAATACAATTGGCCAAATGTCGACTTATGTACAAGAGGAGTAACTCTTCTAATAGTTCGTGCTTTGAGCCTTTCCTGGGACAGCAGTATTAGATTCCGATGAACCACTGCACATTTACTGTATCCCTTGGACCTTCAAATCAACGATGAAACACAGAAATTGCATAGATATTGAATATAAAATGCAAAATGTCGACTTATTTACAAGAGGAGTAAATCTTCTAATAGTTCGTGCTTTGAGCCACTCCTGGGACAGCAGTATTAGATTCCGATGCACCATTGCAGATTTACTGTATCCCTTGGACCTTCAAATCAACGATGAAACAGAGAAATTGCATCGATATTGAATACAAAAGGCCAAATGTCGACTTATTTACAAGAGGAGTAACTCTTCTAATAGTTCGTGCTTTGAGCCTTTCCTGGGACAGCAGTATTAGATTCCGATGAACCACTGCAGATTTACTGTATCCCTTGGACCTTCAAATCAACGATGAAACACAGAAATTGTATAGATATTGAATATAAAAGGCAAAATGTCGACTTATTTACAAGGGGAATAACTCTTATAATAGTTCGTGCTTTGAGCGTTTCCTGGGACAGCAGTATTAGATTCCGATGAACCACTGCAGATTTACTGTATCCCTTGGACCTTCAAATCAACGATGAAATACAGAAATTGCATAGATATTGAATATAAAAGGCAAAATGTCGACTTATTTACAAGAGGAGTATATCTTCTAATAGTTCGTGCTTTGAGCCGCTCCTGGGACAGCAGTATTAGATTCCGATGCACCATTGCATTTTTACTGTATCCCTTGGACCTTCAAATCAACGATGAAACACAGAAATTGCATCGATATTGAATAAAAAGGCAAAATGTCGACTTATTTACAAGAGGCGGAACTCTTCTAATAGTTCGTGATTTGGGCCTTTCCTGGGACAGCAGTATTAGATTCCGATGAACCACTGCAGATTTACTGTATCCCTTGGATCTTCAAATCAACGATGAAGCACAGAAATTGCATAGATATTGAATATAAAGGCAAAATTTCGACTTATTTACAAGAGGAGTACATCTTCTAATAGTTCGTGCTTTGAGCCTTTCCTGGGACAGCAGTATTAGATTACGATGCACCATTGCAGATTTACTGTATCCCTTGGACCTTCAAATCAACGATGAAACACAGAAATTGCATCGATATTGAATACAATTGGCCAAATGTCGACTTATTTACAAAAGGAGTAACTCTTCTAATAGTACGTGCTTTGAGCCTTTCCTGGGACATCAGTATTAGATTCCGATGAACCACTGCAGATTTACTGTATCCCTTGGACCTTCAAATCAACGACGAAACACAGAAATTGCATAGATATTGAATATAAAAGGCAAAATGTCGACTTATTTACAAGAGGAGGAAATCTTCTAATAGCTCGTGCTTTGAGCCATTCCTGGGACAGCAGTATTACATTACGACGCACCATTGCAGATTTACTGTATCCCTTGGACCTTCAAATCAACGATGAAACACAGAAATTGCATCGATATTGAATACAATTGGCCAAATGTCGACTTATTTACAAGAGGAGTAGCTCTTCTAATAGTTCATGCTTTGAGCCTTTCCTGGGACAGCAGTATTAGATTCCGATGAACCACTGCAGATTTACTGTATCCCTTGGACCTTCGAATCAACGATGAAACACAGAAATTGCATCGATATTGATTACAATTGGCCAAATGTCGACTTATTTACAAGAGGAGTAACTCTGGTAATAGCTCGTGATTTGAGCCTTTCCTGGGACAGCAGTATTAAATTCCGATGAACCACTGCAGATTTACTGTATCCCTTGGACCTTCAAATCAACGATGAAACACAGAAATTGCATAGATATTTAATATAAAAGGCAAAATGTCGACTTATTTACAAGAGGAGTAAATCTTCTAATAGTTCGTGCTTTGAGCCACTCCTGGGACAGCAGTATTAGATTCCGATGCACCATTGCAGATTTACTCTATCCCTTGCACCTTCAAATCAACGATGAAACACAGAAATTGCATCGATATTGAATACAAAAGGCCAAATGTCGACTTATTTACAAGAGGAGTAACTCTTCTAATAGTTCGTGCTTTGGGCCTTTCCTGGGGCAGCAGTATTAGATTCCGATGAACCACTGCAGATTTACTGTATCCCTTGTAACTTCAAATCGACGATGAAACACAGAAATTGCATAGATATTGAATATAAAAGGCAAAATGTCGACTTATTTACAAGGGGAGTAACTCTTATAATAGTTCGTGCTTTGAGCGTTTCCTGGGACAGCAGTATTAGATTCCGATGAACCACTGCAGATTTACTGTATCCCTTGGACCTTCAAATCAACGATGAAAGACAGAAATAGCATCGATATTGAATACAAAGGGCAAAACGTCGACTTATTTTTAAGGGGAGTAACTCTTCTAATAGTTCGTGCTTTGAGCATTTCCTAGGACAGCAGTATTAGATTCCGATGAACCACTGCAGACTTACTGTATCCCTTGGACCTTCAAATCAACGATGAAACACAGAAATTGCATAGATATTGAATATATAAGGCAAAATGTCGACTTATTTACAAGAGGAGATAATCTTCTAATAGTTCGTGCTTTGAGCCACTCCTGGGACAGCAGTATTAGATTCCGATGCACCATTGCATTTTTACTGTATCCCTTGGAAATTCAAATCAACGATGAAACACAGAAATTGCATCGATATTGAATAAAAAGGCAAAATGTCGACTTATTTACAAGAGGAGTAACTCTTCTAATAGTTCGTGCTTTGAGCGTTTCCTGGGACAGCAGGCTTAGATTCCGATGAGCCACTGCAGATTTACTGTATCCCTTGGTTCTTCAAATCAACGATGATACACAGAAATAGCATCGATATTGAATGCAAAGGGCAAAATGTCGACTTATTTACAAGGGGAGTAACTCTTGTAATAGTTCGTGCTTTGAGCCTTTCCTGGGACAGCAGTATTAGATTCCGATGAACCACTGCAGATTTACTGTATCCCTTGGACCTTCAAATCAACGATGAAACACAGAAATTGCATAGATATTGAATATAAAAAGCAAAATGTCGACTTATTTACCTTAGGAGTAAATCTTCTAATAGTTCGTGCTTTGAGCCACTCCTGGGACAGCAGTATTAGATTACGAGGCACCATTGCAGATTTACTGCATCCCTTGGACCTTCAAATCAACGATGAAACACAGAAATTGCATCGATATTGAATACAATTGGCCAAATGTCGACTTATTTACAAGCGGAGTAACTCTTCTAATAGTTCGTGCTTTGAGCCTTTCCTGGGACAGCAGTATTAGATTCCGATGAACCACTGCAGATTTACTGTATCCCTTGGACCTTCAAATCAACGATGAAACACAGAAATTGCATAGATATTGAATATAAAAGGCAAAATGTCGACTTATTTACAATGGGAATAACTCTTATAATAATTCGTGCTTTGAGCGTTTCCTGGGACAGCGGTGTTAGATTCCGATGAACCACTGCAGATTTACTGTATCCCTTGGACCTTCAAATCAACGATGAAACACGGAAATAGCATCGATATTGAATACAAACGGTAAAATGTCGAATTACTTACAAGGGGAGTAACTCTTCTAATAGTTCGTGCTTTGAGCCACTCCTGGGACAGCAATATTAGATTCCGATGCACCATTGCAAATTTTCTGTACCCCTTGCACCTTCAAATCAACGATGAAACACAGAAATTATATCGATATTGAATACAAAGGGCAAAATGTCGACTTATTTACAAGGGGAGTAACTCTTCTAATAGTTCGTCCTTTGACCGTTTCCTGGGACAGCAGTATTAGATTCCGATGAACCACTGCAGATTTTCTGTATCCCTTGGACCTTCAAATCAACGATGAAACACAGAAATTGCATCGATATTCATTACAATTGGCCAAATGTCGACTTATTTACAAGAGGAGTAACTCTTGTAATAGCTCGTGCTTTGAGCCTTTCCTGGGACAGCAGTATTAAATTCCGATGAACCACTGCAGATATACTGTATCCCTTGGACCTTCAAATCAACGATGAAACACAGAAATTGCATAGATATTGAATATAAAAGGCAAAGTGTCGACTTATTTACAAGGGGAGTAACTCTTGTAATAGTTCGTGCTTTGAGCCACTCCTGGGACAGCAGTATTAGATTACGAGGCACCATTGCAGATTTACTGCATCCCTTGGACCTTCAAATCAACGATGAAACACAGAAATTGCATCGATATTGAATACAAGTGGCCAAATGTAGACTTATTTACAAGCGGAGTAACTCTTCTAATAGTTCGTGCTTTGAGCCTTTCCTGGGACAGCAGTATTAGATTCCGATGAACCACTGCAGATTTACTGTATCCCTTGGACCTTCAAATCAACGATGAAACACAGAAATTGCATCGATATTGATTACAATTGGCCAAATGTCGACATATTTACAAGAGGAGTAACTCTTGTAATAGCTCGTGATTTGAGCCTTTCCTGGGACAGCAGTATTAAATTCCGATGAACCACTGCAGATTTACTGTATCCCTTGGACCTTCAAATCAACGATGAAACACAGAAATTGCATAGATATTGAATATAAAAGGCAAAATGTCGACTTATTTACAAGGGGAGTAACTCTTGTAATAGTTCGTGCTTTGAGCCTTTCCTGGGACGGCAGTATTAGATTCCGATGAACCACTGCAGATTTACAGTATCCCTTGGACCTTCAAATCAACGATGAAACAAAGAAATTACATCGATATTGAATACAAAAGGCAAAATGTCGACTTTTTTACAAGGGGAGTAACTCCTTTAATAGTTCGTGCTTTGAGCCTTTCCTGAGACATCCGTATTAGATTCCGATGCACCATTGCAGATTTACTGTATCCTTTGGACATTCAAATCAACGATGAAACACAGAAATTGCATCGATATTGAATAAAAAGGCAAAATGTCGACTTATTTACAAGAGGAGTAACTCTTCTAATAGTTCGTGCTTTGAGCCTTTCCTGCGACAGCAGTAATAGATTCCGATGAACCACTGCAGATTTACTGTATCCCTTGGACCTTCAAATCAACGATGAAACACAGAAATTGCATAGATATTTAATATAAAAGGCAAAATGTCGACTTATTTACAAGAGGAGTAAATCTTCTAATAGTTCGTGCTTTGAGCCACTCCTGGGACAGCAGTATTAGATTCCGATGCACCATTGGAGATTTACTCTATCCCTTGCACCTTCAAATCAACGATGAAACACAGAAATTGCATCGATATTGAATACAAAAGGCCAAATGTCGACTTATTTACAAGAGGAGTAACTCTTCTAATAGTTCGTGCTTTGGGCCTTTCCTGGGGCAGCAGTATTAGATTCCGATGAACCACTGCAGATTTACTGTATCCCTTGTACCTTCAAATCGACGATGAAACACAGAAATTGCATAGATATTGAATATGAAGGCAAAATGTCGACTTATTTACAAGGGGAGTAACTCTTATAATAGTTCGTGCTTTGAGCGTTTCCTGGGACAGCAGTATTAGATTCCGATGAACCACTGCAGATTTACTGTATCCCTTGGACCTTCAAATCAACGATGAAAGACAGAAATAGCATCGATATTGAATACAAAGGGCAAAACGTCGACTTATTTTTAAGGGGAGTAACTCTTCTAATAGTTCGTGCTTTGAGCATTTCCTAGGACAGCAGTATTAGATTCCGATGAACCACTGCAGACTTACTGTATCCCTTGGACCTTCAAATCAACGATGAAACACAGAAATTGCATAGATATTGAATATATAAGGCAAAATGTCGACTTATTTACAAGAGGAGATAATCTTCTAATAGTTCGTGCTTTGAGCCACTCCTGGGACAGCAGTATTAGATTCCGATGCACCATTGCATTTTTACTGTATCCCTTGGAAATTCAAATCAACGATGAAACACAGAAATTGCATCGATATTGAATAAAAAGGCAAAATGTCGACTTATTTACAAGAGGAGTAACTCTTCTAATAGTTCGTGCTTTGAGCGTTTCCTGGGACAGCAGGATTAGATTCCGATGAGCCACTGCAGATTTACTGTATCCCTTGGTTCTTCAAATCAACGATGAAACACAGAAATAGCATCGATATTGAATGCAAAGGGCAAAATGTCGACTTATTTACAAGGGGAGTAACTCTTGTAATAGTTCGTGCTTTGAGCCTTTCCTGGGACGGCAGTATTAGATTCCGATGAACCACTGCAGATTTACTGTATCCCTTGGACCTTCAAATCAACGATGAAACACAGAAATTGCATAGATATTGAATATAAAAAGCAAAATGTCGACTTATTTACCTTAGGAGTAAATCTTCTAATAGTTCGTGCTTTGAGCCACTCCTGGGACAGCAGTATTAGATTACGAGGCACCATTGCAGATTTACTGCATCCCTTGGACCTTCAAATCAACGATGAAACACAGAAATTGCATCGATATTGAATACAATTGGCCAAATGTCGACTTATTTACAAGCGGAGTAACTCTTCTAATAGTTCGTGCTTTGAGCCTTTCCTGGGACAGCAGTATTAGATTCCGATGAACCACTGCAGATTTACTGTATCCCTTGGACCTTCAAATCAACGATGAAACACAGAAATTGCATAGATATTGAATATAAAAGGCAAAATGTCGACTTATTTACAATGGGAATAACTCTTATAATAATTCGTGCTTTGAGCGTTTCCTGGGACAGCGGTGTTAGATTCCGATGAACCACTGCAGATTTACTGTATCCCTTGGACCTTCAAATCAACGATGAAACACGGAAATAGCATCGATATTGAATACAAACGGTAAAATGTCGAATTACTTACAAGGGGAGTAACTCTTCTAATAGTTCGTGCTTTGAGCCACTCCTGGGAAAGCAATATTAGATTCCGATGCACCATTGCAGATTTTCTGTACCCCTTGCACCTTCAAATCAACGATGAAACACAGAAATTATATCGATATTGAATACAAAGGGCAAAATGTCGACTTATTTACAAGGGGAGTAACTCTTCTAATAGTTCGTCCTTTGACCGTTTCCTGGGACAGCAGTATTAGATTCCGATGAACCACTGCAGATTTACTGTATCCCTTGGACCTTCAAATCAACGATGAAACACAGAAATTGCATCGATATTCATTACAATTGGCCAAATGTCGACTTATTTACAAGAGGAGTAACTCTTGTAATAGCTCGTGCTTTGAGCCTTTCCTGGGACAGCAGTATTAAATTCCGATGAACCACTGCAGATATACTGTATCCCTTGGACCTTCAAATCAACGATGAAACACAGAAATTGCATAGATATTGAATATAAAAGGCAAAGTGTCGACTTATTTACAAGGGGAGTAACTCTTGTAATAGTTCGTGCTTTGAGCCTTTCCTGGGACAGCCGTATTAGATTCCGATGAACCACTGCAGATTTACTGTATCCCTTGGACCTTCAAATCAACGATGAAACACAGAAATTATATCGATATTGAATACAAAGGGCAAAATGTCGACTTATTTACAAGGGGAGTAACTCTTCTAATAGTTCGTCCTTTGACCGTTTCCTGGGACAGCAGTATTAGATTCCGATGCACCATTGCAGATTTACTGTATCCCTTGGACCTTGAAATCAAAGATGAAAGACAGGAATTGCATCGATATTGAATAAAAAGGCAAAATGTCGACCTATTTACAAGAGGAGTAACTCTTCTAATAGTTCGTGCTTTGAGCCTTTCCTGGGACAGCAGTATTAGATTCCGATGAACCACTGCAGATTTACTGTATCCCTTGGACCTTCAAATCAACGATGAAACACAGAAATTGCATCGATATTCATTACAATTGGCCAAATGTCGACTTATTTACAAGAGGAGTAACTCTTGTAATAGCTCGTGCTTTGAGCCTTTCCTGGACAGCAGTATTAAATTCCGATGAACCACTGCAGATATACTGTATCCCTTGGACCTTCAAATCAACGATGAAACACAGAAATTGCATAGATATTGAATATAAAAGGCAAAGTGTCGACTTATTTACAAGGGGAGTAACTCTTGTAATAGTTCGTGCTTTGAGCCTTTCCTGGGACAGCCGTATTAGATTCCGATGAACCACTGCAGATTTACTGTATCCCTTGGACCTTCAAATCAACGATGAAACACAGAAATAGCATCGATATTGAATACAAAGGGCAAAATGACGACTTATTTACAAGGGGAGTAACTCTTCTAATAGTTTGTGCTTTGATCGTTTCCTGGGACAGGAGTATTAGATTCCGATGAACCACTGCAGATTTACTATATCCCTTGGACCTTCAAGTCAACGATGAAACACAGAAATTGCATAGATATTGAATATAAAAGGCAAAATGTCGACTTATTTACAAGAGGAGTAAATCTTCTAATAGTTCGTGCTTTGAGCCACTCCTGGGACAGCAATATTAGATTCCGATGCACCATTGCAGATTTTCTGTACCCCTTGCACCTTCAAATCAACGATGAAACACAGAAATTATATCGATATTGAATACAAAGGGCAAAATGTCGACTTATTTACAAGAGGAGTAACTCTTCTAATAGTTCGTGCTTTGAGCCTTTCCTGGGACAGCAGTATTAGATTCCGATGAACCACTGCAGATTTACTGTATCCCTTGGACCTTCAAATCAACGATGAAACACAGAAATTGCATCGATATTCATTACAATTGGCCAAATGTCGACTTATTTACAAGAGGAGTAACTCTTGTAATAGCTCGTGCTTTGAGCCTTTCCTGGGACAGCAGTATTAAATTCCGATGAACCACTGCAGATATACTGTATCCCTTGGACCTTCAAATCAACGATGAAACACAGAAATTGCATAGATATTGAATATAAAAGGCAAAGTGTCGACTTATTTACAAGGGGAGTAACTCTTGTAATAGTTCGTGCTTTGAGCCTTTCCTGGGACAGCCGTATTAGATTCCGATGAACCACTGCAGATTTACTGTATCCCTTGGACCTTCAAATCAACGATGAAACACAGAAATAGCATCGATATTGAATACAAAGTGCAAAATGACGACTTATTTACAAGGGGAGTAACTCTTCTAAAAGTTCGTGCTTTGACCGTTTCCTGGGACAGCAGTATTAGATTCCGATGCACCATTGCAGATTTACTGTATCCCTTGGACCTTCAAATCTACGATGAAACACAGGAATTGCATCGATATTGAATAAAAAGGCAAATTGTCGACTTATTTACAAGAGGAGTAACTCTTCTAATAGTTCGTGCTTTGAGCCTTTCCTGGGACAGCAGTATTAGATTCCGATGAACCACTGCAGATTTACTGTATCCTTCACATCAACGATGAAACACAGAAATTGCATAGATATTGAATATAAAAGGCAAAATGTCGAATTATTTACAAGGGGAGTAACTCTTCTAATAGTTCGCGATTTGAGCCACTCCTGGGACAGCAGTATTAGATTCCGATGCACCATTGCAGATTTACTGTATCCCTTGGTCCTTCAAATCAACGATGAAACACAGAAAGTGCAATGATATTGAATACAATTGGCCAAATGTCGACTTATGTACAAGAGGAGTAACTCTTCTAATAGTTCGTGCTTTGAGCCTTTCCTGGGACAGCAGTATTAGATTCCGATGAACCACTGCACATTTACTGTATCCCTTGGACCTTCAAATCAACGATGAAACACAGAAATTGCATAGATATTGAATATAAAATGCAAAATGTCGACTTATTTACAAGAGGAGTTAATCTTCTAATAGTTCGTGCTTTGAGCCACTCCTGCGACAGCAGTATTAGATTCCGATGCACCATTGCAGATTTACTGTATCCCTTGGACCTTCAAATCAACGATGAAACAGAGAAATTGCATCGATATTGAATACAAAAGGCCAAATGTCGACTTATTTACAAGAGGAGTAACTCTTCTAATAGTTCGTGCTTTGAGCCTTTCCTGGGACAGCAGTATTAGATTCCGATGAACCACTGCAGATTTACTGTATCCCTTGGACCTTCAAATCAACGATGAAACACAGAAATTGTATAGATATTGAATATAAAAGGCAAAATGTCGACTTATTTACAAGGGGAATAACTCTTATAATAGTTCGTGCTTTGAGCGTTTCCTAGGACAGCAGTATTAGATTCCGATGAACCACTGCGGATTTACTGTATCCCTTGGACCTTCAAATCAACGATGAAATACAGAAATTGCATAGATATTGAATATAAAAGGCAAAATGTCGACTTATTTACAAGAGGAGTAAATCTTCTAATAGTTCGTGCTTTGAGCCACTCCTGGGACAGCAGTATTAGATTCCGATGCACCATTGCATTTTTACTGTATCCCTTGGACCTTCAAATCAACGATGAAACACAGAAATTGCATCGATATTGAATAAAAAGGCAAAATGTCGACTTATTTACAAGAGGAGGAACTCTTCTAATAGTTCGTGATTTGAGCCTTTCCTGGGACAGCAGTATTAGATTCCGATACACCATTGCAGATTTACTGTATCCCTTGGACCTTCAAATCAACGATGAAACACAGAAATTGCATCGATATTGAATACAATTGGCCAAATGTCGACTTATTTACAAAAGGAGTAACTCTTCTAATAGTTCGTGCTTTGAGCCTTTCCTGGGACATCAGTATTAGATTCCGATGAACCACTGCAGATTTACTGTATCCCTTGGACCTTCAAATCAACGACGAAACACAGAAATTGCATAGATATTGAATATAAAAGGCAAAATGTCGACTTATTTACAAGAGGAGTAAATCTTCTAATAGCTCGTGCTTTGAGCCATTCCTGGGACAGCAGTATTAGATTACGACGCACCATTGCAGATTTACTGTATCCCTTGGACCTTCAAATCAACGATGAAACACAGAAATTGCATCGATTTGAATACAATTGGCCAAATGTCGACTTATTTACAAGAGGAGTAGCTCTTCTAATAGTTCATGCTTTGAGCCTTTCCTGGGACAGCAGTATTAGATTCCGATGAACCACTGCAGATTTACTGTATCCCTTGGACCTTCAAATCATCGATGAAACACAGAAATTGCATCGATATTGATTACAATTGGCCAAATGTCGACTTATTTACAAGAGGAGTAACTCTGGTAATAGCTCGTGCTTTGAGCCTTTCCTGGGACAGCAGTTTTAAATTCCGATGAACCACTGCAGATTTACTGTATCCCTTGGACCTTCAAATCAACGATGAAACACAGAAATTGCATAGATATTGAATATAAAAGGCAAAATGTCGACTTATTTACAAGGGGAGTAACTCTTGTAATAGTTCGTGCTTTGAGCCTTTCCTGGGACAGCCGTATTAGATTCCGATGAACCACTGCAGATTTACTGTATCCCTTGGACCTTCAAATCAACGATGAAACACAGAAATAGCATCGATATTGAATACAAAGGGCAAAATGTCGACTTATTTACAAGGGGAGTAACTCTTCTAATAGTTTGTGCTTTGATCGTTTCCTGGGACAGGAGTATTAGATTCCGATGACCCACTGCAGATTTACTATATCCCTTGGACCTTCAAGTCAACGATGAAACACAGAAATTGCATAGATATTGAATATAAAAGGCAAAATGTCGACTTATTTACAAGAGGAGTAAATCTTCTAATAGTTCGTGCTTTGAGCCACTCCTGGGACAGCAATATTAGATTCCGATGCACCATTGCAGATTTTCTGTACCCCTTGGACCTTCAAATCAACGATGAAACACAGAAATTATATCGATATTGAATACAAAGGGCAAAATGTCGACTTATTTACAAGGGGAGTAACTCTTCTAATAGTTCGTGCTTTGACCGTTTCCTGGGACAGCAGTATTAGATTCCGATGCACCATTGCAGATTTACTGTATCCCTTGGACCTTCAAATCTACGATGAAACACAGGAATTGCATCGATATTGAATAAAAAGGCAAATTGTCGACTTATTTACAAGAGGAGTAACTCTTCTAATAGTTCGTGCTTTGAGCCTTTCCTGGGACAGCAGTATTAGATTCTGATGAACCACTGCAGATTTACTGTATCCCTTGGTCCTTCAAATCAACGATGAAACACAGAAAGTGCAATGATATTGAATACAATTGGCCAAATGTCGACTTATGTACAAGAGGAGTAACTCTTCTAATAGTTCGTGCTTTGAGCCTTTCCTGGGACAGCAGTATTAGATTCCGATGAACCACTGCAGATTTACTGTATCCCTTGGACCTTCAAATCAACGATGAAACACTGAAATTGCATAGATATTGAATATAAAAGGCAAAATGTCGACCTACTTACAAGAGGAGTAAATCCTCTAATAGTTCGTGCTTTGAGCCATTCCTGGGACAGCAGTATTAGATTACGAGGCACCATTGCAGATTTACTGCATCCCTTGGACCTTCAAATCAACGATGAAACACAGAAATTGCATCGATATTGAATACAAGTGGCCAAATGTCGACTTATTTACAAGCGGAGTAACTCTTCTAATAATTCGTGCTTTGAGCCTTTCCTGGGACAGCAGTATTAGATTCCGATGAACCACTGCAGATTTACTGTATCCCTTGGACCTTCAAATCAACGATGAAACACAGAAATTGCATCGATATTGATTACAATTGGCCAAATGTCGACTTATTTACAAGAGGAGTAACTCTTGTAATAGCTCGTGATTTGAGCCTTTCCTGGGACAGCAGTATTAAATTCCGATGAACCACTGCAGATTTACTGTATCCCTTGGACCTTCAAATCAACGATGAAACACAGAAATTGCATAGATATTGAATATAAAAGGCAAAATGTCGACTTATTTACAAGGGGAGTAACTCTTGTAATAGTTCGTGCTTTGAGCCTTTCCTGGGACGGCAGTATTAGATTCCGATGAACCACTGCAGATTTACAGTATCCCTTGGACCTTCAAATCAACGATGAAACACAGAAATTGCATCGATATTGAATACAAAAGGCAAAATGTCGACTTTTTTACAAGGGGAGTAACTCCTTTAATAGTTCGTGCTTTGAGCCTTTCCTGAGACATCAGTATTAGATTCCGATGCACCATTGCAGATTTACTGTATCCTTTGGACTTTCAAATCAACGATGAAACACAGAAATTGCATCGATATTGAATAAAAAGGCAAAATGTCGACTTATTTACAAGAGGAGTAACTCTTCTAATAGTTCGTGCTTTGAGCCTTTCCTGCGACAGCAGTAATAGATTCCGATGAACCACTGCAGATTTACTGTATCCCTTGGACCTTCAAATCAACGATGAAACACAGAAATTGCATAGATATTTAATATAAAAGGCAAAATGTCGACTTATTTACAAGAGGAGTAAATCTTCTAATAGTTCGTGGTTTGAGCCTTTCCTGGGACAGCAGTATTAGATTCCGATGAACCACTGCAGATTTGCTGTATCCCTTGGACCTTCAAATCAACGATGAAACACAGAAATTGCATAGATATTGAATATAAAAGGCAAAATGTCGACTTATTTACAAGAGGAGTAAATCTTCTAATAGTTCGTGCTTTGAGCCACTCCTGGGACAGCAGCATTAGATTCCGATGCACCATTGCATTTTTACTGTATCCCTTGGACCTTCAAATCAACGATGAAACACATAAATTGCATCGATATTGAATAAAAAGGCAAAATGTCGACTTATTTACAAGAGGAGTAACTCTTCTAATAGTTCGTGCTTTGAGCCTTTCCTGGGACAGCAGTATTAGATTCCGATGAACCACTGCAGATTTACTGTATCCCTTGGACCTTCAAATCAACGATGAAACACAGAAATCGCATAGACATTGAATATAAAATGCAAAATATCGACTTATTTACAAGAGGAGTAAATCTTCTAATAGTTCGTGCTTTGAGCCACTCCTGGGACAGCAGTATTAGATTCCGATGCACCATTGCAGGTTTACTGTATCCCTTGGACCTTCAAATCAACGATGAAACACAGAAATAGCATCGATATTGAATACAAACGGTAAAATGTCGACTTATTTACAAGGGGAGTAACTCTTCTAATAGTTCGTGCTTTGAGCATTTCCTGGGACAGCAGTATTAGATTCCGATGAACCACTGCAGATTTACTGTATCCCTTGGACCTTCAAATCAACGATGAAACACAGAAAGTGCAATGATATTGAATACAATTGGCCAAATGTCGACTTATTTACAAGAGGAGTAACTCTTCTAATAGTTCGTGCTTTGAGCCTTTCCTGCGACAGCAGTAATAGATTCCGATGAACCACTGCAGATTTACTGTATCCCTTGGACCTTCAAATCAACGATGAAACACAGAAATTGCATAGATATTTAATATAAAAGGCAAAATGTCGACTTATTTACAAGAGGAGTAAATCTTCTAATAGTTCGTGGTTTGAGCCTTTCCTGGGACAGCAGTATTAGATTCCGATGAACCACTGCAGATTTACTGTATCCCTTGGACCTTCAAATCAACGATGAAACACAGAAATTGCATAGATATTGAATATAAAAGGCAAAATGTCGACTTATTTACAAGAGGAGTAAATCTTCTAATAGTTCGTGCTTTGAGCCACTCCTGGGACAGCAGCATTAGATTCCGATGCACCATTGCATTTTTACTGTATCCCTTGGACCTTCAAATCAACGATGAAACACATAAATTGCATCGATATTGAATAAAAAGGCAAAATGTCGACTTATTTACAAGAGGAGTAACTCTTCTAATAGTTCGTGCTTTGAGCCTTTCCTGGGACAGCAGTATTAGATTCCGATGAACCACTGCAGATTTACTGTATCCCTTGGACCTTCAAATCAACGATGAAACACAGAAATTGCATAGACATTGAATATAAAATGCAAAATATCGACTTATTTACAAGAGGAGTAAATCTTCTAATAGTTCGTGCTTTGAGCCACTCCTGGGACAGCAGTATTAGATTCCGATGCACCATTGCAGGTTTACTGTATCCCTTGGACCTTCAAATCAACGATGAAACACAGAAATAGCATCGATATTGAATACAAACGGTAAAATGTCGACTTATTTACAAGGGGAGTAACTCTTCTAATAGTTCGTGCTTTGAGCGTTTCCTGGGACAGCAGTATTAGATTCCGATGAACCACTGCAGATTTACTGTATCCCTTGGACCTTCAAATCAACGATGAAACACAGAAATTGCATAGATATTGAATATAAAAGGCAAAATGTCGACTTATTTACAAGAGGAGTAAATCTTCTAATAGTTCGTGCTTTGAGCCACTCCTGGGACAGCAGCATTAGATTCCGATGCACCATTGCATTTTTACTGTATCCCTTGGACCTTCAAATCAACGATGAAACACATAAATTGCATCGATATTGAATAAAAAGGCAAAATGTCGACTTATTTACAAGAGGAGTAACTCTTCTAATAGTTCGTGCTTTGAGCCTTTCCTGGGACAGCAGTATTAGATTCCGATGAACCACTGCAGATTTACTGTATCCCTTGGACCTTCAAATCAACGATGAAACACAGAAATTGCATAGATATTGAATATAAAATGCAAAATGTCGACTAATTTACAAGGGGAGTAACTCTTGTAATAGTTCGTGCTTTGAGCCTTTCCTGGGACAGCAGTATTAGATTCCGATGAACCACTGCAGATTTACTGTATCCCTTGGACCTTCAAATCAACGATGAAACACAGAAATTGCATCGATATTGAATACAAAGGGCAAAATGTCGACTTATTTACAAGGGGAGTAACTCTTCTAATAGTTTGTGCTTTGAGCGTTTCCTGGGACAGCAGTATTAGATTCCGATGAACCACTGCAGATTTACTATATGCCTTGGACCTTCAAATCAACGATGAAACACAGAAATTGCATCGATATTGATTACAATTGGCCAAATGTCGACTTATTTACAAGAGGAGTAACTCTTGTAATAGCTCGTGCTTTGAGCCTTTCCTGGGACAGCAGTATTTAATTCCGATGAACCACTGCAGATTTACTGTATCCCTTGGACCTTCAAATCAACGATGAAAAACAGAAATTGCATAGATATTGAATATAAAAGGCTAAATGTCGACTAATTTACAAGGGGAGTAACTCTTGTAATAGTTCGTGCTTTGAGCCTTTCCTGGGACAGCAGTATTAGATTCCGATGAACCACTGCAGATTTACTGTATCCCTTGGACCTTCAAATCAACGATGAAACACAGAAATAGCATCGATATTGAATACAAAGGGCAAAATGTCGACTTATTTACAAGGGGAGTAACTCTTCTAATAGTTTGTGGTTTGAGCGTTTCCTGGGACTGCAGTATTAGATTCCGATGAACCACTGCAGATTTACTATATCCCTTGGACCTTCAAGTCAACGATGAAACACAGAAATTGCATAGATATTGAATACAAAAGGCAAAATGTCGACTTATTTACAAGAGGAGTAAATCTTCTAGTAGTTCGTGCTTTGAGCCACTCCTGGGACAGCAATATTAGATTCCGATGCACCATTGCAGATTTTCTGTACCCCTTGCACCTTCAAATCAACGATGAAACACAGAAATTGCATCGATATTGAATACAAAGGGCAAAATGTCGACTTATTTACAAGGGGAGTAACTCTTCTAATAGTTCGTGCTCTGACCGTTTCCTGGGACAGCAGTATTAGATTCCGATGCACCATTGCAGATTTACTGTATCCCTTGGACCTTCAAATCAAAGATGAAACACAGGAATTGCATCGATATTGAATAAAAAGGCAAAATGTCGACTTATTTACAAGAGGAGTAACTCTTCTAATAGTTCGTGCTTTTAGCCTTTCCTGGGACAGCAGTATTAGATTTCGATGAACCACTGCAGATTTACTGTATCCCTTGGACCTTCAAATCAACGATGAAACACAGAAATTGCATCGATATTGAATACAATTGGCCAAATGTCGACTTATTTACAAGCGGAGTAACTCTTGTAATAGCTCGTGCTTTGAGCCTTTCCTGGGACAGCAGTATTAAATTCCGATGAACCACTGCAGATTTACTGTATCCCTTGGACCTTCAAATCAACGATGAAACACAGAAATTGCATAGATATTGAATATAAAAGGCAAAATGTCGACTTATTTAAAGGGGAGTAACTCTTGTAATAGTTCGTGCTTTGAGCCTTTCCTGGGACAGCCGTATTAGATTCCGATGAACCACTGCAGATTTACTGTATCCATTGGACCTTCAAATCAACGATGAAACACAGAAATAGCGTCGATATTGAATACAAAGGGCAAAATGTCGACTTATTTACAAGGGGAGTAACTCTTCTAAAAGTTTGTGCTTTGATCGTTTCCTGGGACAGGAGTATTAGATTCCGATGAACCACTGTAGATTTACTATATCCCTTGGACCTTCAAGTCAACGATGAAACACAGAAATTGCATAGATATTGAATATAAAAGGCAAAATGTCGACTTATTTACAAGAGGAGTAAATCTTCTAATAGTTCGTGCTTTTAGCCACTCCTGGGACAGCAATATTAGATTCCGATGCACCATTGCAGATTTTCTGTACCCCTTGCACCTTCAAATCAACGATGAAACACAGAAATTGCATCGATATTGAATACAAATTGCAAAATATCGGCTTATTTACAAGGGAAGTAACTCTTCTAATAGTTCGTGCTTTGACCGTTTCCTGGGACAGCAGTATTAGATTCCGATGCACCATTGCAGATTTACTGTATCCCTTGGACCTTCAAATCAACGATGAAACACAGGAATTGCATCGATATTGAATACAATTGGCCAAACGTCGACTTATTTTTAAGGGGAGTAACTCTTCTAATAGTTCGTGCTTTGAGCGTTTCCTAGGACAGCAGTATTAGATTCCGATGAACCACTGCAGACTTACTGTATCCCTTGGACCTTCAAATCAACGATGAAACACAGAAATTGCATAGATATTGAATATATAAGGCAAAATGTCGACTTATTTACAAGAGGAGAAAATCTTCTAATAGTTCGTGCTTTGAGCCACTCCTGGGACAGCAGTATTAGATTCCGATGCACCATTGCATTTTTACTGTATCCCTTGGACCTTCAAATCAACGATGAAACACAGAAATTGCATCGATATTGAATAAAAAGGCAAAATGTCGACTTATTTACAAGAGGAGTAACTCTTCTAATAATTCGTGCTTTGAGCGTTTCCTGGGACAGCAGGATTAGATTCCGATGAGCCACTGCAGATTTACTGTATCCCTTGGTTCTTCAAATCAACGATGAAACACAGAAATAGCATCGATATTGAATGCAAACGGCAAAATGTCGACTTATTTACAAGGGGAGTAACTCGTCTAATAGTTCGTGATTTGAGGCTTTCCTGGGACAGCAGTATTAGATTCCGATGAACCACTGCAGTTTTACTGTATCCCAAGGACCTTCAAATCAACGATGAAACACAGAAATTGCATAGATATTGAATATAAAAGGCAAAATATCGACTTATGTACAAGAGGAGTAAATCTTCTAATAGTTCGTGATTTAAGCCTTTCCTGGGACAGCAGTATTAGATTCCGATGAACCGTTGCAGATATACAGTATCCCTTGGACCTTCAAATCGACGATGACACACAGAAATTGCATAGATATTGAATATAAAAGGCAAAATGTCGACTTATTTACAAGAGGAGTAAATCTTCTAATATTTCGTACTTTGAGCCACTCCTGGGACAGCAGTATTAGATTCCGATGCACCATTGCAGATTTACTGTATCCCTTGGACCTTCAAATCAACGATGAAACACAGAAATTGCATCGATATTGAATACAATTGGCCAAATGTCGACTTATTTACAAGAGGAGTAACTCTTCTAACAGTTCGTGTTTTGAGCCTTTCCTGGGACAGCAGTATTAGATTCCGATGAAGCACTGCAGATTTACTGTATCCCTTGGACCTTCAAATCAACGATGAAACACAGAAATTGCATAGATATTGAATATAAAAAGCAAAATGACGACTTATTTACAAGAGGAGTAAATCTTCTAATAGTTCGTGCTTTGAGCCACTCCTGGGACAGCAGTATTAGATTCCGATGCACCATTGCAGATTTACTGTATCCCTTGGACCTTCAAATCAACGATGAAATACAGAAATTGCATCGATATTGAATACAATTGGCCAAATGTCTACTTATTTACAAGAGGAGTAACTCTTCTAATAGTTCGTGTTTGAGCCTTTCCTGGGACAGCAGTATTAGATTCCGATGAACCACTGCAGATTTACAGAATCCCTTGGACCTTCAAATCAACGATGAAACACAGAAATTCTATAGATATTGAATATAAAAGGCAAAATATCGACTTATTTACAAGAGGAGTAACTCTTATAATAGTTCGTGCTTTGAGCCTTTCCTGGGACAGCAGTATTAGATTCCGATGCACCATTGCAGGTTTTCTGTATCCCTTGGACCTTCAAATCAACGATGAAACACAGAAAGTGCAATGATGTTGAATACAATTGGCCAAATGTCGACTTATTTACAAGAGGAGTAACTCTTCTAATAGTTCGTGGTTTGAGCCTTTCCTGGGACAGCAGTATTAGATTCCGATGAACCACTGCAGATTTACTGTATCCCTTGGACCTTCAAATCAACGATGAAACACAGAAATTGCATAGACATTGAATATAAAATGCAAAATATCGACTTATTTACAAGAGGAGTAAATCTTCTAATAGTTCGTGCTTTGAGCCACTCCTGGGACAGCAGTATTAGATTCCGATGCACCATTGCAGATTTACTGTATCCCTTGGACCTTCAAATCAACGATGAAACACAGAAATAGCATCGATATTGAATACAAACGGTAAAATGTCGACTTATTTACAAGGGGAGTAACTCTTCTAATAGTTCGTGCTTTGAGCGTTTCCTGGGACAGCAGTATTAGATTCCGATGAACCACTGCAGATTTACTGTATCCCTTGGACCTTCAAATCAACGATGAAACACAGAAATTGCATAGATATTGAATATAAAAGGCAAAATGTCGACTAATTTACAAGGGGAGTAACTCTTGTAATAGTTCGTGCTTTCAGCCTTTCCTGGGACAGCAGTATTAGATTCCGATGAACCACTGCAGATTTACTGTATCCCTTGGACCTTCAAATCAACGATGAAACACAGAAATTGCATCGATATTGAATACAAAGGGCAAAATGTCGACTTATTTACAAGGGGAGTAACTCTTCTAATAGTTTGTGCTTTGAGCGTTTCCTGGGACAGCAGTATTAGATTCCGATGAACCACTGCAGATTTACTATATCCCTTGGACCTTCAAATCAACGATGAAACACAGAAATAGCATCGATATTGAATACAAACGGTAAAATGTCGACTTATTTACAAGGGGAGTAACTCTTCTAATAGTTCGTGCTTTGAGCGTTTCCTGGGACAGCAGTATTAGATTCCGATGAACCACTGCAGATTTACTGTATCCCTTGGACCTTCAAATCAACGATGAAACACAGAAATTGCATAGATATTGAATATAAAAGGCAAAATGTCGACTAATTTGCAAGGGGAGTAACTCTTGTAATAGTTCGTGCTTTGAGCCTTTCCTGGGACAGCAGTATTAGATTCCGATGAACCACTGCAGTTTTACTGTATCCCTTGGACCTTCAAATCAACGATGAAACACAGAAATAGCATCGATATTGAATACAAAGGGCAAAATGTCGACTTTTTTACAAGGGGAGTAACTCTTCTAATAGTTTGTGGTTTGAGCGTTTCCTGGGACTGCAGTATTAGATTCCGATGAACCACTGCAGATTTACTATATCCCTTGGACCTTCAAGTCAACGATGAAACACAGAAATTGCATAGATATTGAATATAAAAGGCAAAATGTCGACTTATTTAAAGGGGAGTAACTCTTGTAATAGTTCGTGCTTTGAGCCTTTCCTGGGACAGCCGTATTAGATTCCGATGAACCACTGCAGATTTACTGTATCCCTTGGACCTTCAAATCAACGATGAAACACAGAAATAGCGTCGATATTGAATATAAAGGGCAAAATGTCGACTTATTTACAAGGGGAGTAACTCTTCTAAAAGTTTGTGCTTTGATCGTTTCCTGGGACAGGAGTATTAGATTCCGATGAACCACTGTAGATTTACTATATCCCTTGGACCTTCAAGTCAACGATGAAACACAGAAATTGCATAGATATTGAATATAAAAGGCAAAATGTCGACTTATTTACAAGAGGAGTAAATCTTCTAATGGTTCGTGCTTTTAGCCACTCCTGGGACAGCAATATTAGATTCCGATGCACCATTGCAGATTTTCTGTACCCCTTGCACCTTCAAATCAACGATGAAACACAGAAATTGCATCGATATTGAATACAAATTGCAAAATATAGACTTATTTACAAGGGAAGTAACTCTTCTAATAGTTCGTGCTTTGACCGTTTCCTGGGACAGCAGTATTAGATTCCGATGCACCATTGCAGATTTACTGTATCCCTTGGACCTTCAAATCAACGATGAAACATAGGAATTGCATCGATATTGAATACAATTGGCCAAATGTCGACTTATTTACAAGAGGAGTAGCTCTTCTAATAGTTCGTGCTTTGAGCCTTTCCTGGGACAGCAGTATTAGATTCCGATGAACCACTGCAGATTTACTGTATCCTTCAAATCAACGATGAAACACAGAAATTGCATAGATATTGAATATAAAAGGCAAAATGTCGAATTATTTACAAGGGGAGTAACTCTTCTAATAGTTCGCGATTTGAGCCACTCCTGGGACAGCAGTATTAGATTCCGATGCACCATTGCAGATTTACTGTATCCCTTGGACCTTCAAATCAACGATGAAACACAGAAATTGCAATGATATTGAATACAATTGGCCAAATGTCGACTTATGTACAAGAGGAGTAACTCTTCTAATAGATCGTGCTTTGAGCCTTTCCTGGGACAGCAGTATTAGATTCCGATGAACCCCTGCAGATTTACTGTATCCCTTGGACCTTCAAATCAACGATGAAACACAGAAATTGCATAGATATTGAATATAAAATTCAAAATGCCGACTTATTTACAAGAGGAGTGAATCTTCTAATAGTTCGTGCTTTGAGCCACTCCTGGGACAGCAGTATTAGATTCCGATGCACCATTGCAGATTTACTGTATCCCTTGGACCTTCAAATCAACGATGAAACAGAGAAATTGCACCGATATTGAATACAAAAGGCCAAATGTCGACTTATTTACAAGAGGAGTAACTCTTCTAATAGTTCGTGATTAGAGCCTTTCCTGAGACAGCAGTATTAGATTCCGATGAACCACTGCAGATTTACTGTATCCCTTGGACCTTCAAATCAACGTTGAAACACAGAAATTGCATCGATATTGAATACAATTGGCCAAATGTCGACTTATTTACAAGAGGAGTAGCTCTTCTAATAGTTCGTGCTTTGAGCCTTTCCTGGGACAGCAGTATTAGATTCCGATGAACCACTGCAGATTTACTGTATCCCTTGGACCTTCAAATCAACGATGAAACACAGAAATTGCATCGATATTGATTACAACTGGCCAAATGTCGACTTATTTACAAGAGGAGTAACTCTTGTAATAGCTCGTGCTTTGAGCCTTTCCTGGGACAGCAGTATTAAATTCCGATGAACCACTGCAGATTTACTGTATTCCTTGGACTTTCAAATCAACGATGAAACACAGAAATTGCATCGATATTGAATACAATTGGCCAAATGTCGACTTATTTACAAGGGGAGTAACTCTTCTAATAGTTCGTGCTTTGAGCCTATCCTGGGACAGCAGTATTAGATTCCGATGAACCACTGCAGATTTACTGTATCCCTTGGACCTTCAAATCAACGATGAAGCACAGAAATAGCATCGATGTTGAATCCAAAGAGCAAAATGTCGACTTATTTACAAGGGGAGTAACTCTTCTAATAGTTCGTGCTTTGAGCTTTTCCTGGGACAGCAGTATTAGATTCCGATGAACCACTGCAGATTTACTATATCCCTTGGACCTTCAAATCAACGATGAAACATAGAAATAGCATCGATATTGAATACAAAGGGCAAAATGTCGACTTATTTACAAGTGGAGTAACTCTTCTAATAGTTCGTGCTTTGAGCGTTTCCTGGGACAGCAGTATTAGATTCCGATTAACCACTGCAGATTTACTGTATCCCTTGGACCTTCCAATCAACGATGAAGCACAGAAATTGCATAGATATAGAATATAAAGGCAAAATGTCGACTTATTTACAAGAGGAATAAATCTTCTAATAGTTCGTGCTTTGAGCCTTTCCTCGGACAGCAGTATTAGATTACGATGCACCATTGCAGATTTACTGTATCCCTTGGACCTTCAAATCAACGATGAAACACAGAAATTGCATCGATATTGAATACAATTGGCCAAATGTCGACTTATTTACAAGAGGAGTAACTCTTCTAATAGTTCGTGCTTTGAGCCTTTCCTGGGACATCAGTATTAGATTCCGATGAACCACTGCAGATTTACTGTATCCCTTGGACCTTCAAATCAACGACGAAACACCGAAATTGCATAGATATTGAATATAAATGGCAAAATGTCGACTTATTTACAAGAGGAGTAAATCTTCTAATAGTTCGTGTTTGAGCCATTCCTGGGACAGCAGTATTAGATTACGACGCACCATTGCTGATTTACTGTATCCCTTGGACCTTCAAATCAACGATGAAACACAGAAATTGCATCGATATTGAATACAATTGGCCAAATGTCGACTTATTTACAAGAGGAGTAGCTCTTCTAATAGTTCGTGCTTTGAGCCTTTCCTGGGACAGCAGTATTAGATTCCGATGAACCACTGCAGATTTACTGTATCCCTTGGACCTTCAAATCAACGATGAAACACAGATATTGCATAGATATTGAAGATAAAAGGCAAAATATCGACTTATTTACAAGAGGAGTAAATCTTCTAATAGTTCGTGCTTTGAGCCACTCCTGGGGCAGCAATATTAGATTCCGATGAACCACTGCAGATTTACTGTATCCCTTGGACCTTCAAATCAACGATGAAACACAGAAATTGCATCGATATTGATTACAATTGGCCAAATGTCGACTTATTTACAAGAGGAGTAACTCTTGTAATAGCTCGTGCTTTGAGCCTTTCCTGGGACAGCAGTATTAAATTCCGATGAACCACTGCAGATTTACTGTATTCCTTGGACCTTCAAATCAACGATGAAACACAGAAATTGCATCGATATTGAATACAATTGGCCAAATGTCGACTTATTTACAAGGGGAGTAACTCTTCTAATAGTTCGTGCTTTGAGCCTTTCCTGGGACAGCAGTATTAGATTCCGATGAACCACTGCAGATTTACTGTATCCCTTGGACCTTCAAATCAACAATGAAGCACAGAAATAGCATCGATATTGAATCCAAAGAGCAAAATGTCGACTTATTTACAAGGGGAGTAACTCTTCTAATAGTTCGTGCTTTGAGCTTTTCCTGGGACAGCAGTATTAGATTCCGATGAACCACTGCAGATTTACTATATCCCTTGGACCTTCAAGTCAACGATGAAACACAGATATTGCATAGATATTGAAGATAAAAGGCAAAATATCGACTTATTTACAAGTGGAGTAAATCTTCTAATAGTTCGTGCTTTGAGCCACTCCAGGGGCAGCAATATTAGATTCCGATGCACCATTGCAGATTTACTGTACCCCTTGCACCTTCAAATCAACGATGAAACACAGAAATTGCATCGATATTGAATACAAAGGGCAAAATGTCGACTTATTTACAAGGGGAGTAACTCTTCTAATAGTTCGTGCTTTGAGCTATTCCTGGGACAGCAGTATTAGATTACGACGCACCATTGCAGATTTACTGCATCCCTTGGACCTTCAAATCAACGATGAAACACAGAAATTGCATCGATATTGAATACAATTGGCTAAATGTCGACTTATTTACAAGAGGAGTAGCTCTTCTAATAGTTCGTGCTTTGAGCCTTTCCTGGGACAGCAGTATTAGATTCCAATGAACCACTGCAGATTTACTGTATCCCTTGGACCTTCAAATCAACGATGAAACACAGAAATTGCATCGATATTGATTACAATTGGCCAAATGTCGACTTATTTACAAGAGGAGTAACTCTTGTAATAGCTCGTGCTTTGAGCCTTTCCTGGGACAGCAGTATTAAATTGCGATGAACCACTGCAGATTTACTGTATTCCTTGGACCTTCAAATCAACGATGAAACACAGAAATTGCATCGATATTGAATACAATTGGCCAAATGTCGACTTATTTACAAGGGGAGTAACTCTTCTAATAGTTCGTGCTTTGAGCCTTTCCTGGGACAGCAGTATTAGATTCCGATGAACCACTGCAGATTTACTGTATCCCATGGACCTTCAAATCAACGATGAAGCACAGAAATAGCATCGATATTGAATCCAAAGAGCAAAATGTCGACTTATTTACAAGGGGAGTAACTCTTCTAATAGTTCGTGCTTTGAGCTTTTCCTGGGACAGCAGTATTAGATTACGATGAACCACTGCAGATTTACTATATCCCTTGGACCTTCAAGTCAACGATGAAACACAGATATTGCATAGATATTGAATATAAAAGGCAAAATATCGACTTATTTACAAGAAGAGTAAATCTTCTAATAGTTCGTGCTTTGAGCCACTCCTGGGACAGCAATATTAGATTCCGATGCACCATTGCAGATTTACTGTACCCCTTGCACCTTCAAATCAACGATGAAACACAGAAATTGCATCGATATTGAATACAAAGGGCAAAATGTCGACTTATTTACAAGGGGAGTAACTCTTATAATAGTTCGTGCTTTGAGCGTTTCCTGGGACAGCAGTATTAGATTCCGATGCACCATTGCAGTCTTACTGTATCCCTTGGACCTTCAAATCAACGATGAAACACAGGAATTGCATCGATATTGAATAAAAAGGCAAAATGTCGACTTATTTACAAGAGGAGTAACTCTTCTAATAGGTCGTGCTTTGACCCTTTCCTGGGACAGCAGTATTAGATTCCGATGAACCACTGCAGATTTACTGTATCCCTTGGGACTTCAAATCAACGATGAAACACAGAAATTGCATCGATATTGAATACAATTGGCCAAATGTCGACTTATTTACAAGAGGAGTAGCTCTTCTAATAGTTCGTGCTTTGAGCCTTTCCTGGGACAGCAGTATTACATTCCGATGAACCACTGCAGATTTACTGTATCCCTTGGTCCTTCAAATCAACGATGAAACACAGAAATTGCATAGATATTGAAAATAAAAGGCAAAATATCGACTTATTTACAAGGGGAGTAACTCTTCTAATAGTTCGCGATTTGAGCCTTTCCTGGGACAGCAGTATTAGATTCCGATGAACCACTGCAGATTTACTTTATCCCTTGGACCTTCAAATCAACGATGAAACACAGAAATAACATCGATATTGAATACAAAGGGCAAAATGTCGAATTATTTACAAGGGGAGTAACTCTTCTAATAGTTCGTGCTTTGAGCCTTTCCTGGGACAGCAGTATTAGATTCCGATGAACCACTGCAGATTTACTGTATCCCTTGGACCTTCAAATCAACGATGAAACACAGAAATTGCATCGATATTGAATACAAAGGGCAAAATGTCGACTTATTTACTAGGGGAGTAACTCTTCTAATAGTTCGTGCTTTGTGCGTTTCCTGGGACAGCAGTATTACATTCCGATGAACCTCTGCAGATTTACTGTATCCCTTGGACCTTCAAATCAACGATGAAACACAGGAATTGCATCGATATTGAATAAAAAGGCAAAATTTCGACTTATTTACAAGAGGAGTAACTCTTCTAATAGTTCGTGCTTTGAGCCTTTCCTGGTACAGCAGTATTAGATTCCGATGAACCACTGCAGATTTACTGTATCCCTTGGACCTTCAAATCAACGATGAAACACAGAAATAGCATCGATATTGAATACAAAGTGCAGAATGTCGACTTATTTACAAGGGGAGTAACTCTTCTAATAGTTCGTGCTTTGAGCGTTTCCTGGGACAGCAGTATTAGATTCCGATGAACCACTGCAGATTTACTGTATCCCTTGGACCTTCAAATCAACGATGAAACACAGAAATTGCATAGATAATGAATGTAAAAGGCAAAATGTCGACTTATTTACAAGAGGAGTAACTCTTCTAATAGTTCGTGTTTTGAGCCACTCCTGGGACAGCAGTATTAGATTCCGATGCACCAGTGCAGGTTTACTGTATCCCTTGGACCTTCAAATCAACGATGAAACACAGAAATAGCATAGATATTGAATATAAAAGGCAAAATGTCGACTTATTTACAATAGGAGTAACTCATTTAATAGTGCGTGCTTTGAGCCTTTCCTGGGACCGCAGTATTAGATTCCGATGTACCAGTGCTGGTTTACTGTATCCCTTGGACCTTAAAAACAACGATGAAACACAGAAATTGCATAGATATTGAATATAAAAGGCAAAATGTCGACTTATTTACAATAGGAGTAACTCCTCTAATAGTTCGTGCTTTGAGCCACTTCTGGGACAGCAGTATTAAATTCCGATGAACCACTGCAGATTTACTGTATCCCTTGGACCTTCAAATCAACGATGAAACACAGAAATTGCATCGATATTGAATACAATTGGCTAAATTTCGACTTATTTACAAGAGGAGTAACTCTTCTAATAGCTCGTGCTTTGAGCCTTTCCTGGGACAGCAGTATTAAATTCCGATGAACCACTGCAGATTTACTGTATTCCTTGGACCTTCAAATCAACGATGAAACACAGAAATTGCATCGATATTGAATACAATTGGCCAAATGTCGACTTATTTACAAGGGGAGTAACTCTTCTAATAGTTCGTGCTTTGAGCCTTTCCTGGGACAGCAGTATTAGATTCCGATGAACCACTGCAGATTTACTGTATCCCTTGGACCTTCAAATCAACAATGAAGCACAGAAATAGCATCGATATTGAATCCAAAGAGCAAAATGTCGACTTATTTACAAGGGGAGTAACTCTTCTAATAGTTCGTGCTTTGAGCTTTTCCTGGGACAGCAGTATTAGATTCCGATGAACCACTGCAGATTTACTATATCCCTTGGACCTTCAAGTCAACGATGAAACACAGATATTGCATAGATATTGAAGATAAAAGGCAAAATATCGACTTATTTACAAGTGGAGTAAATCTTCTAATAGTTCGTGCTTTGAGCCACTCCAGGGGCAGCAATATTAGATTCCGATGCACCATTGCAGATTTACTGTACCCCTTGCACCTTCAAATCAACGATGAAACACAGAAATTGCATCGATATTGAATACAAAGGGCAAAATGTCGACTTATTTACAAGGGGAGTAACTCTTCTAATAGTTCGTGCTTTGAGCTATTCCTGGGACAGCAGTATTAGATTACGACGCACCATTGCAGATTTACTGCATCCCTTGGACCTTCAAATCAACGATGAAACACAGAAATTGCATCGATATTGAATACAATTGGCTAAATGTCGACTTATTTACAAGAGGAGTAGCTCTTCTAATAGTTCGTGCTTTGAGCCTTTCCTGGGACAGCAGTATTAGATTCCAATGAACCACTGCAGATTTACTGTATCCCTTGGACCTTCAAATCAACGATGAAACACAGAAATTGCATCGATATTGATTACAATTGGCCAAATGTCGACTTATTTACAAGAGGAGTAACTCTTGTAATAGCTCGTGCTTTGAGCCTTTCCTGGGACAGCAGTATTAAATTGCGATGAACCACTGCAGATTTACTGTATTCCTTGGACCTTCAAATCAACGATGAAACACAGAAATTGCATCGATATTGAATACAATTGGCCAAATGTCGACTTATTTACAAGGGGAGTAACTCTTCTAATAGTTCGTGCTTTGAGCCTTTCCTGGGACAGCAGTATTAGATTCCGATGAACCACTGCAGATTTACTGTATCCCATGGACCTTCAAATCAACGATGAAGCACAGAAATAGCATCGATATTGAATCCAAAGAGCAAAATGTCGACTTATTTACAAGGGGAGTAACTCTTCTAATAGTTCGTGCTTTGAGCTTTTCCTGGGACAGCAGTATTAGATTACGATGAACCACTGCAGATTTACTATATCCCTTGGACCTTCAAGTCAACGATGAAACACAGAAATTGCATAGATATTGAATATAAAAGGCAAAATATCGACTTATTTACAAGAAGAGTAAATCTTCTAATAGTTCGTGCTTTGAGCCACTCCTGGGACAGCAATATTAGATTCCGATGCACCATTGCAGATTTACTGTACCCCTTGCACCTTCAAATCAACGATGAAACACAGAAATTGCATCGATATTGAATACAAAGGGCAAAATGTCGACTTATTTACAAGGGGAGTAACTCTTATAATAGTTCGTGCTTTGAGCGTTTCCTGGGACAGCAGTATTAGATTCCGATGCACCATTGCAGTCTTACTGTATCCCTTGGACCTTCAAATCAACGATGAAACACAGGAATTGCATCGATATTGAATAAAAAGGCAAAATGTCGACTTATTTACAAGAGGAGTAACTCTTCTAATAGGTCGTGCTTTGACCCTTTCCTGGGACAGCAGTATTAGATTCCGATGAACCACTGCAGATTTACTGTATCCCTTGGGACTTCAAATCAACGATGAAACACAGAAATTGCATCGATATTGAATACAATTGGCCAAATGTCGACTTATTTACAAGAGGAGTAGCTCTTCTAATAGTTCGTGCTTTGAGCCTTTCCTGGGACAGCAGTATTACATTCCGATGAACCACTGCAGATTTACTGTATCCCTTGGTCCTTCAAATCAACGATGAAACACAGAAATTGCATAGATATTGAAAATAAAAGGCAAAATATCGACTTATTTACAAGGGGAGTAACTCTTCTAATAGTTCGCGATTTGAGCCTTTCCTGGGACAGCAGTATTAGATTCCGATGAACCACTGCAGATTTACTTTATCCCTTGGACCTTCAAATCAACGATGAAACACAGAAATAACATCGATATTGAATACAAAGGGCAAAATGTCGAATTATTTACAAGGGGAGTAACTCTTCTAATAGTTCGTGCTTTGAGCCTTTCCTGGGACAGCAGTATTAGATTCCGATGAACCACTGCAGATTTACTGTATCCCTTGGACCTTCAAATCAACGATGAAACACAGAAATTGCATCGATATTGAATACAAAGGGCAAAATGTCGACTTATTTACTAGGGGAGTAACTCTTCTAATAGTTCGTGCTTTGTGCGTTTCCTGGGACAGCAGTATTACATTCCGATGAACCTCTGCAGATTTACTGTATCCCTTGGACCTTCAAATCAACGATGAAACACAGGAATTGCATCGATATTGAATAAAAAGGCAAAATTTCGACTTATTTACAAGAGGAGTAACTCTTCTAATAGTTCGTGCTTTGAGCCTTTCCTGGTACAGCAGTATTAGATTCCGATGAACCACTGCAGATTTACTGTATCCCTTGGACCTTCAAATCAACGATGAAACACAGAAATAGCATCGATATTGAATACAAAGTGCAGAATGTCGACTTATTTACAAGGGGAGTAACTCTTCTAATAGTTCGTGCTTTGAGCGTTTCCTGGGACAGCAGTATTAGATTCCGATGAACCACTGCAGATTTACTGTATCCCTTGGACCTTCAAATCAACGATGAAACACAGAAATTGCATAGATAATGAATGTAAAAGGCAAAATGTCGACTTATTTACAAGAGGAGTAACTCTTCTAATAGTTCGTGTTTTGAGCCACTCCTGGGACAGCAGTATTAGATTCCGATGCACCAGTGCAGGTTTACTGTATCCCTTGGACCTTCAAATCAACGATGAAACACAGAAATAGCATAGATATTGAATTTAAAAGGCAAAATGTCGACTTATTTACAATAGGAGTAACTCATTTAATAGTTCGTGCTTTGAGCCTTTCCTGGGACCGCAGTATTAGATTCCGATGTACCAGTGCTGGTTTACTGTATCCCTTGGACCTTAAAAACAACGATGAAACACAGAAATTGCATAGATATTGAATATAAAAGGCAAAATGTCGACTTATTTACAATAGGAGTAACTCCTCTAATAGTTCGTGCTTTGAGCCACTTCTGGGACAGCAGTATTAAATTCCGATGAACCACTGCAGATTTACTGTATCCCTTGGACCTTCAAATCAACGATGAAACACAGAAATTGCATCGATATTGAATAAAAAGGCAAAATGTCGACTTTTTTACAAGAGGAGTAACTCTTCTAATTGTTCGTGCTTTGAGCCTTTCCTGGGACAGCAGTATTAGATTCCGATGTACCATTGCAGATTTACTGTATCCTTTGGACCTTGAAATCAACGATGAAACACAGAAATTGCATCGATATTGAATAAAAAGGCAAAATGTCGACTTATTTACAAGAGGAGTAACTCTTCTAATAGTTCGTGCTTTGAGCCTTTCCTGGGACAGCAGTATTAGATTCCGATGAACCACTGCAGATTTACTGTATCCCTTGGACCTTCAAATCAACGATGAAACGCAGAAATTGCATAGATATTGAATATAAAAGGCAAAATGTCGACTTATTTACAAGAGGAGTAAATCTTCTAATAGTTCGTGCTTTGAGCCACTCCTGGGACAGCAGTATTAGATTCCGATGCACCATTGCAGATTTACTGTATCCCTTGGACCTTCAAATCAACGATGAAACACAGAAATTGCATCGATATTGAATACAATTGGCCAAATGTCGACTTATTTACAAGAGGAGTAACTCTTCTAATAGTTCGTGCTTTGAGCCTTTCCTGGGGCAGCAGTATTAGATTCCGATGAACCACTGCAGATTTACTGTATCCCTTGGACCTTCAAATCAACGATGAAACACAGAAATTGCATATATATTGAATATAAAAGGCAAAATGTCGACTTATTTACAAGGGGAATAACTCTTATAATAGTTCGTGCTTTGAGCGTTTCCTGGGACAGCAGTATTAGATTCCGATGAACCACTGCAGATTTACTGTATCCGTTAGACCTTCAAATCAACGATGAAAGACAGAAATAGCATCGATATTGAATACAAAGGGCAAAACGTCGACTTATTTACAAGAGGAGTAACTCTTCTAATAGTTCGTGCTTTGAGCGTTTCCTGGGACAGCAGTATTAGATTCCGATGAACCACTGCAGATTTACTGTATCCCTTGGACCTTCAAATCAACGATGAAAGACTGAAATTGCTTAGATATTGAATATAAAAGGCAAAATGTCGACTTATTTACAATAGGAGTAACTCTTCTAATAGTTCGTGCTTTGAGCCACTCCTGGGACAGCAGTATTAGCTTCCGATGCACCAGTGCAAGTTCACTGTATCCCTTGGACTTTCAAATCAACGATGAAACACAGAAATAGCATAGATATTGAATATAAAAGGCAAAATGTCGACTTATTTACAAGGGGAGTAACTCTTATAATAGTTCGTGCTTTGAGCGTTTCCTGGGACAGCAGTATTAAATTCCGATGAACCACTGCAGATTTACTGTATCCCTTGGACCTTCAAATCAACGATGAAACACAGAAATTGCATCGATATTGAATACAAAAGGCCAAATGTCGACTTAATTACCATAGGAGTAACTCTTCTAATAGTTCGTGCTTTGAGCCTTTCCTGGGACAGCAGCATTAGATTCCGATAAACCACTGCAGATTTACTGTATCCCTTGGACCTTCAAATCAACGATGAAACACAGAAATTGCATAGATATTGAATATAAAAGGCAAAATGTCGACTTATTTACAAGAGGAGTAAATCTTCTAATAGTTCGCGCTTTGAGCCACTCATGGGAGAGCAGTATTAGATTCCAATGCACCATTGCCGATTTACTGTATCCCTTGGACCTTCAAGTCAACGATGAAACACAGATATTGCATAGATATTGAATATAAAAGGCAAAATATCGACTTATTTACAAGAAGAGTAAATCTTCTAATAGTTCGTGCTTTGAGCCACTCCTGGGACAGCAATATTAGATTCCGATGCACCATTGCAGATTTACTGTACCCCTTGCACCTTCAAATCAACGATGAAACACAGAAATTGCATCGATATTGAATACAAAGGGCAAAATGTCGACTTATTTACAAGGGGAGTAACTCTTATAATAGTTCGTGCTTTGAGCGTTTCCTGGGACAGCAGTATTAGATTCCGATGCACCATTGCAGTCTTACTGTATCCCTTGGACCTTCAAATCAACGATGAAACACAGGAATTGCATCGATATTGAATAAAAAGGCAAAATGTCGACTTATTTACAAGAGGAGTAACTCTTCTAATAGGTCGTGCTTTGACCCTTTCCTGGGACAGCAGTATTAGATTCCGATGAACCACTGCAGATTTACTGTATCCCTTGGGACTTCAAATCAACGATGAAACACAGAAATTGCATCGATATTGAATACAATTGGCCAAATGTCGACTTATTTACAAGAGGAGTAGCTCTTCTAATAGTTCGTGCTTTGAGCCTTTCCTGGGACAGCAGTATTACATTCCGATGAACCACTGCAGATTTACTGTATCCCTTGGTCCTTCAAATCAACGATGAAACACAGAAATTGCATAGATATTGAAAATAAAAGGCAAAATATCGACTTATTTACAAGGGGAGTAACTCTTCTAATAGTTCGCGATTTGAGCCTTTCCTGGGACAGCAGTATTAGATTCCGATGAACCACTGCAGATTTACTTTATCCCTTGGACCTTCAAATCAACGATGAAACACAGAAATAACATCGATATTGAATACAAAGGGCAAAATGTCGAATTATTTACAAGGGGAGTAACTCTTCTAATAGTTCGTGCTTTGAGCCTTTCCTGGGACAGCAGTATTAGATTCCGATGAACCACTGCAGATTTACTGTATCCCTTGGACCTTCAAATCAACGATGAAACACAGAAATTGCATCGATATTGAATACAAAGGGCAAAATGTCGACTTATTTACTAGGGGAGTAACTCTTCTAATAGTTCGTGCTTTGTGCGTTTCCTGGGACAGCAGTATTACATTCCGATGAACCTCTGCAGATTTACTGTATCCCTTGGACCTTCAAATCAACGATGAAACACAGGAATTGCATCGATATTGAATAAAAAGGCAAAATTTCGACTTATTTACAAGAGGAGTAACTCTTCTAATAGTTCGTGCTTTGAGCCTTTCCTGGTACAGCAGTATTAGATTCCGATGAACCACTGCAGATTTACTGTATCCCTTGGACCTTCAAATCAACGATGAAACACAGAAATAGCATCGATATTGAATACAAAGTGCAGAATGTCGACTTATTTACAAGGGGAGTAACTCTTCTAATAGTTCGTGCTTTGAGCGTTTCCTGGGACAGCAGTATTAGATTCCGATGAACCACTGCAGATTTACTGTATCCCTTGGACCTTCAAATCAACGATGAAACACAGAAATTGCATAGATAATGAATGTAAAAGGCAAAATGTCGACTTATTTACAAGAGGAGTAACTCTTCTAATAGTTCGTGTTTTGAGCCACTCCTGGGACAGCAGTATTAGATTCCGATGCACCAGTGCAGGTTTACTGTATCCCTTGGACCTTCAAATCAACGATGAAACACAGAAATAGCATAGATATTGAATATAAAAGGCAAAATGTCGACTTATTTACAATAGGAGTAACTCATTTAATAGTTCGTGCTTTGAGCCTTTCCTGGGACCGCAGTATTAGATTCCGATGTACCAGTGCTGGTTTACTGTATCCCTTGGACCTTAAAAACAACGATGAAACACAGAAATTGCATAGATATTGAATATAAAAGGCAAAATGTCGACTTATTTACAATAGGAGTAACTCCTCTAATAGTTCGTGCTTTGAGCCACTTCTGGGACAGCAGTATTAAATTCCGATGAACCACTGCAGATTTACTGTATCCCTTGGACCTTCAAATCAACGATGAAACACAGAAATTGCATCGATATTGAATAAAAAGGCAAAATGTCGACTTTTTTACAAGAGGAGTAACTCTTCTAATTGTTCGTGCTTTGAGCCTTTCCTGGGACAGCAGTATTAGATTCCGATGTACCATTGCAGATTTACTGTATCCTTTGGACCTTGAAATCAACGATGAAACACAGAAATTGCATCGATATTGAATAAAAAGGCAAAATGTGACTTATTTACAAGAGGAGTAACTCTTCTAATAGTTCGTGCTTTGAGCCTTTCCTGGGACAGCAGTATTAGATTCCGATGAACCACTGCAGATTTACTGTATCCCTTGGACCTTCAAATCAACGATGAAACACAGAAATTGCATAGATATTGAATATAAAAGGCAAAATGTCGACCTTATTTACAAGAGGAGTAAATCTTCTAATAGTTCGTGCTTTGAGCCACTCCTGGGACAGCAGTATTAGATTCCGATGCACCATTGCAGATTTACTGTATCCCTTGGACCTTCAAATCAACGATGAAACACAGAAATTGCATCGATATTGAATACAAAAGGCCAAATGTCGACATATTTACAAGAGGAGTAACTCTTCTAATAGTTCGTGCTTTGAGCCTTTCCTGGGGCAGCAGTATTAGATTCCGATGAACCACTGCAGATTTACTGTATCCCTTGGACCTTCAAATCAACGATGAAACACAGAAATTGCATAGATATTGAATATAAAAGGCAAAATGTCAACTTATTTACAAGGGGAGTAACTCTTATAATAGTTCGTGTTTTGAGCGTTTCCTGGGACAGCAGTATTAGATTCCGATGAACCACTGCAGATTTACTGTATCCGTTAGACCTTCAAATCAACGATGAAAGACAGAAATAGCATCGATATTGAATACAAAGGGCAAAACGTCGACTTATTTACAAGGGAGTAACTCTTCTAATAGTTCGTGCTTTGAGCGTTTCCTGGGACAGCAGTATTAGATTCCGATGAACCACTGCAGATTTACTGTATCCCTTGGACCTTCAAATCAACGATGAAACACAGAAATTGCATAGATATTGAATATAAAATACAAAATGTCGACTTATTTACAAGAGGAGTAACTCTTCTAATAGTTCGTGTTTTGAGCCTTTCCTGGGACAGCAGTATTAGATTCCGATGAACCACTGCAGATTTACTGTATCCCTTGGACCTTCAAATCAACGATGAAACACAGAAATTGCATAGATATTGAATATAAAAGGCAAAATGTCGACTGATTTACAAGGGGAGTAACGCTTATAATAGTTCGTGCTTTGAGCGTTTCCTGGGACAGCAGTATTAGATTCCGATGAACCACTGCAGATTTACTGTATCCCTTGGACCTTTAAATCAACGATGAAACACAGAAATAGCATCGATATTGAATACAAAGGCCAAAATGTTGACTTATTTACAAGGGGAGTAACTCTTCTAATAGTTCGTGCTTTGAGCGTTTCCTGGGACAGCAGTATTAGATTCCGATGAACCACTGCAGATTTACTGTATCCCGTGGACCTTCAAATCAACGATGAAACACAGAAATTGCATAGATATTGAATATAAAATCCAAAATGACGACTTATTTACAAGAGGAGTAAATCTTCTAATAGTTCGTGCTTTGAGCCAGTCCTGTGACAGCAGTATTAGATTGCGATGCACCATTGCATTTTTACTGTATCCCTTGGACCTTCAAATCTACGATGAAACACAGAAATTGCATCGATATTGAATAAAAAAGGAAAATGTCGACTCATTTACAAGAGGAGTAACTCTTCTAATAGTCCGTGTTTTGAGCCTTTCCTGGGACAGCAGGATTAGATTCCGATGAACCACTGCAGATTTACTGTATCCCTTGGACCTTCAAATAGACGATGAAACACAGTAATAGCATCGATATTGAATATAAAGGGCAAAATATCGACTTATTTACAAAGGGAGTAACTCTTCTAATAGTTCGTGCTTTGAGCGTTTCCTGGGAAAGCAGTATTAGATTCCGATGAACCACTGCAGATTTACAGTATCCCTTGGACCTTCAAATCAACGATGAAACATAGAAATTGCATAGATATTGAATATAAAAGGCAAAATGTCGACTTATTTACAAGAGGAGTAAATCTTCTAATTGTTCGTGCTTTGAGCCACTTTTGGGACAGCAGTATTAGATTCCGATGCACCATTGCAGATTTACTGTATCCCTTAGACTTTCAAATCAACGATGAAACACAGAAATAGCATAGATATTGAATAAAAAGGCAAAATGTCGACTTATTTACAAGAGGAGTAACTCTTCTAATAGTTCGTGCTTTAAGCCTTTCCTGGGACAGCAGTATTAGATTCCGATGAACCACTGCAGATGTACTGTATCCCTTGGACCTTCAAATCAACGATGAAACACAGAAATTGCATAGATATTGAATATAAAAGGCAAAATGTCGACTTATTTACAAGAGGAGTAAATCTTCTAATAGTTCGTGCTTTGAGTCACTCCTGGGACAGCAGTATTAGATTCCGATGCACCATTGCAGATTTACGGTATCCCTTGGACCTCTAAATCAACGATGAAGCACAGAAATTGCATCGATATTGAATACAATTGGCCAAATGTCGACTTATTTGCAAGAGGAGTAACTCTTCTAATAGTTCGTGTTTTGAGCCTTTCCTGGGACAGCAGTATTAGATTCCGATGAACCACTGCAGATTTACAGTATCCCTTGGACCTTCAAATCAACGATGAAACACAGAAATTTCATAGATATTGAATATAAAAGGCAAAATGTCGACTTATTTACAAGAGGAGTAAATCTTCTAATAGTTCGTGCTTTGTGCCACTCCTGGGACAGCAGTATTAGATTCCGATGCACCATTGCTGATTTACTGTATCCCTTGGACCTTCAAATCAACGATGAAACACAGAAATTGCATCGATATTGAATACAATTGACCAAATGTCGACTTATTTACAAGAGGAGTAACTCTTCTAATTGTTCGTGCTTTGAGCCTTTCCTGGGACAGCAGAATTAGATTCCGATGAACCACTGCAGATTTACTGTATCCCTTGGACCTTCAAATCAACGTTGAAACACAGAAATTGCTTAGATATTGAATATAAAATGCAAAATGTCGACTTATTTACAAGAGGAGTAAATCTTCTAATAGTTCGTGCTTTGAGCCACTATTGGGACAGCAGTTTAGATTCCGATGCACCATTGCAGATTTACTGTATCCCTTGGACTTTCAAATCAAAGATCAAACACAGAAATTGCATAGATATTGAACATAAAAGGCAAAATGTCGGCTTATTTACAAGAGGAGTAAATCTTCTAATAGTTCGTTCTTTGAGCCTTTCCTGGGACAGCAGTATTAGATTCCGATGAACCACTGCAGATTTACTGTATCCCTTGGACCTTCAAATCAACGATGAAACACAGAAATTGCATAGATATTGAATATAAAATGCAAAATGTCGACTTATTTACAAGAGGAGTAAATCTTCTAATAGTTCGTGCTTTGAGCCACTATTGGGACAGCAGTATTAGATTCCGATGCACCATTGCAGATTTACTGTATCCCTTGGACCTTCAAATCAACGATGAAACACAGAAATTGCAATGATATTGAATACAATTGGCCTAATGTCGACTTATTTACAAGAGGAGTAACTCTTCTAATAGTTCGTTCTTTGAGCCTTTCCTGGGACAGCAGTATTAGATTCCGATGAACCACTGCAGATTTACTGTATCCCTTGGACCTTCAAATCAACGATGAAACACAGAAATTGCATAGATATTGAATATAAAATGCAAAATGTCGACTTATTTACAAGAGGAGTAAATCTTCTAATAGTTCGTGCTTTGAGCCACTATTGGGACAGCAGTTTAGATTCCGATGCACCATTGCAGATTTACTGTATCCCTTGGACTTTCAAATCAAAGATCAAACACAGAAATTGCATAGATATTGAACATAAAAGGCAAAATGTCGGCTTATTTACAAGAGGAGTAAATCTTCTAATAGTTCGTGCTTTGAACCTTTCCTGGGACAGCAGGATTAGATTCCGATGAACCACTGCAGATTTACTGTATCCCTTGGACCTTCAAATCAACGATGGAACACAGAAATTGCATAGATATTGAATATAAAAGGCAAAATGTCGACTTATTTACAAGGGGAGTAAATCTTCCAATAATTCGTGCTTTGAGCCACTCCTGGGACAGTAGTATTAGATTACGACGCACCATTGCAGATTTACTGTATCCCTTGGACCTTCAAATCAACGATGAAACACAGAAATTGCATCGATATTGACTACAATTGGCCAAATGTCGACTTATTTACAAGAGGAGTAACTCTTCTAATAGTTCGTGCTTTGAGCCTTTCCTGGGACAGCAGTATTAGATTCCGATGAACCACTGCAGATTTACTGTATCCCTTGGACCTTCAAATCAACGATGAAACACAGAAATTGCATAGATATTGAATATAAAAGGCAAAATGTCGACTTATTTACAAGAGGAGTAAATCTACTAATAGTAAGTGCTTTGAGCCACTCCTGGGACAGCAGTATTAGATTCCGATGCACCATTGCAGATTTACCGTATCCCTTGGACCTTCAAATCAACGATGAAACACAGAAATTGCATCGATATTGAATATAAAAGGCAAAATGTCGACTTATTTACAAGAGGAGTAAATCTTCTAATACTTCGTGCTTTGAGCCACTCCTGGGACAGCAATATTAGATTCCGAGGCACCATTGCAGATTTACTGTATCCCTTGGACCTTCAAATCAGCGATGAAACACAGAAATTGCATCGATATTGAATACAAAGGGCAAAATGTCGACTTATTTACAAGGGGAGTAACTCCTCTAATAGTTCGTGCTTTGACCTATTTTTCTGGGTCGGCAGTATTAGATTCCGATGCACCATTGCAGATTTACTATATCCCTTAGACCTTCAAATCAACGATGAAACACAGGAATTGCATCGATGTTGAATAAAAAGGCAAAATGTCGACTTATTTACAAGAGGAGTAACTCTTCTAGTAGTTCGTGCTTTGAGCCTTTCCTGGGACAGCAGTATTCGATTCCGATGAACCACTGCAGATTTACTGTATCCCTTGGACCTTCAAATCAACGATGAAACACAGAAATTGCATAGATATTGAATATAAAATTCAAAATGTTGACTTATTTACAAGTGGAGTAAATCTTCTAATAGTTCGTGCTTTGAGCCACTCCTGGGACAACAGTATTAGATTCCGATGAACCACTGCAGATTTACTGTGTCCCTTGGATCTTCAAATCAACGATGAAACACAGAAATAGCATCGATATTGAATACAAAGGGCAAAATGTCAAATTATTTACAAGGGGAGTAACTCTTCTAATAGTTAGTGCTTTGAGCGTTGCCTGGGACAGCAGTATTAGATTCCAATGAACCACTGCAGATTTACTGTATCCCTTGGACCTTCAAATCAACTATGAAACACAGAAATTGCATAGATATTGAATATAAAAGGCAAAATGTCGACTTATTTACAAGTGGAGTAAATCTTCTAATAGTTCGTGCTTTGAGCCACTCCTGGGACAGCAGTATTAGATTCCGATGCACCATTGCTGATTTACTGTATCCCTTGGACCTTCAAATCAACGACGAAACACGGAAATTGCATCGATATTGAATAAAAAGGGAAAATGTCGACTTATTTACAAGAGGAGTAACTCTTCTAATAGTTCGTGCTTTGAGCCATTCCTGGGACAGCAGCATTAGATTCCAATGAACCACTGCAGATTTACTGTATCCCTTGGACCTACAAATCAACGATGAAACACAGAAATAGCATCGATATTGAATACAAAGGGCAAAATGTCGACTTATTTACAAGGGGAGTAACTCTTCTAATGGTTCGTGCTTTGAGCGTTTCCTGGGACAGCGGTATTAGATTCCGATTAACCACTGCAGATTTACTGTATCCCTTGGACCTTCAAATCAACGATGAAACACAGAAATTGCATAGATATTGAATATAAAAGTCAAAATGTTGACCTATTTACAAGAGGAGTAACTCTTCTAATAGTTCGTGCTTTGAGCCACTCCTGGGACAGCAGTATTAGATTCCGATGCACCATTGCAGATTTACTGTATCCCTTGGACCTTCAAATCAACGATGAAACACAGAAATTGCATAGATATTGAATACAAAAGGCCAAATGTCGACTTATTTACAAGAGGAGTACCTCTTCTAATAGTTCGTGCTTTGAGCCTTTCCTGGGACAGCAGTATTAGATTCCGATGATCCACTGCAGATTAACTGTATCCCTTGGTCCTTCAAATCAACGATGAAAGACAGAAATTGCATAGATATTGAATATAAAATGCAAAATGTCGACTTATTTTCAAGGGGTGTAACTCTTCTAATAGTTCGCGATTTGAGCCTTGCCTGGGACAGCAGTATTAGGTTCCGATGAACCACTGCAGATTTACTGTATCCCTTGGACCTTCAAATCAACGATGAAACACAGAAATTGCATGGATATTGAATAAAAAGCAAAATGTCGACTTATTTACAAGAGGAGTAACTCTTCTAATAGTTCGTGCTTTGAGCCTTTCCTGGGACAGCAGCATTAGATTCCAATGAACCACTGCAGATTTGCTGTATCCCTTGGACCTTCAAATCAACGATGAAACACAGAAATTGCATAGATATTGAATATAAAAGGCAAAATGTCGACTTATTTACAAGAGGAGTAAATCTACTAATAGTTCCTGTTTTGAGCCACTCCTGGGACAGCAGTATTAGATTCCGATGCACCATTGCAGATTTACTGTATCCCTTGGACCTTCAAATCAACGATGAAACACAGAAATTGCATAGATATTGAATTTAAAATGGAAAATGTCGACTTATTTACAAGGGGAGTAACTCTTCTAATAGTTCGCGATTTGAGCCTTTCCTAGGACAGCAGTATTAGATTCCGATGAACCACTGCAGATTTACTGTATCCCTTGGACCTTCAAATCAACGATGAAACACAGAAATAGCATCGATATTGAATACAAAGAGGAAAATGTCGACTTATTTACAAGGGGAGTAACTCTTCTAATAGTTCGTGCTTTGAGCGTTTCCTGGGACAGCAGTATTAGATTCCGATGCACCATTGCAGATTTACTGTATCCCTTGGACCTTCAAATCAACGATGAAACACGGAAATTGCATCGATATTGAATAAAAAGGGAAAATGTCGACTTATTTACAAGAGGAGTAACTCTACTAATAGTTCGTGCTTTGAGCCTTTCCTGGGACAGCAGTATTAGATTCCAATGAACCACTGCAGATTTACTGTATCCCTTGGACCTTCAAATCAACGATGAAACACAGAAATAGCATCGATATTGAATACAAAGGGCAAAATGTCGACTTATTTACAAGGGGAGTAACTCTTCTAATAGTTCGCGATTTGAGCCTTTCCTGGGACAGCAGTATTAGATTCCGATGAACCACTGCAGATTTACTGTATCCCTTGGACCTTCAAATCAACGATGAAACACAGAAATAGCATCGATATTGAATACAAAGGGCAAAATGTCGACTTATTTACAAGGGGAGTAACTCTTCTAATAGTTCGTGCTTTGAGCCACTCCTGGGACAGCAGTATTAGATTCCGATGCACCATTGCAGATTTACCGTATCCCTTGGACCTTCAAATCAACGATGAAACACAGAAATTGCATCGATATTGAATATAAAAGGCAAAATGTCGACTTATTTACAAGAGGAGTAAATCTTCTAATACTTCGTGCTTTGAGCCACTCCTAGGACAGCAATATTAGATTCCGAGGCACCATTGCAGATTTACTGTATCCCTTAGACCTTCAAATCAGCGATGAAACACAGAAATTGCATCGATATTGAATACAAAGGGCAAAATGTCGACTTATTTACAAGGGGAGTAACTCTTCTAATAGTTCGTGCTTTGACCGTTTTTCTGGGTCGGCAGTATTAGATTCCGATGCACCATTGCAGATTTACTATATCCCTTAGACCTTCAAATCAACGATGAAACACAGGAATTGCATCGATGTTGAATAAAAAGGCAAAATGTCGACTTATTTACAGGAGGAGTAACTCTTCTAATAGTTCGTGCTTTGAGCCTTTCCTGGGACAGCAGTATTAGATTCCGATGAACCACTGCAGATTTACTGTATCCCTTGGACCTTCAAATCAACGATGAAACACAGAAATTGCATAGATATTGAATATAAAAGGCAAAATGTCGACTTATTTACAAGTGGAGTAAATCTTCTAATAGTTCGTGCTTTGAGCCACTCCTGGGACAGCAGTATTAGATTCCGATGCACCATTGCTGATTTACTGTATCCCTTGGACCTTCAAATCAACGACGAAACACGGAAATTGCATCGATATTGAATAAAAAGGGAAAATGTCGACTTATTTACAAGAGGAGTAACTCTTCTAATAGTTCGTGCTTTGAGCCATTCCTGGGACAGCAGCATTAGATTCCAATGAACCACTGCAGATTTACTGTATCCCTTGGACCTTCAAATCAACGATGAAACACAGAAATAGCATCGATATTGAATACAAAGGGCAAAATGTCGACTTCTTTACAAGGGGAGTAACTCTTCTAATTGTTCGTGCTTTGAGCGTTTCCTGGGACAGCAGTATTAGATTCCAATGAACCACTGCAGATTTACTGTATCCCTTGGACCTTCAAATCAACGATGAAACACAGAAATTGCATAGATATTGAATATAAAAGGCAAAATGTCGACTTATTTACAAGTGGAGTAAATCTTCTAATAGTTCGTGCTTTGAGCCACTCCTGGGACAGCAGTATTAGATTCCGATGCACCATTGCTGATTTACTGTATCCCTTGGACCTTCAAATCAACGACGAAACACGGAAATTGCATCGATATTGAATAAAAAGGGAAAATGTCGACTTATTTACAAGAGGAGTAACACTTCTAATAGTTCGTGCTTTGAGCCATTCCTGGGACAGCAGCATTAGATTCCAATGAACCACAGCAGATTTACTGTATCCCTTGGACCTTCAAATCAACGATGAAACACAGAAATACCATCGATATTGAATACAAAGGGCAAAATGTCGACTTCTTTACAAGGGGAGTAACTCTTCTAATTGTTCGTGCTTTGAGCGTTTCCTGGGACAGCAGTATTAGATTCCGATGCACCATTGCAGATTTACTGTATCCCTTCGACCTTCAAATCAACGATGAAACACAGAAATTGCATGGATATTGAATAAAAAGGCAAAATGTCGACTTATTTACAAGAGGAGTAACTCTTCTAATAGTTCGTGCTTTGAGCCTTTCCTGGGACAGCAGTATTAGATTCCGATGAACCACTGCAGATTTACTGTGTGCCTTGGAACTTCAAATCAACAATGAAACACAGAAATAGCATCGATATTGAATACAAAGGGCAAAATGTCCACTTATTTACAAGGGGTGTAACTCTTCTAATAGTTCGTGCTTTGAGCGTTTCCTCGGACAGCGGTATTAGATTCCGATTAACCACTGCAGATTTACTGTATCCCTTGGACCTTCAAATCAACGATGAAACACAGAAATTGCATAGATATTGAATATAAAAGTCAAAATGTTGACCTATTTACAAGAGGAGTAACTCTTCTAATAGTTCGTGCTTTGAGCCACTCCTGGGACAGCAGTATTAGATTCCGATGCACCATTGCAGATTTACTGTATCCCTTGGACCTTCAAATCAACGATGAAACACAGAAATTGCATAGATATTGAATACAAAAGGCCAAATGTCGACTTATTTACAAGAGGAGTAACTCTTCTAATAGTTCGTGCTTTGAGCCTTTCCTGGGACAGCAGTATTAGAGTCCGATGAACCACTGCAGATTTACTGTATCCCTTGGTCCTTCAAATCAACGATGAAAGACAGAAATTGCATAGATATTGAATATAAAATGCAAAATGTCGACTTATTTTCAAGAGGTGTAACTCTTCTAATAGTTCGCGATTTGAGCCTTGCCTGGGACAGCAGTATTAGGTTCCGATGAACCACTGCAGATTCACTGTATCCCTTGGACCTTCAAATCAACGATGAAACACAGAAATTGCATGGATATTGAATAAAAAGCAAAATGTCGACATATTTACAAGAGGAGTAACTCTTCTAATAGTTCGTGGTTTGAGCCTTTCCTGGGACAGCAGCATTAGATTCCAATGAACCACTGCAGATTTGCTGTATCCCTTGGACCTTCAAATCAACGATGAAACACAGAAATTGCATAGATATTGAATATAAAAGGCAAAATGTCGACTTATTTACAAGAGGAGTAAATCTTCTAATAGTTCCTGTTTTGAGCCACTCCTGGGACAGCAGTATTAGATTCCGATGCACCATTGCAGATTTACTGTATCCCTTGGACCTTCAAATCAACGATGAAACACAGAAATTGCATAGATATTGAATTTAAAATGGAAAATTTCGACTTATTTACAAGGGGAGTAACTCTTCTAATAGTTCGCGATTTGAGCCTTTCCTGGGACAGCAGTATTAGATTCCGATGAACCACTGCAGATTTACTGTATCCCTTGGACCTTCAAATCAACGATGAAACACAGAAATAGCATCGATATTGAATACAAAGGGCAAAATGTCGACTTATTTACAAGGGGAGTAACTCTTCTAATAGTTCGTGCTTTGAGCGTTTCCTGGGACAGCAGTATTAGATTCCGATGCACCATTGCAGATTTACTGTATCCCTTGCACCTTCAAATCAACGATGAAACACAGAAATTGCATGGATATTGAATAAAAAGGCAAAATGTCGACTTATTTACAAGAGGAGTAACTCTTCTAATAGTTCGTGCTTTGAGCGTTTCCTGGGACAGCAGTATTAGATTCCGATGAACCACTGCAGATCTACTATATCCCTTGGACCTTCAAATCAACGATGAAACACAGAAATTGCATAGATATTGAATATAAAAGGCAAAATATCGACTTATTTACAAGGGGAGTAACTCTTCTAATAGTTCGCGATTTGAGCCTTTCCTGGGACAGCAGTATTAGATTCCGATGAACCACTGCAGATTTACTGTATCCCTTGGACCTTCAAATCAACGATGAAACACAGAAATAGCATCGATATTGAATACAAAGGGCAAAATGTCGACTTATTTACAAGGGGAGTAACTCTTGTAATAGTTCGTGCTTTGAGCGTTTCCTTGGACAGCAGTATTAGATTCCGATGAACCACTGCAGATTTACTGTATCCCTTGGACCTTCAAATCAACGATGAAACACAGAAATTGCATAGATATTGAATATAAAAGGCAAAATTTCGACTTATTTACAAGAGGAGTAAATCTTCTAATAGTTCGTGCTTTGAGCCACTCCTGGGACAGCAGTATTAGATTACGATGAACCACTGCAGATTCACTATATCCCTTGGACCTTCAAGTCAACGATGAAACACAGATATTGCATAGATATTGAATATAAAAGGCAAAATATCGACTTATTTACAAGAGGAGTAACTCTTCTAATAGTTCGTGCTTTGAGCCACTCCTGGGACAGCAGTATTAGATTCCGATGAACCACTGCAGATTTACTGTGTGCCTTGGAACTTCAAATCAACGATGAAACACAGAAATAGCATCGAAATTGAATACAAAGGGCAAAATGTCCACTTATTTACAAGGGGTGTAACTCTTCTAATAGTTCGTGCTTTGAGCGTTTCCTCGGACAGCAGTATTAGATTCCAATGAAACACTGCAGATTTACTGTATCCCTTAGACCTTCAAATCAACGATGAAACACAGAAATAGCATCGATATTGAATACAAAGGGCAAAATGTCGACTTATTTACAAGGGGAGTAACTCTTCTAATAGTTCGTGCTTTGAGCGTTTCCTGGGACAGCAGTAATAGATTCCGATGAACCACTGCAGATTTACTGTATCCCTTGGACCTTCAAATCAACGATGAAACACAGAAATAGCATCGATATTGAATACAAAGGGCAAAATGTCGACTTATTTACAAGGGGAGTAACTCTTCTAATAGTTCGTGCTTTGAGCGTTTCCTGGGACAGCAGTAATAGATTCCGATGAACCACTGCAGATTTACTGTATCCCTTGGACCTTCAAATCAACGATGATACACAGAAATTGCATAGATATTGAATATAAAAGGCAAAATGTCAACTTATTTACAAGAGGAGTAAATCTTCTAATAGTTCGTGCTTTGAGCCACTCCTGGGACAGCAGTATTAGATTCCGATGCACCATTGCAGATTTACTGTATCCCTTGGACCTTCAAATCAACGATGAAACACGGAAATAGCATCGATATTGAATAAAAAGGGAAAATGTTGACTTATTTACAAGAGGAGTAACTCTACTAATAGTTCGTGTTTGAGCCCTTCCTGGGACAGCAGTATTAGATTCCAATGAACCACTGCAGATTTACTGTATCCCTTGGACCTTCAAATCAACGATGAAACACAGAAATAGCATCGATATTGAATACAAAGGGCAAAATGTCGACTTATTTACAAGGGGAGTAACTCTTCTAATAGTTCGTGCTTTGAGCGTTTCCTGGGACAGCAGTAATAGATTCCGATGAACCACTGCAGATTTACTGTATCCCTTGGACCTTCAAATCAACGATGAAACACAGAAATTGCATAGATATTGAATATAAAAGTCAAAATGTCGACTTATTTGCAAGAGGAGTAACTCTTCTAATAGTTCGTACTTTGAGCCACTCCTGGGACAGCAGTATTAGATTCCGAGTCACCATTGCAGATTTACTGTATCCCTTGGACCTTCAAATCAAAGATGAAACACATAAATTGTATCGATATTGAATACAAAAGGCCAAATATCGACTTATTTACAAGAGGAGTAACTCTTCTAATAGTTCGTGCTTTGAGCCTTTCCTGGGACAGCAGTATTAGATTCCGATGAACCACTGCAGATTTACTGTATCCCTTGGTCCTTCAAATCAACGATGAAAGACAGAAATTGCATTGATATTGAATATAAAAGGCAAAATGTCGACTTATTTACAAGGGGAGTAACTCTTCTAATAGTTCGCGATTTGAGCCTTTCCTGGGACAGCAGTATTAGATTCCGATGAACCACTGCAGATTTACTGTATCCCTTGGACCTTCAAATCAATGATGAAACACAGAAATAGCATCGATATTTAATAGAAAGGGCAAAATGTCGACTTATTTACAAGGGGAGTAACTCTTGTAATAGTTCGTGCTTTGAGCGTTTCCTGGGACAGCTGTATTATATTCCGATGAACCACTGCAGATTTACAGAATCCCTTGGACCTTCAAATCAACGATGGAACACAGAAATTGCATAGATATTGAATATAAAAGGCAAAATATCGACTTATTTACAAGAGGAGTAAATCTTCTAATAGTTCGTGCTTTGAGCCACTCCTGGGACTGCAGTATTAGATTCCGATGCACCATTGCAGATTTACCGTAACCCTTGGCCCTTCAAATCAACGATGAAACACAGAAATTGCATCGATATTGAATATAAAAGGCAAAATGTCGACTTATTTACAAGAGGAGTAAATCTTCTAATACTTCGTGCTTTGAGCCACTCCTGGGACAGCAATATTAGATTCCGAGGCACCATTGCAGATTTACTGTATCCCTTAGACCTTCAAATCAGCGATGAAACACAGAAATTGCATCGATATTGAATACAAAGGGCAAAATGTCGACTTATTTACAAGGGGAGTAACTCTTCTAATAGTTCGTGCTTTGACCGTTTTTCTGGGTCGGCAGTATTAGATTCCGATGCACCATTGCAGATTTACTATATCCCTTAGACCTTCAAATCAACGATGAAACACAGGAATTGCATCGATGTTGAATAAAAAGGCAAAATGTCGACTTATTTACAAGAGGAGTAACTCTTCTAATAGTTCGTGCTTTGAGCCTTTCCTGGGACAGCAGTATTAGATTCCGATGAACCACTGCAGATTTATTGTATCCCTTGGACCTTCAAATCAACGATGAAACACAGAAATTGCATAGATATTGAATATAAAAGGCAAAATGTCGACTTATTTACAAGTGGAGTAAATCTTCTAATAGTTCGTGCTTTGAGCCACTCCTGGGACAACAGTATTAGATTCCGATGAACCACTGCAGATTTACTGTGTCCCTTGGACCTTCAAATCAACGATGAAACACAGAAATAGCATCGATATTGAATACAAAGGGCAAAATGTCAAATTATTTACAAGGGGAGTAACTCTTCTAATAGTTAGTGCTTTGAGCGTTTCCTGGGACAGCAGTATTAGATTCCAATGAACCACTGCAGATTTACTGTATCCCTTGGACCTTCAAATCAACGATGAAACACAGAAATTGCATAGATATTGAATACAAAAGGCAAAATGTCGACTTATTTACAAGTGGAGTAAATCTTCTAATAGTTCGTGTTTTGAGCCACTCCTGGGACAGCAGTATTAGATTCCGATGCACCATTGCTGATTTACTGTATCCCTTGGACCTTCAAATCAACGACGAAACACGGAAATTGCATCGATATTGAATAAAAAGGGAAAATGTCGACTTATTTACAAGAGGAGTAACTCTTCTAATAGTTCGTGCTTTGAGCCATTCCTGGGACAGCAGCATTAGATTCCAATGAACCACTGCAGATTTACTGTATCCCTTGGACCTTCAAATCAACGATGAAACACAGAAATAGCATCGAAATTGAATACAAAGGGCAAAATGTCGACTTATTTGCAAGGGGAGTAACTCTTCTAATAGTTCGTGCTTTGAGCGTTTCCTGGGACAGCGGTATTAGATTCCGATTAACCACTGCAGATTTACTGTATCCCTTGGACCTTCAAATCAACGATGAAACACAGAAATTGCATAGATATTGAATATAAAAGGCAAAATGTCGACTTATTTACAAGAGGAGTAAATCTTCTAATAGTTCCTGTTTTGAGCCACTCCTGGGACAGCAGTATTAGATTCCGATGCACCATTGCAGATTTACTGTATCCCTTGGACCTTCAAATCAACGATGAAACACAGAAATTGCATAGATATTGAATTTAAAATGGAAAATTTCGACTTATTTACAAGGGGAGTAACTCTTCTAATAGTTCGCGATTTGAGCCTTTCCTGGGACAGCAGTATTAGATTCCGATGCACCATTGCAGATTTACTGTATCCCTTGGACCTTCAAATCAACGATGAAACACAGAAATTGCATAGATATTGAATACAAAAGGCCAAATGTCGACTTATTTACAAGAGGAGTAACTCTCCTAATAGTTCGTGCTTTGAGCCTTTCCTGGGACAGCAGTATTAGATTCCGATGAACCACTGCAGATTTACTGTATCCCTTGGTCCTTCAAATCAACGATGAAAGACAGAAATTGCATAGATATTGAATATAAAATGCAAAATGTCGACTTATTTTCAAGGGGTGTAACTCTTCTAATAGTTCGCGATTTGAGCCTTGCCTGGGACAGCAGTATTAGGTTCCGATGAACCACTGCAGATTTACTGTATCCCTTGGACCTTCAAATCAACGATGAAACACAGAAATTGCATGGATATTGAATAAAAAGCAAAATGTCGACTTATTTACAAGAGGAGTAACTCTTCTAATAGTTCGTGCTTTGAGCCTTTCCTGGGACAGCAGCATTAGAATCCAATGAACCACTGCAGATTTGCTGTATCCCTTGGACCTTCAAATCAACGATGAAACACAGAAATTGCATAGATATTGAATATAAAAGGCAAAATTTCGACTTATTTACAAGAGGAGTAAATCTTCTAATAGTTCGTGCTTTGAGCCACTCCTGGGACAGCAGTATTAGATTCCGATGCACCATTGCAGATTTACTGTATCCCTTGGACCTTCAAATCAACGATTAAACACAGAAATTACATCGATATTTAATAATAAGGCAAAATGTAAACTTATTTACAAGAGGAGTAACTCTTCTAATAGTTCGTGATTTGAGCCTTTCCTGGGACAGCAGTATTAGATTCCGATGAACCACTGCAGATTTACTGTATCCCTTGGACCTTCAAATCAACGATGAAACACAGAAATAGCATCGATATTGAATACAAAGGGCAAAATGTCGACTTATTTACAAGGGGAGTAACTCTTCTAATTGTTCGTGCTTTGAGCGTTTCCTGGGACAGCAGTATTAGATTCCGATGCACCATTGCAGATTTACTGTATCCCTTGGACCTTCAAATCAACGATGAAACACAGAAATTGCATGGATATTGAATAAAAAGGCAAAATGTCGACTTATTTACAAGAGGAGTAACTCTTCTAATAGTTCGTGCTTTGAGCCTTTCCTGGGACAGCAGTATTAGATTCCGATGAACCACTGCAGATTTACTGTGTGCCTTGGAACTTCAAATCAACGATGAAACACAGAAATAGCATCGATATTGAATACAAAGGGCAAAATGTCCACTTATTTACAAGGGGTGTAACTCTTCTAATAGTTCGTGCTTTGAGCGTTTCCTCGGACAGCAGTATTAGATTCCGATGAACCACTGCAGATTTACTGTATCCCTTGGACCTTCAAATCAACGATGATACACAGAAATTGCATAGATATTGAATATAAAATGCAAAATGTCAACTTATTTACAAGAGGAGTAAATCTTCTAATAGTTCGTGCTTTGAGCCACTCCTGGGACAGCAGTATTAGATTCCGATGCACCATTGCAGATTTACTGTATCCCTTGGACCTTCAAATCAACGATGAAACACGGAAATTGCATCGATATTGAATTAAAAGGGAAAATGTCGACTTATTTACAAGAGGAGGAACTCTACTAATAGTTCGTGCTTTGAGCCTTTCCTGGGACAGCAGTATTAGATTCCAATGAACCACTGCAGATTTACTGTATCCCTTGGACCTTCAAATCAACGATGAAACACAGAAATAGCATCGATATTGAATACAAAGGGCAAAATGTCGACTTATTTACAAGGGGAGTAACTCTTCTAATAGTTCGTGCTTTGAGCGTTTTCTGGGACAGCAGTAATAGATTCCGATGAACCACTGCAGATTTACTGTATCCCTTGGACCTTCAAATCAACGATGAAACACAGAAATTGCATAGATATTGAATATAAAAGTCAAAATGTCGACTTATTTACAAGAGGAGTAACTCTTCTAATAGTTTGTTCTTTGAGCCACTCCTGGGACAGCAGTATTAGATTCCGAGGCACCATTGCAGATTTACTGTATCCCTTGGACCTTCAAATCAACGATGAAACACATAAATTGTATCGATATTGAATACAAAAGGCCAAATTTCGACTTATTTACAAGAGGAGTAACTCTTCTAATAGTTCGTGCTTTGAGCCTTTCCTGGGACAGCAGTATTAGATTCCGATGAACCACTGCAGATTTACTGTATCCCTTGGTCCTTCAAATCAACGATGAAAGACAGAAATTGCATAGATATTGATTATAAAAGGCAAAATGTCGACTTATTTACAAGGGGAGTAACTCTTCTAATAGTTCGCGATTTGAGCCTTTCCTGGGACAGCAGTATTAGATTCCGATGAACCACTGCAGATTTACTGTATCCCTTGGACCTTCAAATCAACGATGAAACACAGAAATAGCATCGATATTGAATACAAAGGGCAAAATGTCGACTTATTTACAAGGGGAGTAACTCTTGTAATAGTTCGTGCTTTGAGCGTTTCCTGGGACAGCTGTATTATATTTCGGTGAACCACTGCAGATTTACAGAATCCCTTGGACCTTCAAATCAACGATGGAACACAGAAATTGCATAGATATTGAATATAAAAGGCAAAATATCGACTTATTTACAAGAGGAGTAAATCTTCTAATAGTTCGTGCTTTGAGCCACTCCTGGGACAGCAGTATTAGATTCCGATGCACCATTGCAGATTTACTGTATCCCTTGGACCTTCAAATCAACGATTAAACACAGAAATTGCATCGATATTCAATAAAAAGGCAAAATGTAAACTTATTTACAAGAGGAGTAACTCTTCTAATAGTTCGTGATTTGAGCCTTTCCTGGGACAGCAGTATTAGATTCCGATGAACCACTGCAGATTTACTGTATCCCTTGGACCTTCAAATCAACGATGAAACACAGAAATAGCATCGATATTGAATACAAAGGGCAAAATGTCGACTTATTTACAAGGGGAGTAACTCTTCTAATAGTTCGTGCTTAGCATTTCCTGGGACAGCAGTATTAGATTCCGATGAACCACTGCAGATTTACTGTATCCCTTGGACCTTCAAATCAACGATGAAACACAGAAATTGCATGGATATTGAATAAAAAGGCAAAATGTCGACTTATTTACAAGAGGAGTAACTCTTCTAATAGTTCGTGCTTTGAGCCTTTCCTGGGACAGCAGTATTAGATTCCGATGAACCACTGCAGATTTACTGTGTGCCTTGGAACTTCAAATCAACGATGAAACACAGAAATAGCATCGATATTGAATACAAAGGGCAAAATGTCCACTTGTTTACAAGGGGTGTAACTCTTCTAATAGTTCGTGCTTTGAGCGTTTCCTCGGACAGCAGTATTAGATTCCGATGAACCACTGCAGATTTACTGTATCCCTTGGACCTTCAAATCAACGATGATACACAGAAATTGCATAGATATTGAATATAAAATGCAAAATGTCAACTTATTTACAAGAGGAGTAAATCTTCTAATAGTTCGTGCTTTGAGCCACTCCTGGGACAGCAGTATTAGATTCCGATGCACCATTGCAGATTTACTGTATCCCTTGGACCTTCAAATCAACGATGAAACACGGAAATTGCATCGATATTGAATTAAAAGGGAAAATGTCGACTTATTTACAAGAGGAGGAACTCTACTAATAGTTCGTGCTTTGAGCCTTTCCTGGGACAGCAGTATTAGATTCCAATGAACCACTGCAGATTTACTGTATCCCTTGGACCTTCAAATCAACGATGAAACACAGAAATAGCATCGATATTGAATACAAAGGGCAAAATGTCGACTTATTTACAAGGGGAGTAACTCTTCTAATAGTTCGTGCTTTGAGCGTTTTCTGGGACAGCAGTAATAGATTCCGATGAACCACTGCAGATTTACTGTATCCCTTGGACCTTCAAATCAACGATGAAACACAGAAATTGCATAGATATTGAATATAAAAGTCAAAATGTCGACTTATTTACAAGAGGAGTAACTCTTCTAATAGTTTGTTCTTTGAGCCACTCCTGGGACAGCAGTATTAGATTCCGAGGCACCATTGCAGATTTACTGTATCCCTTGGACCTTCAAATCAACGATGAAACACATAAATTGTATCGATATTGAATACAAAAGGCCAAATTTCGACTTATTTACAAGAGGAGTAACTCTTCTAATAGTTCGTGCTTTGAGCCTTTCCTGGGACAGCAGTATTAGATTCCGATGAACCACTGCAGATTTACTGTATCCCTTGGTCCTTCAAATCAACGATGAAAGACAGAAATTGCATAGATATTGATTATAAAAGGCAAAATGTCGACTTATTTACAAGGGGAGTAACTCTTCTAATAGTTCGCGATTTGAGCCTTTCCTGGGACAGCAGTATTAGATTCCGATGAACCACTGCAGATTTACTGTATCCCTTGGACCTTCAAATCAACGATGAAACACAGAAATAGCATCGATATTGAATACAAAGGGCAAAATGTCGACTTATTTACAAGGGGAGTAACTCTTGTAATAGTTCGTGCTTTGAGCGTTTCCTGGGACAGCTGTATTATATTTCGGTGAACCACTGCAGATTTACAGAATCCCTTGGACCTTCAAATCAACGATGGAACACAGAAATTGCATAGATATTGAATATAAAAGGCAAAATATCGACTTATTTACAAGAGGAGTAAATCTTCTAATAGTTCGTGCTTTGAGCCACTCCTGGGACAGCAGTATTAGATTCCGATGCACCATTGCAGATTTACTGTATCCCTTGGACCTTCAAATCAACGATTAAACACAGAAATTGCATCGATATTCAATAAAAAGGCAAAATGTAAACTTATTTACAAGAGGAGTAACTCTTCTAATAGTTCCTGATTTGAGCCTTTCCTGGGACAGCAGTATTAGATTCCGATGAACCACTGCAGATTTACTGTATCCCTTGGACCTTCAAATCAACGATGAAACACAGAAATAGCATCGATATTGAATACAAAGGGCAAAATGTCGACTTATTTACAAGGGGAGTAACTCTTCTAATAGTTCGTGCTTAGCATTTCCTGGGACAGCAGTATTAGATTCCGATGAACCACTGCAGATTTACTGTATCCCTTGGACCTTCAAATCAACGATGAAACACAGAAAGTGCATAGATATTGAATACAAAGGGCAAAATGTCGACTTATTTACAAGGGGAGTAACTCTTGTAATAGTTCGTGCTTTGAGCGTTTCCTGGGACAGCTGTATTATATTTCGGTGAACCACTGCAGATTTACTGTATCCCTTGGTCCTTCAAATCAACGATGAAAGACAGAAATTGCATAGATATTGAATATAAAATGCAAAATGTCGACTTATTTTCAAGGGGTGTAACTCTTCTAATAGTTCGCGATTTGAGCCTTGCCTGGGACAGCAGAATTAGGTTCCGATGAACCACTGCAGATTTACTGTATCCCTTGGACCTTCAAATCAACGATGAAACACAGAAATTGCATGGATATTGAATAAAAAGCAAAATGTCGACTTATTTACAAGAGGAGTAACTCTTCTAATAGTTCGTGCTTTGAGCCTTTCCTGGGACAGCAGCATTAGAATCCAATGAACCACTGCAGATTTGCTGTATCCCTTGGACCTTCAAATCAACGATGAAACACAGAAATTGCATAGATATTGAATATAAAAGGCAAAATTTCGACTTATTTACAAGAGGAGTAAATCTTCTAATAGTTCGTGCTTTGAGCCACTCCTGGGACAGCAGTATTAGATTCCGATGCACCATTGCAGATTTACTGTATCCCTTGGACCTTCAAATCAACGATTAAACACAGAAATTACATCGATATTTAATAATAAGGCAAAATGTAAACTTATTTACAAGAGGAGTAACTCTTCTAATAGTTCGTGATTTGAGCCTTTCCTGGGACAGCAGTATTAGATTCCGATGAACCACTGCAGATTTACTGTATCCCTTGGACCTTCAAATCAACGATGAAACACAGAAATAGCATCGATATTGAATACAAAGGGCAAAATGTCGACTTATTTACAAGGGGCGTAACTCTTCTAATTGTTCGTGCTTTGAGCGTTTCCTGGGACAGCAGTATTAGATTCCGATGCACCATTGCAGATTTACTGTATCCCTTGGACCTTCAAATCAACGATGAAACACAGAAATTGCATGGATATTGAATAAAAAGGCAAAATGTCGACTTATTTACAAGAGGAGTAACTCTTCTAATAGTTCGTGCTTTGAGCCTTTCCTGGGACAGCAGTATTAGATTCCGATGAACCACTGCAGATTTACTGTGTGCCTTGGAACTTCAAATCAACGATGAAACACAGAAATAGCATCGATATTGAATACAAAGGGCAAAATGTCCACTTATTTACAAGGGGTGTAACTCATCTAATAGTTCGTGCTTTGAGCGTTTCCTCGGACAGCAGTATTAGATTCCGATGAAAAACTGCAGATTTACTGTATCCCTTGGACCTTCAAATCAACGATGATACACAGAAATTGCATAGATATTGAATATAAAATGCAAAATGTCAACTTATTTACAAGAGGAGTAAATCTTCTAATAGTTCGTGCTTTGAGCCACTCCTGGGACAGCAGTATTAGATTCCGATGCACCATTGCAGATTTACTGTATCCCTTGGACCTTCAAATCAACGATGAAACACGGAAATTGCATCGATATTGAATTAAAAGGGAAAATGTCGACTTATTTACAAGAGGAGGAACTCTACTAATAGTTCGTGCTTTGAGCCTTTCCTGGGACAGCAGTATTAGATTCCAATGAACCACTGCAGATTTACTGTATCCCTTGGACCTTCAAATCAACGATGAAACACAGAAATAGCATCGATATTGAATACAAAGGGCAAAATGTCGACTTATTTACAAGGGGAGTAACTCTTCTAATAGTTCGTGCTTTGAGCGTTTTCTGGGACAGCAGTAATAGATTCCGATGAACCACTGCAGATTTACTGTATCCCTTGGACCTTCAAATCAACGATGAAACACAGAAATTGCATAGATATTGAATATAAAAGTCAAAATGTCGACTTATTTACAAGAGGAGTAACTCTTCTAATAGTTCGTACTTTGAGCCACTCCTGGGACAGCAGTATTAGATTCCGAGGCACCATTGCAGATTTACTGTATCCCTTGGACCTTCAAATCAACGATGAAACACATAAATTGTATCGATATTGAATACAAAAGGCCAAATTTCGACTTATTTACAAGAGGAGTAACTCTTCTAATAGTTCGTTTTTTGAGCCTTTCCTGGGACAGCAGTATTAGATTCCGATGAACCACTGCAGATTTACTGTATCCCTTGGTCCTTCAAATCAACGATGAAAGACAGAAATTGCATAGATATTGATTATAAAAGGCAAAATGTCGACTTATTTACAAGGGGAGTAACTCTTCTAATAGTTCGCGATTTGAGCCTTTCCTGGGACAGCAGTATTAGATTCCGATGAACCACTGCAGATTTACTGTATCCCTTGGACCTTCAAATCAACGATGAAACACAGAAATAGCATCGATATTGAATACAAAGGGCAAAATGTCGACTTATTTACAAGGGGAGTAACTCTTGTAATAGTTCGTGCTTTGAGCGTTTCCTGGGACAGCTGTATTATATTTCGGTGAACCACTGCAGATTTACAGAATCCCTTGGACCTTCAAATCAACGATGGAACACAGAAATTGCATAGATATTGAATATAAAAGGCAAAATATCGACTTATTTACAAGAGGAGTAAATCTTCTAATAGTTCGTGCTTTGAGCCACTCCTGGGACAGCAGTATTAGATTCCGATGCACCATTGCAGATTTACTGTATCCCTTGGACCTTCAAATCAACGATTAAACACAGAAATTGCATCGATATTCAATAAAAAGGCAAAATGTAAACTTATTTACAAGAGGAGTAACTCTTCTAATAGTTCGTGATTTGAGCCTTTCCTGGGACAGCAGTATTAGATTCCGATGAACCACTGCAGATTTACTGTATCCCTTGGACCTTCAAATCAACGATGAAACACAGAAATAGCATCGATATTGAATACAAAGGGCAAAATGTCGACTTATTTACAAGGGAGTAACTCTTCTAATAGTTCGTGCTTTGAGCCTTTCCTGGGACAGCAGTATTAGATTCCGATGAACCACTGCAGATTTACTGTATCCCTTGGACCTTCAAATCAACGATGAAACACAGAAAGTGCATAGATATTGAATATAAAAGGCAAAATGTCGAATTATTTTAAGAGGAGTAACTCTTCTAATAGTTCGTGCTCTGAGCCACTCCTGGGACAGCAGTATTAGATTCCGATGCACCAGTGCAGGTTTACTGTATCCCTTGGACCTTCAAATCAACGATGAAACACAGAAATTGCATAGATATTGAATATAAAAGGCAAAATGTCGACTTATTTACAAAAGGAGTAACTCTTCTAATAGTTCGTGTTTTGAGCCACTCCTGGGACAGCAGTATTAGATTCCGATGCACCAGTGCAGGTTTACTGTATCCCTTGGACCTTCAAATCAACGATGAAACACAGAAATAGCATAGATATTGAATATAAAAGGCAAAATGTCGACTTATTTACAATAGGAGTAACTCTTCTAATAGTTCGTGCTTTGAGCTACTCCTGGGACAGCAGTATTAGATTCCGATGCACCAAGCAGGTTTACTGTTTCCCTTGGACCTTCAAATCAACGATGAAACACAGAAATAGCATCGATATTGAATACAAAGGGCAAAATGTCGACTTATTTGCAAGGGGAGTAACTCTTCTAATAGTTCGTGCTTTGAGCGTTTCCTGGGACAGCGGTATTAGATTCCGATTAACCACTGCAGATTTACTGTATCCCTTGGACCTTCAAATCAACGATGAAACACAGAAATTGCATAGATATTGAATATAAAAGTCAAAATGTTGACCTATTTACAAGAGGAGTAACTCTTCTAATAGTTCGTGCTTTGAGCCACTCCTGGGACAGCAGTATTAGATTCCGATGCACCATTGCAGATTTACTGTATCCCTTGGACCTTCAAATCAACGATGAAACACAGAAATTGCATAGATATTGAATACAAAAAGCCAAATGTCGACTTATTTACAAGAGGAGTAACTCTTCTAATAGTTCGTGCTTTGAGCCTTTCCTGGGACAGCAGTATTAGATTCCGATGAACCACTGCAGATTTACTGTATCCCTTGGTCCTTCAAATCAACGATGAAAGACAGAAATTGCATAGATATTGAATATAAAATGCAAAATGTCGACTTATTTTCAAGGGTGTAACTCTTCTAATAGTTCGCGATTTGAGCCTTGCCTGGGACAGCAGTATTAGGTTCCGATGAACCACTGCAGATTTACTGTATCCCTTGGACCTTCAAATCAACGATGAAACACAGAAATTGCATGGATATTGAATAAAAAGCAAAATGTCGACTTATTTACAAGAGGAGTAACTCTTCTAATAGTTCGTGCTTTGAGCCTTTCCTGGGACAGCAGCATTAGATTCCAATGAACCACTGCAGATTTGCTGTATCCCTTGGACCTTCAAATCAACGATGAAACACAGAAATTGCATAGATATTGAATATAAAAGGCAAAATTTCGACTTATTTACAAGAGGAGTAAATCTTCTAATAGTTCGTGCTTTGAGCCACTCCTGGGACAGCAGTATTAGATTCCGATGCACCATTGCAGATTTACTGTATCCCTTGGACCTTCAAATCAACGATTAAACACAGAAATTACATCGATATTTAATAATAAGGCAAAATGTAAACTTATTTACAAGAGGAGTAACTCTTCTAATAGTTCGTGATTTGAGCGTTTCCTGGGACAGCAGTATTAGATTCCGATGAACCACTGCAGATTTACTGTATCCCTTGGACCTTCAAATCAACGATGAAACACAGAAATAGCATAGATATTGAATACAAAGGGCAAAATGTCGACTTATTTACAAGGGGAGTAACTCTTCTAATTGTTCGTGCTTTGAGCGTTTCCTGGGACAGCAGTATTAGATTCCGATGCACCATTGCAGATTTACTGTATCCCTTGGACCTTCAAATCAACGATGAAACACAGAAATTGCATGGATATTGAATAAAAAGGCAAAATGTCGACTTATTTACAAGAGGAGTAACTCTTCTAATAGTTCGTGCTTTGAGCCTTTCCTGGGACAGCAGTATTAGATTCCGATGAACCACTGCAGATTTACTGTGTGCCTTGGAACTTCAAATCAACGATGAAACACAGAAATAGCATCGATATTGAATACAAAGGGCAAAATGTCCACTTATTTACAAGGGGTGTAACTCTTCTAATAGTTCGTGCTTTGAGCGTTTCCTCGGACAGCAGTATTAGATTCCGATGAACCACTGCAGATTTACTGTATCCCTTGGACCTTCAAATCAACGATGATACACAGAAATTGCATAGATATTGAATATAAAATGCAAAATGTCAACTTATTTACAAGAGGAGTAAATCTTCTAATAGTTCGTGCTTTGAGCCACTCCTGGGACAGCAGTATTAGATTCGGATGCACCATTGCAGATTTACTGTATCCCTTGGACCTTCAAATCAACGATGAAACACGGAAATTGCATCGATATTGAATAAAAAGGGAAAATGTCGACTTATTTACAAGAGGAGGAACTCTACTAATAGTTCGTGCTTTGAGCCTTTCCTGGGACAGCAGTATTAGATTCCAATGAACCACTGCAGATTTACTGTATCCCTTGGACCTTCAAATCAACGATGAAACACAGAAATAGCATCGATATTGAATACAAAGGGCAAAATGTCGACTTATTTACAAGGGGAGTAACTCTTCTAATAGTTAGTGCTTTGAGCGTTTTCTGGGACAGCAGTAATAGATTCCGATGAACCACTGCAGATTTACTGTATCCCTTGGACCTTCAAATCAACGATGAAACACAGAAATTGCATAGATATTGAATATAAAAGTCAAAATGTCGACTTATTTACAAGAGGAGTAACTCTTCTAATAGTTCGTACTTTGAGCCACTCCTGGGACAGCAGTATTAGATTCCGAGGCACCATTGCAGATTTACTGTATCCCTTGGACCTTCAAATCAACGATGAAACACATAAATTGTATCGATATTGAATACGAAAGGCCAAATATCGACTTATTTACAAGAGGAGTAACTCTGCTAATAGTTCGTGCTTTGAGCCTTTCCTGGGACAGCAGTATTAGATTCCGATGAACCACTGCAGATTTACTGTATCCCTTGGTCCTTCAAATCAACGATGAAAGACAGAAATTGCATAGATATTGATTATAAAAGGCAAAATGTCGACTTATTTACAAGGGGAGTAACTCTTCTAATAGTTCGCGATTTGAGCCTTTCCTGGGACAGCAGTATTAGATTCCGATGAACCACTGCAGATTTACTGTATCCCTTGGACCTTCAAATCAACGATGAAACACAGAAATAGCATCGATATTGAATACAAAGGGCAATATGTCGACTTATTTACAAGGGGAGTAACTCTTGTAATAGTTCGTGCTTTGAGCGTTTCCTGGGACAGCTGTATTATATTCCGATGAACCACTGCAGATTTACAGAATCCCTTGGACCTTCAAATCAACGATGGAACACAGAAATTGCATAGATATTGAATATAAAAGGCAAAATATCGACTTATTTAAGAGAGGAGTAAATCTTCTAATAGTTCGTGCTTTGAGCCACTCCTGGGACAGCAGTATTAGATTCCGATGCACCATTGCAGATTTACTGTATCCCTTGGACCTTCAAATCAACGATTAAACACAGAAATTGCATCGATATTCAATAAAAAGGTAAAATGTAAACTTATTTACAAGAGGAGTAATTCTTCTAATAGTTCGTGATTTGAGCCTTTCCTGGGACAGCAGTATTAGATTCCGATGAACCACTGCAGATTTACTGTATCCCTTGGACCTTCAAATCAACGATGAAACACAGAAATAGCATCGATATTGAATACAAAGGGCAAAATGTCGACTTATTTACCAGGGGAGTAACTCTTCTAATAGTTCGTGCTTTGAGCCTTTCCTGGGACAGCAGTATTAGATTCCGATGAACCACTGCAGATTTACTGTATCCCTTGGACCTTCAAATCAACGATGAAACACAGAAAGTGCATAGATATTGAATATAAAAGGCAAAATAACGAATTATTTTAAGAGGAGTAACTCTTCTAATAGTTCGTGCTCTGAGCCACTCCTGGGACAGCAGTATTAGATTCCGATGCACCAGTGCAGGTTTACTGTATCCCTTGGACCTTCAAATCAACGATGAAACACAGAAATTGCATAGATATTGAATATAAAAGGCAAAATGTCGACTTATTTACAAAAGGAGTAACTCTTCTAATAGTTCGTGTTTTGAGCCACTCCTGGGACAGCAGTATTAGATTCCGATGCACCAGTGCAGGTTTACTGTATCCCTTGGACCTTCAAATCAACGATGAAACACAGAAATAGCATAGATATTGAATATAAAAGGCAAAATGTCGACTTATTTACAATAGGAGTAACTCTTCTAATAGTTCGTGCTTTGAGCCTTTCCTGGGACAGCAGTATTACATTCCGATGCACCAGTGCAGGTTTACTGTATCCCTTGGACCTTCAAATCAAATATGAAACACAGAAATTACATAGATATTGAATATAAAAGGCAAAATGTCGACTTATTTACAATAGGAGTAACTCTTCCAATAGTTCGCGCTTTGAGCCACTCCTGGGACAGCAGTATTAGATTCCGATGCACCAAGCAGGTTTACTGTATCCCTTGGACCTTCAAATCAACGATGAAACACAGAAATAGCATCGATATTGAAAACAAAGTGCAAAATGTCGACTTATTTACAAGGGGAGTAACTCTTCTAATAGTTCGTGCTTTGAGCGTTTCCTGGGACAGCAGTATTAGATTCCGATGCACCATTGCAGATTTACTGTATCTCTTGGACCTTCAAATCAACGATGAAACACAGAAATTGCATCGATATTGAATAAAAAGGCAAAATGTCGACTTATTTACAAGAGGAGTAACTCTTCTAATAGTTCGTGCTTTGAGCCTTTCCTGGGACAGCAGTATTAGATTCCGATGAACCACTGCAGATTTACTGTGTGCCTTGGAACTTCAAATCAACGATGAAACACAGAAATAGCATCGATATTGAATACAAAGGGCAAAATGTCGACTTATTTGCAAGGGGAGTAACTCTTCAAATAGTTCGTGCTTTGAGCGTTTCCTGGGACAGCGGTATTAGATTCCGATTAACCACTGCAGATTTACTGTATCCCTTGGACCTTCAAATCAACGATGAAACACAGAAATTGCATAGATATTGAATATAAAAGTCAAAATGTTGACCTATTTACAAGAGGAGTAACTCTTCTAATAGTTCGTGCTTTGAGCCACTCCTGGGACAGCAGTATTAGATTCCGATGCACCATTGCAGATTTACTGTATCCCTTGGACCTTCAAATCAACGATGAAACACAGAAATTGCATAGATATTGAATACAAAAAGCCAAATGTCGACTTATTTACAAGAGGAGTAACTCTTCTAATAGTTCGTGCTTTGAGCCTTTCCTGGGACAGCAGTATTAGATTCCGATGAACCACTGCAGATTTACTGTATCCCTTGGTCCTTCAAATCAACGATGAAAGACAGAAATTGCATAGATATTGAATATAAAATGCAAAATGTCGACTTATTTTCAAGGGTGTAACTCTTCTAATAGTTCGCGATTTGAGCCTTGCCTGGGACAGCAGTATTAGGTTCCGATGAACCACTGCAGATTTACTGTATCCCTTGGACCTTCAAATCAACGATGAAACACAGAAATTGCATGGATATTGAATAAAAAGCAAAATGTCGACTTATTTACAAGAGGAGTAACTCTTCTAATAGTTCGTGCTTTGAGCCTTTCCTGGGACAGCAGCATTAGATTCCAATGAACCACTGCAGATTTGCTGTATCCCTTGGACCTTCAAATCAACGATGAAACACAGAAATTGCATAGATATTGAATATAAAAGGCAAAATTTCGACTTATTTACAAGAGGAGTAAATCTTCTAATAGTTCGTGCTTTGAGCCACTCCTGGGACAGCAGTATTAGATTCCGATGCACCATTGCAGATTTACTGTATCCCTTGGACCTTCAAATCAACGATTAAACACAGAAATTACATCGATATTTAATAATAAGGCAAAATGTAAACTTATTTACAAGAGGAGTAACTCTTCTAATAGTTCGTGATTTGAGCGTTTCCTGGGACAGCAGTATTAGATTCCGATGAACCACTGCAGATTTACTGTATCCCTTGGACCTTCAAATCAACGATGAAACACAGAAATAGCATAGATATTGAATACAAAGGGCAAAATGTCGACTTATTTACAAGGGGAGTAACTCTTCTAATTGTTCGTGCTTTGAGCGTTTCCTGGGACAGCAGTATTAGATTCCGATGAACCACTGCAGATTTACTGTATCCCTTGGACCTTCAAATCAACGATGAAACACAGAAATAGCATAGATATTGAATATAAAAGGCAAAATGTCGACTTATTTACAATAGGAGTAACTCTTCTAATAGTTCGTGCTTTGAGCCTTTCCTGGGACAGCAGTATTACATTCCGATGCACCAGTGCAGGTTTACTGTATCCCTTGGACCTTCAAATCAAATATGAAACACAGAAATTACATAGATATTGAATATAAAAGGCAAAATGTCGACTTATTTACAATAGGAGTAACTCTTCCAATAGTTCGCGCTTTGAGCCACTCCTGGGACAGCAGTATTAGATTCCGATGCACCAAGCAGGTTTACTGTATCCCTTGGACCTTCAAATCAACGATGAAACACAGAAATAGCATCGATATTGAAAACAAAGTGCAAAATGTCGACTTATTTACAAGGGGAGTAACTCTTCTAATAGTTCGTGCTTTGAGCGTTTCCTGGGACAGCAGTATTAGATTCCGATGCACCATTGCAGATTTACTGTATCTCTTGGACCTTCAAATCAACGATGAAACACAGAAATTGCATCGATATTGAATAAAAAGGCAAAATGTCGACTTATTTACAAGAGGAGTAACTCTTCTAATAGTTCGTGCTTTGAGCCTTTCCTGGGACAGCAGTATTAGATTCCGATGAACCACTGCAGATTTACTGTGTGCCTTGGAACTTCAAATCAACGATGAAACACAGAAATAGCATCGATATTGAATACAAAGGGCAAAATGTCGACTTATTTGCAAGGGGAGTAACTCTTCTAATAGTTCGTGCTTTGAGCGTTTCCTGGGACAGCGGTATTAGATTCCGATTAACCACTGCAGATTTACTGTATCCCTTGGACCTTCAAATCAACGATGAAACACAGAAATTGCATAGATATTGAATATAAAAGTCAAAATGTTGACCTATTTACAAGAGGAGTAACTCTTCTAATAGTTCGTGCTTTGAGCCACTCCTGGGACAGCAGTATTAGATTCCGATGCACCATTGCAGATTTACTGTATCCCTTGGACCTTCAAATCAACGATGAAACACAGAAATTGCATAGATATTGAATACAAAAAGCCAAATGTCGACTTATTTACAAGAGGAGTAACTCTTCTAATAGTTCGTGCTTTGAGCCTTTCCTGGGACAGCAGTATTAGATTCCGATGAACCACTGCAGATTTACTGTATCCCTTGGTCCTTCAAATCAACGATGAAAGACAGAAATTGCATAGATATTGAATATAAAATGCAAAATGTCGACTTATTTTCAAGGGTGTAACTCTTCTAATAGTTCGCGATTTGAGCCTTGCCTGGGACAGCAGTATTAGGTTCCGATGAACCACTGCAGATTTACTGTATCCCTTGGACCTTCAAATCAACGATGAAACACAGAAATTGCATGGATATTGAATAAAAAGCAAAATGTCGACTTATTTACAAGAGGAGTAACTCTTCTAATAGTTCGTGCTTTGAGCCTTTCCTGGGACAGCAGCATTAGATTCCAATGAACCACTGCAGATTTGCTGTATCCCTTGGACCTTCAAATCAACGATGAAACACAGAAATTGCATAGATATTGAATATAAAAGGCAAAATTTCGACTTATTTACAAGAGGAGTAAATCTTCTAATAGTTCGTGCTTTGAGCCACTCCTGGGACAGCAGTATTAGATTCCGATGCACCATTGCAGATTTACTGTATCCCTTGGACCTTCAAATCAACGATTAAACACAGAAATTACATCGATATTTAATAATAAGGCAAAATGTAAACTTATTTACAAGAGGAGTAACTCTTCTAATAGTTCGTGATTTGAGCGTTTCCTGGGACAGCAGTATTAGATTCCGATGAACCACTGCAGATTTACTGTATCCCTTGGACCTTCAAATCAACGATGAAACACAGAAATAGCATAGATATTGAATACAAAGGGCAAAATGTCGACTTATTTACAAGGGGAGTAACTCTTCTAATTGTTCGTGCTTTGAGCGTTTCCTGGGACAGCAGTATTAGATTCCGATGCACCATTGCAGATTTACTGTATCCCTTGGACCTTCAAATCAACGATGAAACACAGAAATTGCATGGATATTGAATAAAAAGGCAAAATGTCGACTTATTTACAAGAGGAGTAACTCTTCTAATAGTTCGTGCTTTGAGCCTTTCCTGGGACAGCAGTATTAGATTCCGATGAACCACTGCAGATTTACTGTGTGCCTTGGAACTTCAAATCAACGATGAAACACAGAAATAGCATCGATATTGAATACAAAGGGCAAAATGTCCACTTATTTACAAGGGGTGTAACTCTTCTAATAGTTCGTGCTTTGAGCGTTTCCTCGGACAGCAGTATTAGATTCCGATGAACCACTGCAGATTTACTGTATCCCTTGGACCTTCAAATCAACGATGATACACAGAAATTGCATAGATATTGAATATAAAATGCAAAATGTCAACTTATTTACAAGAGGAGTAAATCTTCTAATAGTTCGTGCTTTGAGCCACTCCTGGGACAGCAGTATTAGATTCGGATGCACCATTGCAGATTTACTGTATCCCTTGGACCTTCAAATCAACGATGAAACACGGAAATTGCATCGATATTGAATAAAAAGGGAAAATGTCGACTTATTTACAAGAGGAGGAACTCTACTAATAGTTCGTGCTTTGAGCCTTTCCTGGGACAGCAGTATTAGATTCCAATGAACCACTGCAGATTTACTGTATCCCTTGGACCTTCAAATCAACGATGAAACACAGAAATAGCATCGATATTGAATACAAAGGGCAAAATGTCGACTTATTTACAAGGGGAGTAACTCTTCTAATAGTTAGTGCTTTGAGCGTTTTCTGGGACAGCAGTAATAGATTCCGATGAACCACTGCAGATTTACTGTATCCCTTGGACCTTCAAATCAACGATGAAACACAGAAATTGCATAGATATTGAATATAAAAGTCAAAATGTCGACTTATTTACAAGAGGAGTAACTCTTCTAATAGTTCGTACTTTGAGCCACTCCTGGGACAGCAGTATTAGATTCCGAGGCACCATTGCAGATTTACTGTATCCCTTGGACCTTCAAATCAACGATGAAACACATAAATTGTATCGATATTGAATACGAAAGGCCAAATATCGACTTATTTACAAGAGGAGTAACTCTGCTAATAGTTCGTGCTTTGAGCCTTTCCTGGGACAGCAGTATTAGATTCCGATGAACCACTGCAGATTTACTGTATCCCTTGGTCCTTCAAATCAACGATGAAAGACAGAAATTGCATAGATATTGATTATAAAAGGCAAAATGTCGACTTATTTACAAGGGGAGTAACTCTTCTAATAGTTCGCGATTTGAGCCTTTCCTGGGACAGCAGTATTAGATTCCGATGTACCACTGCAGATTTACTGTATCCCTTGGACCTTCAAATCAACGATGAAACACAGAAATAGCATCGATATTGAATACAAAGGGCAATATGTCGACTTATTTACAAGGGGAGTAACTCTTGTAATAGTTCGTGCTTTGAGCGTTTCCTGGGACAGCTGTATTATATTCCGATGAACCACTGCAGATTTACAGAATCCCTTGGACCTTCAAATCAACGATGGAACACAGAAATTGCATAGATATTGAATATAAAAGGCAAAATATCGACTTATTTAAGAGAGGAGTAAATCTTCTAATAGTTCGTGCTTTGAGCCACTCCTGGGACAGCAGTATTAGATTCCGATGCACCATTGCAGATTTACTGTATCCCTTGGACCTTCAAATCAACGATTAAACACAGAAATTGCATCGATATTCAATAAAAAGGTAAAATGTAAACTTATTTACAAGAGGAGTAATTCTTCTAATAGTTCGTGATTTGAGCCTTTCCTGGGACAGCAGTATTAGATTCCGATGAACCACTGCAGATTTACTGTATCCCTTGGACCTTCAAATCAACGATGAAACACAGAAATAGCATCGATATTGAATACAAAGGTCAAAATGTCGACTTATTTACCAGGGGAGTAACTCTTCTAATAGTTCGTGCTTTGAGCCTTTCCTGGGACAGCAGTATTAGATTCCGATGAACCACTGCAGATTTACTGTATCCCTTGGACCTTCAAATCAACGATGAAACACAGAAAGTGCATAGATATTGAATATAAAAGGCAAAATAACGAATTATTTTAAGAGGAGTAACTCTTCTAATAGTTCGTGCTCTGAGCCACTCCTGGGACAGCAGTATTAGATTCCGATGCACCAGTGCAGGTTTACTGTATCCCTTGGACCTTCAAATCAACGATGAAACACAGAAATTGCATAGATATTGAATATAAAAGGCAAAATGTCGACTTATTTACAAAAGGAGTAACTCTTCTAATAGTTCGTGTTTTGAGCCACTCCTGGGACAGCAGTATTAGATTCCGATGCACCAGTGCAGGTTTACTGTATCCCTTGGACCTTCAAATCAACGATGAAACACAGAAATAGCATAGATATTGAATATAAAAGGCAAAATGTCGACTTATTTACAATAGGAGTAACTCTTCTAATAGTTCATGCTTTGAGCCATTCCTGGGACAGCAGTATTACATTCCGATGCACCAGTGCAGGTTTACTGTATCCCTTGGACCTTCAAATCAAATATGAAACACAGAAATTACATAGATATTGAATATAAAAGGCAAAATGTCGACTTATTTACAATAGGAGTAACTCTTCCAATAGTTCGTGCTTTGAGCCACTCCTGGGACAGCAGTATTAGATTCCGATGCACCAAGCAGGTTTACTGTATCCCTTGGACCTTCAAATCAACGATGAAACACAGAAATAGCATCGATATTGAAAACAAAGTGCAAAATGTCGACTTATTTACAAGGGGAGTAACTCTTCTAATAGTTCGTGCTTTGAGCGTTTCCTGGGACAGCAGTATTAGATTCCGATGCACCATTGCAGATTTACTGTATCTCTTGGACCTTCAAATCAACGATGAAACACAGAAATTGCATCGATATTGAATAAAAAGGCAAAATGTCGACTTATTTACAAGAGGAGTAACTCTTCTAATAGTTCGTGCTTTGAGCCTTTCCTGGGACAGCAGTATTAGATTCCGATGAACCACTGCAGATTTACTGTATCCCTTGGACCTTCAAATCAACGATGAAACACAGAAATAGCATCGATATTGAATACAAAGGGCAAAATGTCGCCTTATTTACAAGGGGAGTAACTCTTCTAATAGTTCGTGATTTGAGCGTTTCCTGGGACAGCAGTATTAGATTCCGATGAACCACTGCAGATTTACCGTATATCTTGGACCTTCAAATCAACGATGAAACACAGAAAATGCATAGATATTGAATATAAAAGGCAAAATGTCGACTTATTTACAAGAGGAGTAAATCTTCTAATAGTTCGTGTTTTGTGCCACTCCTTGGACAGCAGTATTACATTCCGATGCACCAGTGCAGGTTTACTGTATCCCTTGGACCTTCAAATCAACGATGAAACACAGAAATAGCATAGATATTGAATATAAAAGGCAAAATAACGACTTATTTACAAGGGGAGTAACTCTTCTAATAGTTCGTGCTTTGAGCGTTTCCTGGGACAGCAGTATTGGATTCCGATGCACCAGTGCAGGTTTACTGTATCCGTTGGACCTTAAAAACAACGATGAAACACAGAAATTGCATAGATATTGAATATAAAAGGCAAAATGTCGACTTATTTACAAGAGGAGAAACTCTTCTAATAGTTCGTGATTTGAGCCACTCCTGGGACAGCAGTATTAGATTCCGAAGCACCAATGCAGGTTTACTGTATCCCTTGGACCTTCAAATCAACGATGAAACACAGAAATAGAATAGATATTGTATATAAAAGGCAAAATGTCGACTTATTTACAATAGGAGTAACTCTTCTAATAGTTCGTGATTTGAGCCTTTCCTGGGACAGCAGTATTAGATTCCGATGAACCACTGCAGATTTACTGTATCCCTTGGACCTTCAAATCAACGATGAAACACAGAAATAGCATCGATATTGAATACAAGAGGCAAAATGTCGACTTATTTACAAGGGAAGTAACTCTTCTAATAGTTCGTGCTTTGACCGTTTCCTGGGACGGCAGTATTAGATTCCGATGCACCATTGCAGATTTACTGTATCCCTTGGACCTTCAAATCAACGATGAAACACAGAAATTGCTTCGATATTGAATACAATTGGCCAAATGTCGACTTATTTAAAAGAGGAGAAACTCTTCTAATAGTTCGTGCTTTGAGCCTTTCCTGGTACAGCAGTATAAAATTCCGATGAACCACTGCAGATTTACTGTATCCCTTGGACCTTCAAATCAACGATGAAACACAGAAATTGCATAGATATTGAATATAAAAGGCAAAATGTCTATTTATTTAAAAGGGGAGTAACTCTTCTAATAATTCGTGATTTGGGCCTTCCCTGGGACAGCAGTATTAGATTCCGATGAACCACTGCAGATTTACTGTATCCCTTGGACCTTCAAATCAACGTTGAAACACAGAAATAGCATCGATATTGAATACAAAGGGCAAAATGTCGACTTATTTACAAGGGGAGTAACTCTTCTACTTGTTCGTGCATTGAGCGTTTCCTGGAACAACAGCAGTATTAGATTCCAATGAACCACTGCAGATTTACTATATCCCTTGGACCTTCAAATCAACGATGAAACACAGAAATTGCATAGATATTGAATATAAAAGGCAAAATGTCGACTTATTTATAAGAGGAGTAAATCTTCTAATAGTTCGTGCTTTGAGCCACTCCTGGGACAGCAATATTAGATTCCGATGCACCATTGCAGATTTACTGTATCCCTTGGACCTTCAAATCAACGATGAAACACAGAAATTGCATCGATATTGAATACAAAGGGCAAAATGTCGACTTATTTACAAGGGGAGAAACTCTTCTAATAGTTCGTGCTTTGACCGTTTCCTGGGACGGCAGTATTAGATTCCTATGCACCATTGCAGATTTACTGTATCCCTTGGACCTTCAAATCAACGATGAAACACAGAAATTGCATCGATATTGAATACAAAAGGCCAAATGTCGACTTATTTACAAGAGGGGTAACTCTTCTAATAGTTCGTGCTTTGAGCCTTTCCTGGGACAGCAGCATTAGATTCCGATGAACCACTGCAGATTTACTGTGTCCCTTGGACCTTCAAATCAACGCTGAAACACAGAAATAGCATCGATTTTGAATACAAAGGGCAAAATGTCGACTTATTTACAAGGGGAGTAACTCTTCTAATTGTTCGTGCTTTGAGCGTTTCCTGGGACAGCAGTATTAGATTCCGATGAACCACTGCAGATTTACCGTATCCCTTGGACCTTCAAATCAACGATGAAACACAGAAATTGCATAGATATTGAATATAAAAGGCAAAATGTCGACTTATTTACAAGAGGAGTAATTCTTCTAATAGTTCGTGCTTTGAGCCACTCCTGGGAGAGCAGTATTAGATTCCGATGCACCATTGCAGATTTACTGTATCCCTTGGACCTTCAAATCACCGATGAAACACGGAAATTGCATCGATATAGAATAAAAAGGGAAAATGTCGGCTTATTTACAAGAGGAGTAACTCTTCTAATAGTTCGTGCTCTGAGCCTTTCCCGGGACAGCAGTATTAGATTCCAATGAACCACTGCAGATTTACTGTATCCCTTGGACCTTCAAATCAACGATGAAACACAGAAATAGCATCGATATTGAATACAAAGGGCAAAATGTCGACTTATTTACAAGGGGAGTAACTCTTCTAATAGTTCGTGCTTTGAGCCTTTCCTGGGACAGCAGTATTAGATTCCGATGAACCACTGCAGATTTACTGTATCCCTTGGACCTTCAAATCAACGATGAAACACAGAAAGTGCATAGATATTGAATATAAAAGGCAAAATGTCGAATTATTTTAAGAGGAGTAACTCTTCTAATAGTTCGTGCTCTGAGCCACTCCTGGGACAGCAGTATTAGATTCCGATGCACCAGTGCAGGTTTACTGTATCCCTTGGACCTTCAAATCAACGATGAAACACAGAAATTGCATAGATATTGAATATAAAAGGCAAAATGTCGACTTATTTACAAAAGGAGTAACTCTTCTAATAGTTCGTGTTTTGAGCCACTCCTGGGACAGCAGTATTAGATTCCGATGCACCAGTGCAGGTTTACTGTATCCCTTGGACCTTCAAATCAACGATGAAACACAGAAATAGCATAGATATTGAATATAAAAGGCAAAATGTCGACTTATTTACAATAGGAGTAACTCTTCTAATAGTTCGTGCTTTGAGCCTTTCCTGGGACAGCAGTATTACATTCCGATGCACCAGTGCAGGTTTACTGTATCCCTTGGACCTTCAAATCAAATATGAAACACAGGAATTACATAGATATTGAATATAAAAGGCAAAATGTCGACTTATTTACAAGAAGAGTAACTCTTCTAATAGTTCGTGCTTTGAGCCACTCCTAGGACAGCAGTATTAGATTCCGATGCACCAAGCAGGTATACTGTATCCCTTGGACCTTCAAATCAACGATGAAACACAGAAATAGCATCGATATTGAAAACAAAGTGCAAAATGTCGACTTATTTACAAGGGGAGTAACTCTTCTAATAGTTCGTGCTTTGAGCGTTTCCTGGGACAGCAGTATTAGATTCCGATGCACCATTGCAGATTTACTGTATGCCTTGGACCTTCAAATCAACGATGAAACACAGAAATTGCATCGATAATGAATAAAAAGGCAAAATGTCGACTTATTTACAAGAGGAGTAACTCTTCTAATAGTTCGTGCTTTGAGCCTTTCCTGGGACAGCAGTATTAGATTCCGATGAACCACTGCAGATTTACTGTATCCCTTGGACCTTCAAATCAACGATGAAACACAGAAATAGCATCGATTTTGAATACAAAGGGCAAAATGTCGACTTATTTACAAGGGGAGTAACTCTTCTAATAGTTCGTGCTTTGAGCGTTTCCTGGGACAGCAGTATTAGATTCCGATGAACCACTGCAGATTTACTGTATCCCTTGGACCTTCAAATCAACGATGAAACACAGAAATTGCATAGATATTGAATATAAAAGGCAAAATGTCGACTTATTTACAAGAGGAGTAATTCTTCTAATAGTTCGTGCTTTGAGCCACTCCTGGGAGAGCAGTATTAGATTCCGATGCACCATTGCAGATTTACTGTATCCCTTGGACCTTCAAATCAACGATGAAACACGGAAATTGCATCGATATTGAATAAAAAGGGAAAATGTCGGCTTATTTACAAGAGGAGTAACTCTTCTAATAGTTCGTGCTCTGAGCCTTTCCCGGGACAGCAGTATTAGATTCCAATGAACCACTGCAGATTTACTGTATCCCTTGGACCTTCAAATCAACGATGAAACACAGAAATAGCATCGATATTGAATACAAAGGGCAAAATGTCGACTTATTTACAAGGGGAGTAACTCTTCTAATAGTTCGTGCTTTGAGCCTTTCCTGGGACAGCAGTATTAGATTCCGATGAACCACTGCAGATTTACTGTATCCCTTGGACCTTCAAATCAACGATGAAACACAGAAAGTGCATAGATATTGAATATAAAAGGCAAAATGTCGAATTATTTTAAGAGGAGTAACTCTTCTAATAGTTCGTGCTCTGAGCCACTCCTGGGACAGCAGTATTAGATTCCGATGCACCAGTGCAGGTTTACTGTATCCCTTGGACCTTCAAATCAACGATGAAACACAGAAATTGCATAGATATTGAATATAAAAGGCAAAATGTCGACTTATTTACAAAAGGAGTAACTCTTCTAATAGTTCGTGTTTTGAGCCACTCCTGGGACAGCAGTATTAGATTCCGATGCACCAGTGCAGGTTTACTGTATCCCTTGGACCTTCAAATCAACGATGAAACACAGAAATAGCATAGATATTGAATATAAAAGGCAAAATGTCGACTTATTTACAATAGGAGTAACTCTTCTAATAGTTCGTGCTTTGAGCCTTTCCTGGGACAGCAGTATTACATTCCGATGCACCAGTGCAGGTTTACTGTATCCCTTGGACCTTCAAATCAAATATGAAACACAGAAATTACATAGATATTGAATATAAAAGGCAAAATGTCGACTTATTTACAAGAGGAGTAACTCTTCTAATAGTTCGTGCTTTGAGCCACTCCTAGGACAGCAGTATTAGATTCCGATGCACCAAGCAGGTTTACTGTATCCCTTGGACCTTCAAATCAACGATGAAACACAGAAATAGCATCGATATTGAAAACAAAGTGCAAAATGTCGACTTATTTACAAGGGGAGTAACTCTTCTAATAGTTCGTGCTTTGAGCGTTTCCTGGGACAGCAGTATTAGACTCCGATGCACCATTGCAGATTTACTGTATGCCTTGGACCTTCAAATCAACGATGAAACACAGAAATTGCATCGATATTGAATAAAAAGGCAAAATGTCGACTTATTTACAAGAGGAGTAACTCTTCTAATAGTTCGTGCTTTGAGCCTTTCCTGGGACAGCAGTATTAGATTCCGATGAACCACTGCAGATTTACTGTATCCCTTGGACCTTCAAATCAACGATGAAACACAGAAATAGCATCGATATTGAATACAAAGGGCAAAATGTCGCCTTATTTACAAGGGGAGTAACTCTTCTAATAGTTCGTGCTTTGAGCGTTTCCTGGGACAGCAGTATTAGATTCCGATGAACCACTGCAGATTTACTGTATCCCTTGGACCTTCAAATCAACGATGAAACACAGAAAATGCATAGATATTGAATATAAAAGGCAAAATGTCGACTTATTTACAAGAGGAGTAACTCTTCTAATAGTTCGTGTTTTGTGCCACTCCTTGGACAGCAGTATTACATTCCGATGCACCAGTGCAGGTTTACTGTATCCCTTGGACCTTCAAATCAACGATGAAACACAGAAATAGCATAGATATTGAATATAAAAGGCAAAATAACGACTTATTTACAAGGGGAGTAACTCTTCTAATAGTTCGTGCTTTGAGCCTTTCCTGGGACAGCAGTATTGGATTCCGATGCACCAGTGCAGGTTTACTGTATCCGTTGGACCTTAAAAACAACGATGAAACACAGAAATTGCATAGATATTGAATATAAAAGGCAAAATGTCGACTTATTTACAAGAGGAGAAACTCTTCTAATAGTTCGTGATTTGAGCCACTCCTGGGACAGCAGTATTAGATTCCGAAGCACCAATGCAGGTTTACTGTATCCCTTGGACCTTCAAATCAACGATGAAACAGAGAAATAGCATAGATATTGAATATAAAAGGCAAAATGTCGACTTATTTACAATAGGAGTAACTCTTCTAATAGTTCGTGATTTGAGCGTTTCCTGGGACAGCAGTATTAGATTCCGATGAACCACTGCAGATTTACTGTATCCCTTGGAACTTCAAATCAACGTTGAAACACAGAAATTGCATAGATATTGAATATAAAAGCAAAATGTCGACTTATTTACAAGAGGAGTAACTCTTCTAATAGTTCGTGCTTTGAGCCTTTCCTGGGACAGCAGTATTAGATTCCGATGAACCACTGCAGATTTACTGTATCCCTTGGACCTTCAAATCAACGATGAAACACAGAAATAGCATCGATATTGAATACAAGAGGCCAAATTTCGACTTATTTACAAGGGAAGTAACTCTTCTAATAGTTCGTGCTTTGACCGTTTCCTGGGACGGCAGTATTAGATTCCGATGCACCATTGCAGATTTACTGTATCCCTTGGATCTTCAAATCAACGATGAAACACAGAAATTGCTTCGATATTGAATACAATTGGCCAAATGTCGACTTATTCGAAAGAGGAGAAACTCTTCTAATAGTTCGTGCTTTGAGCCTTTCCTGGTAAAGCAGTATAAAATTCCGATGAACCACTGCAGATTTACTGTATCCCTTGGACCTTCAAATCAACGATGAAACACAGAAATTGCATAGATATTGAATATAAAAGGCAATATGTCTATTTATTTACAAGGGGAGTAACTCTTCTAATAATTCGTGATTTGAGCCTTCCCTGGGACAGCAGTATTAGATTCCGATGAACCACTGCAGATTTACTGTATCCCTTGGACCTTCAAATCAACGTTGAAACACAGAAATAGCATCGATATTGAATACAAAGGGCAAAATGTCGACTTATTTACAAGGGGAGTAACTCTTCTACTTGTTCGTGCATTGAGCGTTTCCTGGAACAACAGCAGTATTAGATTCCAATGAACCACTGCAGATTTACTATATCCCTTGGACCTTCAAATCAACAATGAAACACAGAAATTGCATAGATATTGAATATAAAAGGCAAAATGTCGACTTATTTATAAGAGGAGTAAATCTTCTAATAGTTCGTGCTTTGAGCCACTCCTGGGACAGCAATATTAGATTCCGATGCACCATTGCAGATTTACTGTATCCCTTGGACCTTCAAATCAACGATGAAACACAGAAATTGCATCGATATTGAATACAAAGGGCAAAATGTCGACTTATTTACAAGGGGAGTAACTCTTGTAATAGTTCGTGCTTTGACCGTTTCCTGGGACGGCAGTATTAGATTCTTATGCACCATTGCAGATTTACTGTATCCCTTGGACCTTCAAATCAACGATGAAACACAGAAATTGCATCGATATTGAATACAAAAGGCCAAATGTCGACTTATTTACAAGAGGGGTAACTCTTCTAATAGTTCGTGCTTTGAGCCTTTCCTGGGACAGCAGCATTAGATTCCGATGAACCACTGCAGATTTACTGTGTCCCTTGGACCTTCAAATCAACGCTGAAACACAGAAATAGCATCGATTTTGAATACAAAGGGCAAAATGTCGACTTATTTACAAGGGTAGTAACTCTTCTAATAGTTCGTGCTTTGAGCGTTTCCTGGGACAGCAGTATTAGATTCCGATGAACCACTGCAGATTTACTGTATCCCTTGGACCTTCAAATCAACGATGAAACACAGAAATTGCATAGATATTGAATATAAAAGGCAAAATGTCGACTTATTTACAAGAGGAGTAATTCTTCTAATAGTTCGTGCTTTGAGCCACTCCTGGGAGAGCAGTATTAGAATCCGATGCACCATTGCAGATTTACTGTATCCCTTGGACCTTCAAATCAACGATGAAACACGGAAATTGCATCGATATTGAATAAAAAGGGAAAATGTCGGCTTATTTACAAGAGGAGTAACTCTTCTAATAGTTCGTGCTCTGAGCCTTTCCTGGGACAGCAGTATTAGATTCCAATGAACCACTGCAGATTTACTGTATCCCTTGGACCTTCAAATCAACGATGAAACACTGAAATAGCATCGATATTGAATACAAAGGGCAAAATGTCGACTTATTTACAAGGGGAGTAACTCTTCTAATAGTTCGTGGTTTGAGCGTTTCCTGGGACAGCAGTAATAGATTCCGATGAACCACTGCAGATTTACTGTATCTCTTATACCTTCAAATCATCGATGAAACACAGAAATTACATAGATATTGAATATAAAAGTCAAAATGTCGACTTATTTACAAGAGGAGTAACTCTTCTAATAGTTCGTGCTTTGAGCCACTCCTGGGACAGCAGTATTAGTTTCCGATGCACCATTGCAGATTTACTGTATCCCTTGGACCTTCAAATCAACGATGAAACACTAAAATTGCATCGATATTGAATACAAAAGGCCAAATTTCGACTTATTTACAAGAGGAGTAACTCTTCTAATAGTTCGTGCTTTGAGCCTTTTCTGGGACAGCAGTATTAGATTCCGATGAACCACTGCAGATTTACTGTATTCCTTGGACGTTCAAGTCAACGATGAAATACTGAAAGTGCATAGATATTGAATATAAAAGGCAAAATGTCGAATTATTTTAAGAGGAGTAACTCTTCTAATAGTTCGTGCTCTGAGCCAATCCTGGGACAGCAGTATTAGATTCCGATGCACCGGTGCAGGTTTACTGTATCCCTTGGACCTTCAAATCAACGATGAAACACAGAAATTGCATAGATATTGAATATAAAAGGCAAAATGTCGACTTATTTACAAGAGGAGTAACTCTTCTAATAGTTCGTGTTTTGAGCCACTCCTGGGACAGCAGTATTAGATTCCGATGCACCAGTGCAGGTTTACTGTATCCCTTGGACCTTCAAATCAAATATGATACACAGAAATTGCATAGAAATTGAATATAAAAGGCAAAATGTCGACTTATTTACAATAGGAGTAACTCTTCTAATAGTTCGTGCTTTGAGCCACTCCTGGGACAGCAGTATTAGATTCCGATGCACCAAGCAGGTTCACTGTATCCCTTGGACCTTCAAATCAACGATGAAACACAGAAATAGCATCGATACTGAAAACAAAGTGCAAAATGTCGACTTATTTACAAGGGGAGTAACTCTTCTAATAGGTCGTGCTTTGAGCGTTTCCTGGGACAGCAGTATGAGATTCCGATGCACCATTGCAGATTTACTGTATCCCTTGGACCTTCAAATCAACGATGAAACACAGAAATTGCATCGATATTGAATAAAAAGGCAAAATGTCGACTTATTTACAAGAGGAGTAACTCTTCTAATAGTTCGTGCTTTGAGCCTTTCCTGGGACAGCAGTATTCGATTCCGATGAACCACTGCAGATTTACTGTATCCCTTGGACCTTCAAATCAACGTTGAAACACAGAAATAGCATCGATATTGAATACAAAGGGCAAAATGTCGACTTATTTACAAGGGGAGTAACTCTTCTAATTGTTCGTGAATTGAGCGTTTCCTGGGACAGCAGTATTAGATTCCAATGAACCACTGCAGATTTACTATATCCCTTGGACCTTCAAATCAACGATGAAACACAGAAATCGCATAGATATTGAATATAAAACGCAAAATGTCGACTTATTTATAAGAAGAGTAAATCTTCTAATAGTTCGTGCTTTGAGCCACTCCTGGGACAGCAGTATTATATTCCGATGCACCATTGCAGATTTACTGTATCCCTTGGACCTTCAAATCAACGATGAAACACAGAAATTGCATCGATATTGAATACAAAAGGCCAAATGTCGACTTATTTACAAGAGGAGTAACTCTTCTAATGGTTCGTGCTTTGAGCCTTTCCTGGGACAGCAGTATTCGATTCCGATGAACCACTGCAGATTTACTGTGTCCCTTGGACCTTCAAATCAACGCTGAAACACAGAAATAGCATCGATTTTGAATACAAAGTGCAAAATGTCGACTTATTTACAAGGGGAGTAACACTTCTAATAGTTCGTGCTTTGAGCGTTTCCAGGGACAGCAGTATTAGATTCCGATGAACCACTGCAGATTTACTGTATCCCTTGGACCTTCAAATCAACGATGAAACACAGAAATTGCATAGATATTGAATATAAAAGTCAAAATGTCGACTTATTTACAAGAGGAGTAACTCATCTAATAGTTCGTGCTTTGAGCCACTCCTGGGACAGCAGTATTATATTCCGATGCACCATTGCAGATTTACTGTATCCCTTGGACCTTCAAATCAACGATGAAACACAGAAAGTGCATAGATATTGAATATAAAAGGCAAAATGTCGAATTATTTTAAGAGGAGTAACTCTTCTAATAGTTCGTGCTCTGAGCCACTCCTGGGACAGCAGTATTAGATTCCGATGCACCAGTGCAGGTTTACTGTATCCCTTGGACCTTCAAATCAACGATGAAACACAGAAATTGCATAGATATTGAATATAAAAGGCAAAATGTCGACTTATTTACAAGAGGAGTAACTCTTCTAATAGTTCGTGTTTTGAGCCACTCCTGGGACAGCAGTATTAGATTCCGATGCACCAGTGAAGGTTTACTGTATCCCGTGGACCTTCAAATCAACGATGAAACACAGAAATAGCATAGATATTGAATATAAAAGGCAAAATGTCGACTTATTTACAAGGGGAGTAACTCTTCTAATAGTTCGTGCTTTGAGCGTTTCCTGGGACAGCAGTATTAGATTCCGATGAACCACTGCAGATATACTGTATCCCTTGGGCCTTCAAATCAACGATGAAACACAGAAATTGCATAGATATTGAATATAAAATGCAAAATGTCGACTTATTTACAAGAGGAGTAAATCTTCTAATAGTTCGTGCTTTGAGCCACTCCTGGGACAGCAGTATTAGATTCCGATGCACCATTGCAGATTTACTGTATCCCTTGGACCTTCAAATCAATGACGAAACACAGAAATTGCATCGATATTGAATACAATTGGCCAAATGTCGATTTATTTAAAAGAGGAGTAACTCTTCTAATAGTTCGTGCTTTGAGCCTCTCCTGGGACAGCAGTATTAAATTCCGATGAACCACTGCAGATTTACTGTATCCCTTGGACCTTCAAATCAACGATGAAACACAGAAATTGCATAGATATTGAATATAAAACGCAAAATGTCGATTTATTTACAAGGGGAGTAACTCTTCTAATAATTCGTGCTTTGAGCCTTCCCTGGGACAGCAGTATTAGATTCCGATGAACCACTGCAGATTTACTGTATCCCTTGGACCTTCAAATCAACGTTGAAACACAGAAATAGCATCGATATTGAATACAAAGGGCAAAATGTCGAATTATTTACAAGGGGAGTAACTCTTCTAATTGTTCGTGCATTGAGCGTTTCCTGGGACAGCAGTATTAGATTCCAATGAACCACTGCAGATTTACTATATCCCTTGGACCTTCAAATCAACGATGAAACACAGAAATTGCATAGATATTGAATATAAAAGGCAAAATGTCGACTTATTTATAAGAGGAGTAAATCTTCTAATAGTTCATGCTTTGAGCCTTTCCTGGGACAGCAGTATTAGATTCCGATGAACCACTGCAGATTTACTGTGTCCCTTGGACCTTCAAATCAACGATGAAACACAGAAATTGCATAGATATTGAATATAAAAGGCAAAATGTCGACTTATTACAAGAGGAGTAAATCTTCTAATAGTTCGTGCTTTGAGCCACTCCTGGGACAGCAGTATTAGATTCCGATGCACCATTGCAGATTTATTGTATCCCTTGGACCTTCAAATCAACGATGAAACACGGAAATTGCATCGATATTGAATAAAAAGGGAAAATGTCGGCTTATTTACAAGAGGAGTAACTCTTCTAATAGTTCGTGCTTTGAGCCTTTCCTGCGACAGCAGTATTAGATTACAATGAACCACTGCAGATTTACTGTATTCCTTGGACCTTCAAATCAACGATGAAACACAGAAATAGCATCGATATTGAATACAAAGTTCAAAATGTCGCCTTATTTACAAGGGGAGTAACTCTTCTAATAGTTCGTGCTTTGAGCCATTCCTGGGACAGCAGTATTAGATTCCGATGCACCATTGCAGATTTACTGTATCCCTTGGACCTTCAAATCAACGATGAAACACATAAATTGCATCGATATTGAATACAAAAGGCCAAATGTCGACTTATTTACAAGAGGAGTAACTCTTCCAATAGCTCGTGCTTTGAGCCTTTCCTAGGACAGCAGTATTAGATTCCGATGAACCACTGCAAATTTACTGTATCCCTTGGACCTTCAAATCAACGATGAAACACAGAAATAGCATAGATATTGAATATAAGCGGCAAAATTTCGACTTATTTACGAGGGGAGTAACTCTTCTAATAGTTCGTGCTTTGAGCGTTTCCTGGGACAGCAGTATTAGATTCCGATGAACCACTGCAGATTTACTGTATCCCTTGGACCTTCAAATCAACGATGAAACACAGAAATTGCATAGATATTGAATATAAAAGTCAAAATGTCGACTTATTTACAAGAGGAGTAACTCATCTAATAGTTCGTGCTTTGAGCCACTCCTGGGACAGCAGTATTATATTCCGATGCACCATTGCAGATTTACTGTATCCCTTGGACCTTCAAATCAACGATGAAACACTAAAATTGCATCGATATTGAATACAAAAGGCCAAATGTCGACTTATTTACAAGAGGAGTAACTCTTCTAATAGTTCGTGCTTTGAGCCTTTCCTGGGATAGCAGTATTAGATTCCGATGAACCACTGCAGATTTACTGTATCCCTTGGACCGTCAAATCAACGATGAAACACAGAAAGTGCATAGATATTGAATATAAAAGGCAAAATGTCGAATTATTTTAAGAGGAGTAACTCTTCTAATAGTTCGTGCACTGAGCCACTCCTGGGACAGCAGTATTAGATTCCGATGCACCAGTGCAGGTTTATTGTATCCCTTGGACCTTCAAATCAACGATGAAACACAGAAATTGCATAGATATTGAATATAAAAATCAAAATGTCGACTTATTTACAAGAGGAGTAACTCTTCTAATAGTTCGTGCTTTGAGCCATTCCTGGGACAGCAGTATTAGATTCCGATGCACCATTGCAGATTTACTGTATCCCTTGGACCTTCAAATCAACGATGAAACACATAAATTGCATCGATATTGAATACAAAAGGCCAAATGTCGACTTATTTACAAGAGGAGTAACTCTTCTAATAGCTCGTGCTTTGAGCCTTTCCTGGGACAGCAGTATTAGATTCCGATGAACCACTGCAAATTTACTGTATCCCTTGGACCTTCAAATCAACGATGAAACACAGAAATAGCATTGATATTGAATATAAGCGGCAAAATGTCGACTTATTTACGAGGGGAGTAACTCTTCTAATAGTTCGTGCTTTGAGCCTTTCCTGGGACAGCAGTATTAGATTCCGATGCACCAGTGCAGGTCTACTGTATCCCTTGGACTTTCAAATCAACGATGAAACACAGAAATTGCATAGATATTGAATATAAAAGGCAAAATGTCGACTTATTTACAAGAGGAGTAACTCTTCTAATAGTTCGTGCTTTTAGCCTTTCCTGGGACAGCAGTATTAGATTCCGATGAACCACTGCAGATTTACTGTATCCCTTGGACCTTCAAATCAACGATGAAACACAGAAATAGCATCGATATTGAATACAAAGCTCAAAACGTCGACTTATTTACAAGGGGAGTAACTCTTCTAATAGTTTGTGCTTTGAGCGTTTCCTGGGACAGCAGTATTAGATTCCGATGAACCACTGCAGATTTACTGTATCCCTTGGACCTTCAAATCAACGATGAAACACAGAAATAGCATCGATATTGAATACAAAGGGCAAAATGTCGACTTATTTACAAGGGGAGTAACTCTTCTAATAGTTCGTGCTTTGACCGTTTCCTGGGACGGCAGTATTAGATTCCGATGTACCATTGCAGATTTACTGTATCCCTTGGACCTTCAAATCAACGATGAAACACAGAAATTGCATAGATATTGAATACAAAAGGCCAAATGTCGACTTATTTACATGCGGAGTAACTCTTCTAATAGTTCGTGCTTTGAGCCTTTCCTGGGACAGCAGTATTAGATTCCGATGAACCACTGCAGATTTACTGTGTCCCTTGGACCTTCAAATCAACGATGAAACACAGAAATTGCATAGATATTGAATATAAAAGGCAAAATGTCGACTTATTACAAGAGGAGTAAATCTTCTAATAGTTCGTGCTTTGAGCCACTCCTGGGACAGCAGTAATAGATTCCGATGCACCATTGCAGATTTATTGTATCCCTTGGACCTTCAAATCAACGATGAAACACGGAAATTGCATCGATATTGAATATAAAGGGAAAATGTCGGCTTATTTACAAGAGGAGTAACTCTTCTAATAGTTCGTGCTTTAAGCCTTTCCTGGGACAGCAGTATTACATTACAATGAACCACTGCAGATTTACTGTATCCTTTGGACCTTCAAATCAACGATGAAACACAGAAATAGCATCGATATTGAATACAAAGGGCAAAATGTCGACTTATTTACAAGGGGAGTAACTCTTCTAATAGTTCGTGCTTTGAGCGTTTCCTGGGACAGCAGTAATAGATTCCGATGAACCACTGCAGATTTACTGTATCCCTTATACCTTCAAATCATCGATGAAACACAGAAATTGCATAGATATTGAATATAAAAGTCAAAATGTCGACTTATTTACAAGAGGAGTAACTCTTCTAATAGTTCGTGCTTTGAGCCATTCCTGGGACAGCAGTATTAGATTCCGATGCACCATTGCAGATTTACTGTATCCCTTCGACCTTCAAATCAACGATGAAACACGTAAATTGCATCGATATTGAATACAAAAGGCCAAATATCGACTTATTTACAAGAGGAGTAACTCTTCTAATAGCTCGTGCTTTGAGCCTTTCCTGGGACAGCAGTATTAGATTCCGATGAACCACTGCAAATTTACTGTATCCCTTGGACCTTCAAATCAACGATGAAACACAGAAATAGCATAGATATTGAATATAAGAGGCAAAATGTCGACTTATTTACGAGGGGAGTAACTCTTCTAATAGTTCGTGCTTTGAGCCTTTCCTGGGACAGCAGTATTAGATTCCGATGCACCAGTGCTGGTTTACTGTATCCCTTGGACTTTCAAATCAACGATGAAACACAGAAATTGCATAGATATTGAATATAAAAGGCAAAATGTCGACTTATTTACAAGAGGAGTAACTCTTCTAATAGTTCGTGATTTTAGCCTTTCCTGGGACAGCAGTATTAGATTCCGATGAACCACTGCAGATTTACTGTATCCCTTGGACCTTCAAATCAACGATGAAACACAGACATAGCATCGATATTGAATACAAAGCTCAAAACGTCGACTTATTTACAAGGGGAGTAACTCTTCTAATAGTTCGTGCTTTGAGCGTTTCCTGGGACAGCAGTATTAGATTCCGATGAACCACTGCAGATTTACTGTATCCCTTGGACCTTCAAATCAACGATGAAACACAGAAATAGCATCGATATTGAATACAAAGGGCAAAATGTCGACTTATTTACAAGGGGAGTAACTCTTCTAATAGTTCGTGCTTTGACCGTTTCCTGGGACGGCAGTATTAGATTCCGATGTACCATTGCAGATTTACTGTATCCCTTGGACCTTCAAATCAACGATGAAACACAGAAATTGCATAGATATTGAATACAAAAGGCCAAATGTCGACTTATTTACATGCGGAGTAACTCTTCTAATAGTTCGTGCTTTGAGCCTTTCCTGGGACAGCAGTATTAGATTCCGATGAACCACTGCAGATTTACTGTGTCCCTTGGACCTTCAAATCAACGATGAAACACAGAAATTGCATAGATATTGAATATAAAAGGCAAAATGTCGACTTATTACAAGAGGAGTAAATCTTCTAATAGTTCGTGCTTTGAGCCACTCCTGGGACAGCAGTAATAGATTCCGATGCACCATTGCAGATTTATTGTATCCCTTGGACCTTCAAATCAACGATGAAACACGGAAATTGCATCGATATTGAATATAAAGGGAAAATGTCGGCTTATTTACAAGAGGAGTAACTCTTCTAATAGTTCGTGCTTTAAGCCTTTCCTGGGACAGCAGTATTACATTACAATGAACCACTGCAGATTTACTGTATCCTTTGGACCTTCAAATCAACGATGAAACACAGAAATAGCATCGATATTGAATACAAAGGGCAAAATGTCGACTTATTTACAAGGGGAGTAACTCTTCTAATAGTTCGTGCTTTGAGCGTTTCCTGGGACAGCAGTAATAGATTCCGATGAACCACTGCAGATTTACTGTATCCCTTATACCTTCAAATCATCGATGAAACACAGAAATTGCATAGATATTGAATATAAAAGTCAAAATGTCGACTTATTTACAAGAGGAGTAACTCTTCTAATAGTTCGTGCTTTGAGCCATTCCTGGGACAGCAGTATTAGATTCCGATGCACCATTGCAGATTTACTGTATCCCTTCGACCTTCAAATCAACGATGAAACACGTAAATTGCATCGATATTGAATACAAAAGGCCAAATATCGACTTATTTACAAGAGGAGTAACTCTTCTAATAGCTCGTGCTTTGAGCCTTTCCTGGGACAGCAGTATTAGATTCCGATGAACCACTGCAAATTTACTGTATCCCTTGGACCTTCAAATCAACGATGAAACACAGAAATAGCATAGATATTGAATATAAGAGGCAAAATGTCGACTTATTTACGAGGGGAGTAACTCTTCTAATAGTTCGTGCTTTGAGCCTTTCCTGGGACAGCAGTATTAGATTCCGATGCACCAGTGCTGGTTTACTGTATCCCTTGGACTTTCAAATCAACGATGAAACACAGAAATTGCATAGATATTGAATATAAAAGGCAAAATGTCGACTTATTTACAAGAGGAGTAACTCTTCTAATAGTTCGTGATTTTAGCCTTTCCTGGGACAGCAGTATTAGATTCCGATGAACCACTGCAGATTTACTGTATCCCTTGGACCTTCAAATCAACGATGAAACACAGACATAGCATCGATATTGAATACAAAGCTCAAAACGTCGACTTATTTACAAGGGGAGTAACTCTTCTAATAGTTCGTGCTTTGAGCGTTTCCTGGGACAGCAGTATTAGATTCCGATGAACCACTGCAGATTTACTGTATCCCTTGGACCTTCAAATCAACGATGAAACACAGAAATAGCATCGATATTGAATACAAAGGGCAAAATGTCGACTTATTTACAAGGGGAGTAACTCTTCTAATAGTTCGTGCTTTGACCGTTTCCTGGGACGGCAGTATTAGATTCCGATGCACCATTGCAGATTTACTGTATCCCTTGGACCTTCAAATCAACGATGAAACACAGAAATTGCATCGATATTGAATACAAAAGGCCAAATGTCGACTTATTTACAAGCAGAGTAACTCTTCTAATAGTTCGTGCTTTGAGCCTTTCCTGGGACAGCAGTATTAGATTCCGATGAACCACTGCAGATTTACTGTGTCCCTTGGACCTTCAAATCAACGATGAAACACAGAAATTGCATAGATATTGAATATAAAAGGCAAAATGTCGACTTATTACAAGAGGAGTAACTCTTCTAATAGTTCGTGCTTTGAGCCACTCCTATAACAGCAGTATTAGATTCCGATGCACCATTGCAGATTTATTGTATCCCTTGGACCTTCAAATCAACGATGAAACACAGAAATAGCATCGATATTGAATACAAAGGGCAAAATGTCGACTCATTTACAAGGAGAGTAATACTTCTAATAGTTCGTGCTTTGAGCGTTTCCTGGGACAGCAGTAATAGATTCCGATGAACCACTGCAGAATTACTGTATCCCTTATACCTTCAAATCATCGATGAAACACATAAATTGCATCGATATTGAATACAAAAGTCCAAATGTCGACTTATTTACAAGAGGAGTAACTCTTGTAATAGCTCGTGCTTTGAGCCTTTCCTGGGACAGCAGTATTAGATTCCGATGAACCACTGCAGATTTACTGTATCCCTTGGACCTTCAAATCAACGATGAAACACAGACATAGCATCGATATTGAATACAAAGCTCAAAACGTCGACTTATTTACAAGGGGAGTAACTCTTCTAATAGTTCGTGCTTTGAGCGTTTCCTGGGACAGCAGTATTAGATTCCGATGAACCACTGCAGATTTACTGTATCCCTTGGACCTTCAAATCAACGATGAAACACAGAAATAGTATAGATATTGAATATAAAAGGCAAAATGTCGACTTATTTACAATAGGAGTAACTCTTCTAATAGTTCGTGCTTTGAGCCTTTCCTGGGACAGCAGTATTAGATTCCGATGCACCAGTGCAGGTTTACTGTATCCCTTGGACTTTCAAATCAACGATGAAACACAGAAATTGCATAGATATTATATATAAAAGGCAAAATGTCGACTTATTTACAAGAGGAGTAACTCTTCTAATAGTTTGTGCTTTTAGCCTTTCCTGGGACAGCAGTATTACATTCCGATGAACCACTGCAGATTTACTGTATCCCTTGGACCTTCAAATCAACGATGAAACACAGAAATAGCATCGATATTGAATATAAAGCTCAAAAGGACGACTTATTTTCAATTGGAGTAACTCTTCTAATAGTTCGTGCTTTGAGCGTTTCCTGGGACAGCAGTATTAGATTCCGATGAACCACTGCAGATTTACTGTATCCCTTGGACCTTCAAATCAACGATGAAACACAGAAATAGCATCGATATTGAATACAAAGGGCAAAATGTCGACTTAATTACAAGGGGAGTAACTCTTCTAATAGTTCGTGATTTGAGCGTTTCCTGGGACAGCAGTATTAGATTCCGATGAACCACTGCAGATTTACTGTATCCCTTGGACCTTCAAATCAACGATGAAACACAGAAATTGCATAGATATTGAATATAAAACGCAAAATTTCGACTTATTTACAAGGGGAGTAACTCTTCTAATAGTTCGTGCTTTGAGCGTTTCCTGGGACAGCAGTATTAGATTCCGATGAACCACTGCAGATTTACTGTATCCCTTGGACCTTCAAATCAACGATGAAACACAGGAATTGCATCGATATTGAATAAAAAGGCAAAATGTCGACTTATTTGCAAGAGTAGTAACTCTTCTAATAGTTCGTGTTTGAGTCTTTCCTGGGACAGCAGTATTAGATTCCGATGAACCACTGCAGATTTACTGTATCCCTTGGACCGTCAAATCAACGATGAAACACAGAAATAGCATCGATATTGAATACAAAGGGCAAAATGTCGACTTATTTACAAGGGAAGTAACTCTTCTAATAGTTCGTGCTTTGAGCGTTTCGTGGGACAGCAGTATTAGATTCCTATGCACCATTGCAGATTTACTGTATCTGTTGGACCTTCAAATCAACGATGAAACACAGAAATTGCATGGATATTGAATAAAAAGCAAAATGTCGACTTATTTACAAGAGGAGTAACTCTTCTAATAGTTCGTGCTTTAAGCCTTTCCTGGGACAGCAGTATTAGATTCCGATGGACCACTGCAGATTTTCTGTGTCCCTTGGACCTTCAAATCAACGATGAAACACAGAAATAGCATCGATATAGAATACAAAGGGCAAAATGTCGACTTATTTACAAGGGGAGTAACTCTTCTAATAGTTCGTGCTTTGAGCGTTTCCTGGGACAGCAGTATTAGATTCCGATGAACCACTGCAGATTTACTGTATCCCTTGGACCTTCAAATCAACGATGAAACACAGAAATTGCATAGATATTGAATATAAAACGCAATATGTCGACTTATTTACAAGGGGAGTTACTCTTCTAATAGTTCGTGCTTTGAGCGTTTCCTGGGACAGCAGTATTAGATTCCGATGAACCACTGCAGATTTACTGTATCCATTGGACCTTCAAATCAACGATGAAGCACAGAAATTGCATAGATATTGAATATAAAAGGCAAAATGTCGACTTATTTACAAGGGGAGTAACTCTTCTAATAGTTCGTGCTTTGAGCGTTTCCTGGGACGGCAGTATTAGATTCCGAAGCACCATTGCAGATTTACTGTATCCCTTGGACCTTCAAATCAACGATGAAACACAGGAATTGCATCGATATTGAATAAAAAGGCAAAATGTCGACTTATTTACAAGGGGAGTAACTCTTCTAATAGTTCGTACTTTGAGCGTTTCCTGGGACAGCAGTATTAGATTCCGATGAACCACTGCAGATTTACTGTATCCCTTGGACCTTCAAATCAACGATGAAACACAGAAATAGCATCGATATTGAATACAAAGGGCAAAATGTCGACTTATTTACAAGGAGAGTAACCCTTCTAATAGTTCGTGCTTTGACCGTTTCCTGGGACGGCAGTATTAGATTCCGATGCACCATTGCAGATTTACTGTATCCCTTGGACCTTCAAATCAACGATGAAACACAGAAATTGCATCGATATTGAATACAAAAGGCCAAATGTCGACTTATTTACAAGCGGAGTAACTCTTCTAATAGTTCGTGCTTTGAGCCTTTCCTGGGACAGCAGTATTAGATTCCGATGAACCACTGCAGATTTACTGTGTCCGTTGGACCTCCAAATCAACGATGAAACACAGAAATTGCATAGATATTGAATATAAAAGGCAAAATGTCGACTTATTACAAGAGGAGTAAATCTTCTAATAGTTCGTGCTTTGAGCCACTCCTATAACAGCAGTATTAGATTCCGATGCACCATTGCAGATTTATTGTATCCCTTGGACCTTCAAATCAACGATGAAACACGGAAATTGCATCGATATTGAATAAAAAGGGAAAATGTCGGCTTATTTACAAGAGGAGTAACTCTTCTAATAGTTCGTGCTTTGAGCCATTCCTGGGACAGCAGTATTAGATTCCGATGCACCATTGCAGATTTACTGTATCCCTTGGACCTTCAAATCAACGATGAAACACATAAATTGAATCGATATTGAATACAAAAGGCCAAATGTCGACTTATTTACAAGAGGAGTAACTCTTCTAATAGCTCGTGCTTTGAGCCTTTCCTGGGACAGCAGTATTAGATTCCGATGAACCACTGCAAATTTACTGTATCCCTTGGACCTTCAAATCAACGATGAAACACAGAAATAGCATAGATATTGAATATAAAAGGCAAAATGTCGACTTATTTACAATAGGAGTAACTCTTCTAATAGTTCGTGCTTTGAGCCTTTCCTGGGACAGCAGTATTAGATTCCGATGCACCAGTGCAGGTTCACTGTATCCCTTGGACTTTCAAATCAACGATGAAACACAGAAATTGCATAGATATTATATATAAAAGGCAAAATGTCGACTTATTTACAAGAGGAGTAACTCTTCTAATAGTTCGTGCCTTTAGCCTTTCCTGGGACAGCAGTATTTGATTCCGATGAACCACTGCAGATTTACTGTATCCCTTGGACCTTCAAATCAACGATGAAACACAGAAATAGCATCGATATTGAATACAAAGCTCAAAAGGTCGACTTATTTACAAGGGGAGTAACTCTTCTAATAGTTCGTGCTTTGAGCGTTTCCTGGGACAGCAGTATTAAATTCCGATGTACCACTGCAGATTTACTGTATCCCTTGGACCTTCAAATCAACGATGAAACACAGGAATTGCATCGATATTGAATAAAAAGGCAAAATGTCGACTTATTTGCAAGAGTAGTAACTCTTCTAATAGTTCGTGTTTGAGTCTTTCCTGGGACAGCAGTATTAGATTCCGATGAACCACTGCAGATTTACTGTATCCGTTGGACCGTCAAATCAACGATGAAACACAGAAATAGCATCGATATTGAATACAAAGGGCAAAATGTCGACTTTTTTACAAGGGAAGTAACTCTTCTAATAGTTCGTGCTTTGAGCGTTTCGTGGGACAGCAGTATTAGATTCCCATGCACCATTGCAGATTTACTGTATCTGTTGGACCTTCAAATCAACGATGAAACACAGAAAATGCATGGATATTGAATAAAAAGCAAAATGTCGACTTATTTACAAGAGGAGTAACTCTTCTAATAGTTCGTGCTTTAAGCCTTTCCTGGGACAGCAGTATTAGATTCCGATGAACCACTGCTGATTTACTGTATCCCTTGGACCGTCAAATCAACGATGAAACACAGAAATAGCATCGATATTGAATACAAAGGGCAAAATGTCGACTTATTTACAAGGGAAGTAACTCTTCTAATAGTTCGTGCTTTGAGCGTTTCGTGGGACAGCAGTATTAGATTCCCATGCACCATTGCAGATTTACTGTATCTGTTGGACCTTCAAATCAACGATGAAACACAGAAATTGCATGGATATTGAATAAAAAGCAAAATGTCGACTTATTTACAAGAGGAGTAACTCTTCTAATAGTTCGTGCTTTAAGCCTTTCCTGGGACAGCAGTATTAGATTTCGATGGACCACTGCAGATTTTCTGTGTCCCTTGGACCTTCAAATCAACGATGAAACACAGAAATAGCATCGATATAGAATACAAAGGGCAAAATGTCGACTTATTTACAAGGGGAGTAACTCTTCTAATAGTTCGTGCTTTGAGCGTTTCCTGGGACAGCAGTATTAGATTCCGATGAACCACTGCAGATTTACTGTATCCCTTGGACCTTCAAATCAACGATGAAACACAGAAATTGCATAGATATTGAATATAAAACGCAAAATGTCGACTTAATTACAAGGGGAGTTACTCTTCTAATAGTTCGTGCTTTGAGCGTTTCCTGGGACAGCAGTATTAGATTCCGATGAACCACTGCAGATTTACTGTATCCATTGGACCTTCAAATCAACGATGAAGCACAGAAATTGCATAGATATTGAATATAAAAGGCAAAATGTCGACTTATTTACAAGAGGAGTAACTCTTCTAATAGTTCGTGCTTTGAGCCTTTCCTGGGACAGCAGTATTAGATTCCGATGAACCACTGCAGATATACTGTATCCCTTGGACCTTCAAATCAACGATGAAACACAGAAATAGCATCGATATTGAATACAAAGTGCAAAATGTCGACTTATTTACAAGGGGAGTAACTCTTCTAATAGTTCGTGCTTTGAGCGTTTCCTGCGACGGCAGTATTCGATTCCGAAGCACCATTGCAGATTTACTGTATCCCTTGGACCTTCAAATCAACGATGAAACACAGGAATTGCATCGATATTGAATAAAAAGGCAAAATGTCGACTTATTTACAAGAGGAGTAACTCTTCTAATAGTTCGTGTTTGAGTCTTTCCTGGGACAGCAGTATTAGATTCCGATGAACCACTGCAGATTTACTGTATCCCTTGGACCTTCAAATCAACGATGAAACACAGAAATAGCATAGATATTGAATACAAAGGACAAAATGTCGACTTATTTACAAGGGAAGTAACTCTTCTAATAGTTCGTGCTTTGAGCGTTTCGTGGGACAGCAGTATTAGATTCCCATGCACCATTGCAGATTTACTGTATCCCTTGGACTTTCAAATCAACGATGAAACACAGAAATTGCATGGATATTGAATAAAAAGCAAAATGTCGACTTATTTAGAAGAGGAGTAACTCTTCTAATAGTTCGTGCTTTGAGCCTTTCCTGGGACAGCAGTATTAGATTCCGATGAACCACTGCAGATTTTCTGTGTCCCTTGGACCTTCAAATCAACGATGAAACACAGAAATAGCATCGATATAGAATACAAAGGGCAAAATGTCGACTTATTTACAAGGGGAGTAACTCTTCTAATAGTTCGTGCTTTGAGCGTTTCCTGGGACAGCAGTATTAGATTCCGATGAACCACTGCAGATTTACTGTATCCCTTGGACCTTCAAATCAACGATGAAACACAGAAATTGCATAGATATTGAATATAAAAGGCAAAATGTCGACTTATTTACAAGAGGAGTAAATCTTCTAATAGTTCGTGCTTTGAGCCACTCCTGGGACAGCAGTATTAGATTCCGATGCACCATTGCAGATTTACTGTATCCCTTGGACCTTCAAATCAACGATGAAACACGGAAATTGCATCGATATTGAATAAAAAGGGAAAATGTCGACTTATTTACAAGAGGAGTAACTCTTCTAATAGTTCGTGCTTTGAGCCTTTCCTGGGACAGCAGTATTAGATTCCGATGAACCACTGCAGATTTACTGTATCCCTTGGACCTTCAAATCAACGATGAAACACAGAAATAGCATCGATATTGAATACATAGCTCAAAAGGTCAACTTATTTACAAGGGGAGTAACTCTTCAAATAGTTCGTGTTTGAGCGTTTCCTGGGACAGCAGTATTAGATTCCGATGAACCACTGGAGATTTACTGTATCCCTTGGACCTTCAAATCAACGATGAAACACAGAAATAGCATCGATATTGAATACAGAGGGCAAAATGTCGACTTATTTACAAGGGGAGTAACTCTTCTAATAGTTCGTGCTTTGAGCGTTTCCTGGGACAGCAGTATTAGATTCCGATGAACCACTGCAGATTTACTGTATCCCTTGGACCTTCAAATCAACGATGAAACACAGAAATTGCATAGATATTGAATATAAAACGCAAAATGTCGACTTATTTACAAGGGGAGTAACTCTTCTAATAGATCGTGCTTTGAGCGTTTCCTGGGACAGCAGTATTTGATTCCGATGAACCACTGCAGATTTACTGTATCCCTTGGACCTTCAAAGCAACGTTGAAGCACAGAAATTGCATAGATATTGAATATAAAAGGCAAAATGTCGACTTATTTACAAGAGGAGTAACTCTTCTAATAGCTCGTGCTTTGAGCCTTTCCTGGGTCAGCAGTATTAGATTCCGATGAACCACTGGAGATATACTGTATCCCTTAGACCTTAAAATCAACGATGAAACACAGAAATAGCATTGATATTGAATACAAAGGGCAAAATGTCGACTTATTTACAAGGGAAATAACTCTTCTAATAGTTCGTGCTTTGAGCGTTTCGTGGGACAGCAGTATTAGATTCCGATGCACCATTGCAGATTTACTGTATCCCTTGGACCTTCAAATCAACGATGAAACACAGAAATTGCATGGATATTGAATAAAAAGAAAAATGTCGACTTATTTACAAGAGGAGTAACTCTTCTAATAGTTCGTGCTTTGAGCCTTTCCTGGGACAGCAGTATTAGATTCCGATGAACCACTGCAGATTTTCTGTGTCCCTTGGACCTTCAAATCAACGATGAAACACAGAAATAGCATCGATATTGAATACAAAGGGCAAAATGTCGACTTATTTACAAGGGGAGTAACTCTTCTAATAGTTCGTGATTTGAGCGTTTCCTGGGACAGCAGTATTAGATTCCGATGAACCACTGCAGATTTACTGTATCCCTTGGACCTTCAAATCAACGATGAAACACAGAACTTGCATAGATATTGAATATAAAAGGCAAAATGTCGACTTATTTACAAGAGGAGTAAATCTTCTAATAGTTCGTGCTTTGAGCCACTCCTGGGACAGCAGTATTAGATTCCGATGCACCATTGCAGATTTACTGTATCCCTTGGACCTTCAAATCAACGATGAAACACGGAAATTGCATCGATATTGAATAAAAAGGGAAAATGTCGACTTATTTACAAGAGGAGTAACTCTTCTAATAGTTCGTGCTTTGAGCCTTTCCTGGGACAGCAGTATTAGATTCCGATGAACCACTGCAGATTTACTGTATCCCTTGGACCTTCAAATCAACGATGAAACACAGAAATAGCATCGATATTGAATACATAGCTCAAAAGGTCAACTTATTTACAAGGGGAGTAACTCTTCAAATAGTTCGTGTTTGAGCGTTTCCTGGGACAGCAGTATTAGATTCCGATGAACCACTGCAGATTTACTGTATCCCTTGGACCTTCAAATCAACGATGAAATACAGAAATAGCATCGATATTGAATACAAAGGGCAAAATGTCGACTTATTTACAAGGGGAGTAACTCTTCTAATAGTTCGTGCTTTGAGCGTTTCCTGGGACAGCAGTATTAGATTCCGATGAACCACTGCAGATTTACTGTATCCCTTGGACCTTCAAATCAACGATGAAACACAGAAATTGCATAGATATTGAATATAAAACGCAAAATGTCGACTTATTTACAAGGGGAGTAACTCTTCTAATAGATCGTGCTTTGAGCGTTTCCTGGGACAGCAGTATTTGATTCCGATGAACCACTGCAGATTTACTGTATCCCTTGGACATTCAAAGCAACGTTGAAGCACAGAAATTGCATAGATATTGAATATAAAAGGCAAAATGTCGACTTATTTACAAGAGGAGTAACTCTTCTAATAGCTCGTGCTTTGAGCCTTTCCTGGGTCAGCAGTATTAGATTCCGATGAACCACTGGAGATATACTGTATCCCTTGGACCTTAAAATCAACGATGAAACACAGAAATAGCATCGATATTGAATACAAAGGGCAAAATGTCGACTTATTTACAAGGGAAATAACTCTTCTAATAGTTCGTGCTTTGAGCGTTTCGTGGGACAGCAGTATTAGATTCCGATGCACCATTGCAGATTTACTGTATCCCTTGGACCTTCAAATCAACGATGAAACACAGAAATTGCATGGATATTGAATAAAAAGAAAAATGTCGACTTATTTACAAGAGGAGTAACTCTTCTAATAGTTCGTGCTTTGAGCCTTTCCTGGGACAGCAGTATTAGATTCCGATGAACCACTGCAGATTTTCTGTGTCCCTTGGACTTTCAAATCAACGATGAAACACAGAAATAGCATCGATATTGAATACAAAGGGCAAAATGTCGACTTATTTACAAGGGGAGTAACTCTTCTAATAGTTCGTGATTTGAGCGTTTCCTGGGACAGCAGTATTAGATTCCGATGAACCACTGCAGATTTACTGTATCCCTTGGACCTTCAAATCAACGATGAAACACAGAACTTGCATAGATATTGAATATAAGAGGCAAAATGTCGACTTATTTACAAGAGGAGTAAATATTCTAATAGTTCGTGCTTTGAGCCACTCCTGGGACAGCAGTATTAGATTCCGATGCACCACTGCAGATTTACGGTATCCCTTGGACCTTCAAATCAACGATGAAACACGGAAATTGCATCGATATTGAAAAAAAGGGAAAATGTCGACTTATTTACAAGAGGAGTAACTCTTCTAATAGTTCGTGCTTTGAGCATTTCCTGGGACAGCAGTATTAGTTCCCAATGAACCACTGCAGTATTACTGTATCCTTTGGACCTTCAAATCAACGATGAAACACAGAAATAGCATCGATATTTAATACAAAGTTCAAAATGTCGACTTATTTACAAGAGGAGTAACTCTTCTAATAGTTCGTGCTTTGAGCCTTTCCTGGGACAGCAGTATTAGATTCCGATGAACCACTGCAGATTTACTGTATCCCTTGGACCTTCAAATCAACGATGAAACACAGAAATAGCATCGATATTGAATACAAAGCTCAAAAGGTCAACTTATTTACAAGGGGAGTAACTCTTCAAATAGTTCGTGTTTGAGCGTTTCCTGGGACAGCAGTATTAGATTCCGATGAACCACTGCAGATATACTGTATCCCTTGGACCTTCAAATCAACGATGAAACACAGAAATAGCATCGATATTGAATACAAAGGGCAAAATGTCGACTTATTTACAAGGGGAGTAACTCTTCTAATAGTTCGTGCTTTGAGCGTTTCCTGGGACAGCAGTATTAGATTCCGATGAACCACTGCAGATTTACTGTATCCCTTGGACCTTCAAATCAACGATGAAACACAGAAATTGCATAGATATTGAATATAAAACGCAAAATGTCGACTTATTTACAAGGGGAGTAACTCTTCTAATAGATCGTGCTTTGAGCGTTTCCTGGGACAGCAGTATTTGATTCCGATGAACCACTGCAGATTTACTGTATCCCTTGGACCTTCAAAGCAACGTTGAAGCACAGAAATTGCATAGATATTGAATATAAAAGGCAAAATGTCGACTTATTTACAAGAGGAGTAACTCTTCTAATAGCTCGTGCTTTGAGCCTTTCCTGGGTCAGCAGTATTAGATTCCGATGAACCACTGGAGATATACTGTATCCCTTGGACCTTACAATCAACGATGAAACACAGAAATAGCATCGATATTGAATACAAAGGGCAAAATGTCGACTTATTTACAAGGGAAATAACTCTTCTAATAGTTCGTGCTTTGAGCGTTTCGTGGGACAGCAGTATTAGATTCCGATGCACCATTGCAGATTTACTGTATCCCTTGGACCTTCAAATCAACGATGAAACACAGAAATTGCATGGATATTGAATAAAAAGCAAAATGTCGACTTATTTACAAGAGGAGTAACTCTTCTAATAGTTCGTGCTTTGAGCCTTTCCTGGGACAGCAGTATTAGATTGCGATGAACCACTGCAGATTTTCTGTGTCCCTTGGACCTTCAAATCAACGATGAAACACAGAAATAGCATCGATATTGAATACAAAGGGCAAAATGTCGACTTATTTACAAGGGGAGTAACTCTTCTAATAGTTCGTGATTTGAGCGTTTCCTGGGACAGCAGTATTAGATTCCGATGAACCACTGCAGATTTACTGTATCCCTTGGACCTTCAAATCAACGATGAAACACAGAACTTGCATAGATATTGAATATAAAAGGCAAAATGTCGACTTATTTACAAGAGGAGTAAATATTCTAATAGTTCGTGCTTTGAGCCACTCCTGGGACAGCAGTATTAGATTCCGATGCACCACTGCAGATTTACGGTATCCCTTGGACCTTCAAATCAACGATGAAACACGGAAATTGCATCGATATTGAAAAAAAGGGAAAATGTCGACTTATTTACAAGAGGAGTAACTCTTCTAATAGTTCGTGCTTTGAGCCTTTCCTGGGACAGCAGTATTAGTTCCCAATGAACCACTGCAGTATTACTGTATCCTTTGGACCTTCAAATCAACGATGAATCACAGAAATAGCATCGATATTTAATACAAAGTTCAAAATGTCGACTTATTTACAAGAGGAGTAACTCTTCTAATAGTTCGTGCTTTGAGCGTTTCCAGGGACAGCAGTATTAGATTCCGATGAACCACTGCAGATTTACTGTATCCCTTGGACCTTCAAATCAACGATGAAACACAGAAATTGCATAGATATTGAATATAAAAGGCAAAATGTAGACTTATTTACAAGGGGAGTAACTCTTCTAATAGTTCTTGCTTTGAGCGTTTCCTGGGACAGCTGTATTAGATTCCGATGAACCACTGCAGATTTACTGTATCCCTTGGACCTTCAAATCAACGATGAAGCACAGAAATTGCATAGATATTGAATATAAAAGGCAAAATGTCGACTTAGTTACAAGAGGAGTAACTCTTCTAATAGTTCGTGCTTTGAGTCTTTCCTGGGACAGCAGTATTAGATTCCGATGAACCACTGCAGATATACTGTATCCCTTGGACCTTCAAATCAACGATGAAACACAGGAATTGCATCGATATTGAATAAAAAGGCAAAATGTCGACTTATTTACAAGAGAAGTAACTCTTCTAATAGTTCGTGTTTGAGCCTTTCCTGGGACAGCAGAATTAGATTCCGATGAACCACTGCAGATTTACTGTATCCCTTGGACCTTCAAATCAACGATGAAACACAGAAATAGCATCGATATTGAATACAAAGGGCAAAATGTCGACTTATTTACAAGGGGAGTAACTCTTCTAATAGTTCGTGCTTTCAGCGTTTCCTGGGACAGCAGTATTAGACTCCGATGCACCATTGCCGATTTACTGTATCCCTTGGACCTTCAAATCAACGATGAACCACAGAAATTGCATCGATATTGAATACAAAGGGCAAAATGTCGACTTATTTACAAGGGGAGTAACTCTTCTAATAGTTCGTGCTTTGAGCGTTTCCTCGGACAGCAGTATTAGATTCCGATGAACCACTGCAGATTTACTGTATCCCTTGGACCTTCAAATCAACGATGAAACACAGAAATTGCATAGATATTGAATATAAAAGGCAAAATGTCGACTTATTTACAAGAGGAGTAACTCTTCTAATAGTTCGTGTTTCGAGCCACTCCCTGGACAGCAGTATTAGATTCCGATGCACCAGTGCAGGTTTACTGTATCCCTTGGACCTTCAAATCAACGATGAAACACAGAAATAGCATCGATATTGAATACAAAGTGCAAAATGTCGACTTATTTACAAGGGGAGTATTTCTTCTAATAGTTCGTGCTTTGAGCGTTTCCTGGGACGGCAGTATTAGATTCCGATGCACCATTGCAGATTTACTGTATCCCTTGGACCTTCAAATCAACGAAGAAACACAGGAATAGCATCGATATTGAATAAAAAGGCAAAATGTCGACTTATTTACAAGAGGAGTAACTCTTCTAATAGTTCGTGTTTGAGCCTTTCCTGGGACAGCAGTATTAGATTCCGATGAACCACTGCAGATTTACTGTATCCCTTGGACCTTCAAATCAACGATGAAACACAGAAATAGCATCGATATTGAATACAAAGGGCAAAATGTCGACTTATTTACAAGGGGAGTAACTCTTCTAATAGTTCGTGCTTTGAGCGTTTCCTGGGACAGCAGTATTAGATTCCGATGCACCATTGCCGATTTACTGTATCCCTTGGACCTTCAAATCAACGATGAAACACAGAAATTGCATGGATATTGAATAAAAAGGCAAAATGTCGACTTATTTACAAGAGGAGTAACTCTTCTAATAGTTCGTGCTCTGAGCCTTTCCTGGGACAGCAGTATTAGATTCCGATGAACCACTGCAGATTTACTGTGTCCCTTGGACCTTAAAATCAACGATGAAACACAGAAATAGCATCGATATTGAATACAAAGGGCAAAATGTCGCCTTATTTACAAGGGGAGTAACTCTTCTAATAGTTCGTGTTTTGAGCGTTTCCTGGGACAGCAGTATTATATTCCGATGAACCACTGCAGATTTACTGTATCCCTTGGTCCTTCAAATCAACGATGAAAGACATAAAATTGCATAGATATTGAAAATAAAAGGCAAAATGTCGACTTATTTACAAGAGGAGTAACTCTTCTAATAGTTCGTGCTTTGAGCCTTTCCTGGGACAGCAGTATTAGATTCCGATGAATCACTGCAGATATACTGTATCCCTTGGACCTTCAAATCAACGATGAAACACAGATATAGCATCGATATTGAATACAAAGTGCAAAATGTCGACTTATTTACAAGGGGAGTAACTCTTCTAATAGTTCGTGCGTTGAGCGTTTCCTGGGACAGCAGTATTAGATTCCGATGAACCATTGCAGATTTACTGTATCCCTTGGACCTTCAAATCAACGATGAAACACAGAAATTGCATAGATATTCAATATAAAAGGCAAAATGTCGACTTATTTACAAGAGGAGTAACTCTTCTAATAGTTCGTGCTTTGAGCCTTTCCTTGGACAGCAGTATTAGATTCCGATGAACCACTGCAGATTTACTGTATCCCGTGGACCTTCAAATCAACGATGAAACACAGAAATAGCATCGATATTGAATACAAAGGGCAAAATGTCGACTTATTTACAAGGGGAGTAACTCTTCCAATAGTTCGTGCTTTGAGCGTTTCCTGGGACAGCAGTATTCAATTCCGATGAACCACTGCAGATTTACGGTATCCCTTGGACCTTCAAATCAACGATGAAACACAGAAATTGCATAGATATTGAATACAAAGGGCAAAATATCGACTTATTTATAAGGGGAGTAACTCTTCTAATAGTTCGTGTTTTGAGCCACTCCTGGGACAGCAGTATTAGATTCCGATGAACCACTGCAGATTTACTGTATCCCTTGGACCTTCAAATCATCGATGAAACACAGAAATTGCATAGATATTGAATATAAAAAGCAAAATGTCGACTTATTTACAAGAGGAGTAACTCTTCTAATAGTTCGTGCTTTGAGCCTTTCCTGGGACAGCAGTATTAGATTCCGATGAACCACTGCAGATTTACTGTATCCCTTGAACCTTCAAATCAACGATGAAACACAGAAATAGCATCGATATTGAATACAAAGGGCAAAATGTCGACTTATTTACAAGGGGATTAACTCTTCTAATAGTTCGTGCTTTGAGAGTTTCCTGGGACAGCAGTATTAGATTCCGATGAACCACTGCAGATTTACTGTATCCCTTGGACCTTCAAATCAACGATGAAACATAGAAATAGCATCGAAATTGAATACAAAGGGGAAAATGTCGACTTATTTACAATGGGAGTAACTCTTCTAATAGTTCGTGATTTGAGCGTTTTCTGAGACAGCAGTATTAGATTCCGATGAACCACTCCAGATTTACTGTATCCCTTGGACCTTCAAATCAACGATGAAACATAGAAATAGCATCGATATTGAATACAAAGGGCAAAATGTCGACTTATTTACAAGGGGAGTAACACTTTTAATAGTTCGTGCTTTGAGCGTTTCCTGGGACAGCAGTATTAGATTCCGATGAACCACTGCAGATTTACTGTATCCCTTGGACCTTCAAATCAACGATGAAACACAGAAATTGCATCGATATTGAATATAAAAGGCAAAATGTCAACTTATTTTAAGAGGAGTAACTCTTCTAATAGTTCGTGCTTTGAGCCACTCCTGGGACAGCAGTATTAGATTCCGATGCACCAGTGCAGGTTTTTTGTATCCCTTGGACCTTCAAATCAAAGATGAAACCCAGAAATTGCATAGATATTGAATATAAAAGGCAAAATGTCGACTTATTTACAAGAGGAGTAACTCTTCTAATAGTTCGTGTTTTGAGCCACTCCTGGGACAGCAGTAATAGATTCCGATGCACCAGTGCAGCTTTACTGTATCCCTTGGACCTTCAAATCAACGATGAAACACAGAAATAGCATAGATATTGAATATAAAAGGCAAAATGTCGACTTATTTACAATAGGAGTAACTCTTCTAATAGTTCGTACTTTGAGCCTTTCCTGAAACAGCAGTATTAGATTCCGATGCACCAGTGCAGGTTTACAGTATCCCTTGGACCTTCAAATCAAATATGAAACACAGAAATTGCATAGATATTGAATATAAAAGGCAAAATGTCGACTTATTTACAATAGGAGTAACTCTTCTAATAGTTCGTGGTTTGAGCCACTCCTGGGACAGCAGTATTAGATTCCGATGCCCCAAGCAGGTTTACTGTATCCATTGGACCTTCAAATCAACGATGAAACACAGAAATAGAATCGATATTGAATACAAAGGGCAAAATGTCGACTTATTTACAAGGGGAGTAACTCTTCTAATAGTTCGTGATTTGAGCGTTTCCTGGGACAGCAGTATTAGATTCCGATGCACCATTGCAGATTTACTGTATCCCTTGGACTTTCAAATCAACGATGAAACACAGAAATTGCATCGATATTGAATAAAAGGGCAAAATGTCGACTTATTTACAAGAGGAGTATCTCTTCTAATAGTTCGTGATTTGAGCCTTTCCTGGGACAGCAGTATTAGATTCCGATGAACCACTGCAGATTTACTGTATCCCTTGGACCTTCAAATCAACGATGAAACTTAGAAATAGCATCGATATTGAATACAAAGGACAAAATGTCGACTTATTTACAAGGGGAGTAACTCTTCTATTAGTTCGTGCTTTGAGCGTTTCCTGGGACAGCAGTATTAGATTCCGATGTACCACTGCAGATTTACTGTATCCCTTGGACCTTCAAATCAACGATGAAACACAGAAATTGCATAGATATTGAATATAAAAGGCAAAATGTCGACTTATTGACAAGAGGAGTAACTCTTCTAATAGTTCGTGTTTTGAGCCACTCCCTGGACAGCAGTATTAGATTCCGATGCACCAGTGCAGGATTACTGTATCCCTTGCACCTTCAAATCAACGATGAAACACAGATATAGCATCGATATTGAATACAAAGTGCAAAATGTCGACTTATTTACAAGGGGAGTAACTCTTCTAATAGTTCGTGCGTTGAGCGTTTCCTGGGACAGCAGTATTAGATTCCGATGAACGATTGCAGATTTACTGTATCCCTTGGACCTTCAAATCAACGATGAAACACAGAAATTGCATAGATATTCAATATAAAAGGGAAAATGTCGACTTATTTACAAGAGGAGTAACTCTTCTAATAGTTCGTGCTTTGAGCCTTTCCTTGGACAGCAGTATTAGATTCCGATGAACCACTGCAGATTTACTGTATCCCGTGGACCTTCAAATCAACGATGAAACACAGAAATAGCATCGATATTGAATACAAAGGGCAAAATGTCGACTTATTTACAAGGGGAGTAACTCTTCTAATAGTTCGTGCTTTGAGCGTTTCCTGGGACAGCAGTATTCAATTCCGATGAACTACTGCAGATTTACGGTATCCCTTGGACCTTCAAATCAACGATGAAACACAGAAATTGCATAGATATTGAATACAAAGGGCAAAATATCGACTTATTTATAAGGGGAGTAACTCTTCTAATAGTTCGTGTTTTGAGCCACTCCTGGGACAGCAGTATTAGATTCCGATGAACCACTGCAGATTTACTGTATCCCTTGGACCTTCAAATCAACGATGAAACACAGAAATTGCATAGATATTGAATATAAAAGGCAAAATGTCGACTTATTTACAAGAGGAGTAACTCTTCTAATAGTTCGTGCTTTGAGCCTTTCCTGGGACAGCAGTATTAGATTCCGATGAACCACTGCAGATTTACTGTATCCCTTGAACCTTCAAATCAACGATGAAACACAGAAATAGCATCGATATTGAATACAAAGGGCAAAATGTCGACTTATTTACAAGGGGATTAACTCTTCTAATAGTTCGTGCTTTGAGAGTTTCCTGGGACAGCAGTATTAGATTCCGATGAACCACTGCAGATTTACTGTATCCCTTGGACCTTCAAATCAACGATGAAACATAGAAATAGCATCGAAATTGGATACAAAGGGGAAAATGTCGACTTATTTACAATGGGAGTAACTCTTCTAATAGTTCGTGCTTTGAGCGTTTTCTGAGACAGCAGTATTAGATTCCGATGAACCACTCCAGATTTACTGTATCCCTTGGACCTTCAAATCAACGATGGGCAAAATGTCGACTTATTTACAAGGGGAGTAACTCTTCTAATAGTTCGTGCTTTGAGCGTTTCCTGGGACAGCAGTATTAGATTCCGATGAACCACTGCAGATTTACTGTATCCCTTGGACCTTCAAATCAACGATGAAACACAGAAATTGCATCGATATTGAATATAAAAGGCAAAATGTCAACTTATTTTAAGAGGAGTAAATCTTCTAATAGTTCGTGCTTTGAGCCACTCCTGGGACAGCAGTATTAGATTCCGATGCACGAGTGCAGGTTTTCTGTATCCCTTGGACCTTCAAATCAAAGATGAAACACAGAAATTGCATAGATATTGAATATAAAAGGCAAAATGTCGACTTATTTACAAGAGGAGTAACTCTTCTAATAGTTCGTGTTTTGAGCCACTCCTGGGACAGCAGTAATAGATTCCGATGCACCAGTGCAGCTTTACTGTATCCCTTGGACCTTCAAATCAACGATGAAACACAGAAATAGCATAGATATTTAATATAAAAGGCAAAATGTCGACTTATTTACAATAGGAGTAACTCTTCTAATAGTTCGTACTTTGAGCCTTTCCTGAAACAGCAGTATTAGATTCCGATGCACCAGTGCAGGTTTACTGTATCCCTTGGACCTTCAAATCAAATATGAAACACAGAAATTGCATAGATATTGAATATAAAAGGCAAACTGTCGACTTATTTACAATATGAGTAACTCTTCTAATAGTTCGTGATTTGAGCCACTCCTGGGACAGCAGTATTAGATTCCGATGCCCCAAGCAGGTTTACTGTATCCATTGGACCTTCAAATCAACGATGAAACACAGAAATAGAATCGATATTGAATACAAAGGGCAAAATGTCGACTTATTTACAAGGGGAGTAACTCTTCTAATAGTTCGTGATTTGAGCGTTTCCTGGGACAGCAGTATTAGATTCCGATGCACCATTGCAGATTTACTGTATCCCTTGGACTTTCAAATCAACGATGAAACACAGAAATTGCATCGATATTGAATAAAAGAGCAAAATGTCGACTTATTTACAAGAGGAGTATCTCTTCTAATAGTTCGTGATTTGAGCCTTTCCTGGGACAGCAGTATTAGATTCCGATGAACCACTGCAGATTTACTGTATCCCTTGGACCTTCAAATCAACGATGAAACTTAGAAATAGCATCTATATTGAATACAAAGGACAAAATGTCGACTTATTTACAAGGGGAGTAACTCTTCTATTAGTTCGTGCTTTGAGCGTTTCCTGGGACAGCAGTATTAGATTTCGATGTACCACTGCAGATTTACTGTATTCCTTGGACCTTCAAATCAACGATGAAACACAGAAATTGCATAGATATTGAATATAAAAGGCAAAATGTCGACTTATTGACAAGAGGAGTAACTCTTCTAATAGTTCGTGTTTTGAGCCACTCCCTGGACAGCAGTATTAGATTCCGATGCACCAGTGCAGGATTACTGTATCCCTTGGACCTTCAAATCAACGATGAAACACAGAAATAGCATAGATATTGATTATAAAAGGCAAAATGTCGACTTATTTACAATAGGAGTAACTCTTCTAATAGTTCGTGCTTTGAGCGTTTCCTGGGACAGCAGTATTAGATTCCGATGAACCACTGCAGATTTACTGCATCCGTTGGACCTACAAATCAACGATGAAACACAGAAATTGCATAGATATTCAATATAAAAGGCAAAATGTCGACTTATTTACAAGAGGAGTAACTCTTCTAATAGTTCGTGCTTTGAGCCTTTCCTGGGACAGCAGTATTAGATTCCGATGAACCACTGCAGATTTACTGTATCCCTTGGACCTTCAAATCAACGATGAAACACAGAAATAGCATCGATATTGATTACAAGAGGCAAAATATCGACATATTAACAAGGGGAGTATCTCTTCTAATAGTTCGTGCTTTGAGCCTTTCCTGGGACAGCAGTATTAGATTCCGATGAACCACTGCAGATTTACTGTATCCCTTGGGCCTTCAAATCAACGATGAAACACAGAAATTGCATAGATATTGAATATAAAAGGCAAAATGTCGACTTATTTACAAGAAGAGTAACTCTTCTAATAGTTCGTGCTTTGAGCCTTTCCTGGGACAGCAGTATTAGATTCCGATGAACCACTGCAGATTTACTGTATCCCTTGGACCTTCAAATCAACGATGAAACACAGAAATAGCATCGATATTGAATACAAAGGGCAAAATGTCGACTTATTTACAAGGGGAGTAACTCTTCTAATAGTTCGTGCTTTGAGCGTTTCCTGGGATAGCAGTATTAGATTCCGATGAACCACTGCAGATTTACTGTATCCCTTGGACCTTCAAATCAGCGATGAAACACAGAAATAGCATCTATATTGAATACAAAGGGCAAAATGTCGACTTATTTACAAGGGGAGTAACTCTTCTAATAGTTCCTGCTTTGAGCGTTTCCTGGGACAGCAGTATTAGATTCCAATGAACCACTGCAGATTTACTGTATCCCTTGGACCTTCAAATCAACGATGAAACACAGAAATTGCATAGATATTGAATATAGAAGGCAAAATGTCGACTTATTTACAAGGGGAGTAACTCTTCTAATAGTTCGTGCTTTGAGCGTTTCCTGGGACAGCAGTATTAGATTCCGATGAACCACTGCAGATTTACTGTATCCCTTGGACCTTCAAATCAACGATGAAGCACAGAAATTGCATAGATATTGAATATAAAAGGCAAAGTGTCGACTTATTTACAAGAGGAGTAACTCTTCTAATAGTTCGTGCTTTGAGCCACTCCTGGGACAGCAGTATTAGATTCCGATGCACCACTGCATTTTGACTGTATCCCTTGGACCTTCAAATCAACGATGAAACACAGAAATAGCATCGATATTGAATACAAAGTGCAAAATGTCGACTTATTTACAAGGGGAGTAACTCTTCTAATAGTTCGTGCGTTGAGCGTATCCTGGGACAGCAGTATTAGATTCCGATGAACCATTGCAGATTTACTGTATCCCTTGGACATTCAAATCAACGATGAAACACAGAAATTGCATAGATATTGAATACAAAGGGCAAAATGTGACTTATTTACAAGAGGAGTAACTCTTCTAATAGTTCGTGCTTTGAGCCTTTCCTTGGACAGCAGTATTAGATTCCGATGAACCACTGCAGATTTACTGTATCCCTTGGACCTTCAAATCAACGATGAAACACAGAAATAGCATCGATATTGAATACAAAGGGCAAAATGTCGACTTATTTACAAGGGGAGTAACTCTTCTAATAGTTCGTGCTTTGAGCGTTTCCTGGGACAGCAGTATTAGATTCCGATGAACCACTGCAGATTTACTGTATCCCTTGGACCTTCAAATCAACGATGAAACACAGAAATTGCATAGATATTGAATACAAAGGGCAAAATATCGACTTATTTACAAGGGGAGTAACTCTTCTAATAGTTCGTGTTTTGAGCCACTCCTGGGACAGCAGTATTAGATTCCGATGAACCACTGCAGATTTACTGTATCCCTTGGACCTTCAAATCAACGATGAAACACAGAAATTGCATAGATATTGAATATAAAAGGCAAAATGTCGACTTATTTACAAGAGGAGTAACTCTTCTAATACACTCCTGGAAATGGAAAAAAGAACACATTGACACCGGTGTGTCAGACCCACCATACTTGCTCCGGACACTGCGAGTGGGCTGTACAAGCAATGATCACACGCACGGCACAGCGGACACACCAGGAACCGCGGTGTTGGCCGTCGAATGGGGCTAGCTGCGCAGCATTTGTGCACCGCCGCCGTCAGTGTCAGCCAGTTTGCCGTGGCATACGGAGCTCCATCGCAGTCTTTAACACTGGTAGCAAGCCGCGACAGCGTGGACGTGAACCGTATGGCAAGTTGACGGACTTTGAGCGAGGGCGTATAGTGGGCATGCGGGAGGCCGGGTGGACGTACCGCCGAATTGCTCAACACGTGGGGCGTGAGGTCTCCACAGTACATCGATGTTGTCGCCAGTGGTCGGCGGAAGGTGCACGTGCCCGTCGACCTGGGACCGGACCGCAGCGACGCACGGATGCACGCCAAGACCGTAGGATCCTACGCAGTGCCGTAGGGGACCGCACCGCCACTTCCCAGCAAATTAGGGACACTGTTGCTCCTGGGGTATCGGCGAGGACCATTCGCAACCGTCTCCATGAAGCTGGGCTACGGTCCCGCACACCGTTAGGCCGTCTTCCGCTCACGCCCCAACATCGTGCAGCCCGCCTCCAGTGGTGTCGCGACAGGCGTGAATGGAGGGACGAATGGAGACGTGTCGTCTTCAGCGATGAGAGTCGCTTCTGCCTTGGTGCCAATGATGGTCGTATGCGTGTTTGGCGCCGTGCAGGTGAGCGCCACAATCAGGACTGCATACGACCGAGGCACACAGGGCCAACACCCGGCATCATGGTGTGGGGAGCGATCTCCTACACTGGCCGTACACCACTGGTGATCGTCGAGGGGACACTGAATAGTGCACGGTACATCCAAACCGTCATCGAACCCATCGTTCAACCATTCCTAGACCGGCAAGGGAACTTGCTGTTCCAACAGGACAATGCACGTCCGCATGTATCCCGTGCCACCCAACGTGCTCTAGAAGGTGTAAGTCAACTACCCTGGCCAGCAAGATCTCCGGATCTGTCCCCCATTGAGCATGTTTGGGACTGGATGAAGCGTCGTCTCACGCGGTCTGCACGTCCAGCACGAACGCTGGTCCAACAGAGGCGCCAGGTGGAAATGGCATGGCAAGCCGTTCCACAGGACTACATCCAGCATCCCTACAATCGTCTCCATGGGAGAATAGCAGCCTGCATTGCTGCGAAAGGTGGATATACACTGTACTAGTGCCGACATTGTGGATGCTCTGTTGCCTGTGTCTACGTTCCTGTGGTTCTGTCAGTGTGATCATGTGATGTATCTGACACCAGGAATGTGTCAATAAAGTTTCCCCTTCCTGGGACAATGAATTCACGGTGTTCTTATTTCAATTTCCAGGAGTGTAGTTCGTGCTTTGAGCCTTTCCTGGGACAGCAGTATTAGATTCCGATGAACCACTGCAGATTTACTGTATCCCTTGAACCTTCAAATCAACGATGAAACACAGAAATTGCATAGATATTGAATATAAAAGGCAAAATGTCGATTTATTTACAAGAGGAGTAACTCTTCTAATAGTTCGTGCTTTGAGCCACTCCTGGGACAGCAGTATTATATTCCGATGCACCATTGCAGATTTACTGTATCCCTTGGACCTTCAAATCAACGATGAAACACATAAATTGCATCGATATTGAATAAAAAGGCAAAATGTCGACATATTTACAAGAGGAGTATCTCTTCAAGTAGTTCGTGCTTTGAGCCTTTCCTAGGACAGCAGTATTAGATTCCGATGAACCACTGCAGATTTACTGTATCCCTTGGACCTTCAAATCAACGATGAAACACAGAAATAGCATCGATATTGAATACAAAGGGCAAAATGTCGACTTATTTACAAGGGGAGTAACTCTTCTAATAGTTCGTGCTTTGAGCGTTTCCTGGGACAGCAGTATTAGATTCCGATGAACCACTGCAGATTTACTGTATCCCTTGGACCTTCAAATCAACGATGAAACACAGAAATTGCATAGATATTGAATATAAAAGGCAAAATGTCGGCTTATTTACAAGAGGAGTAACTCTTCTAATAGTTCGTGTTTCGAGCCACTCCCTGGACAGCAGTATTAGATTCCGATGCACCAGTGCAGGTTTACTGTATCCCTTGGACCTTCAAATCAACGATGAAACACAGAAATAGCATCGATATTGAATACAAAGTGCAAAATGTCGACTTATTTACAAGGGGAGTATTTCTTCTAATAGTTCGTGCTTTGAGCGTTTCCTGGAACGGCAATATTAGATTCCGATGCACCATTGCAGATTTACTGTATCCCTTGGACCTTCAAATCAACGATGAAACACAGGAATAGCATCGATATTGAATAAAAAGGCAAAATGTCGACTTATTTACAAGAGGAATAACTCTTCTAATAGTTCGTGTTTGAGCCTTTCCTGGGACAGCAGTATTAGATTCCGATGAACCACTGCAGATTTACTGTATCCCTTGGACCTTCAAATCAACGATGAAACACAGAAATAGCATCGATATTGAATACAAAGGGCAAAATGTCGACTTATTTACAAGGGGAGTAACTCTTCTAATAGTTCGTGCTTTGAGCGTTTCCTGGGACAGCAGTATTAGATTCCGATGCACCATTGCCGATTTACTGTATCCCTTGGACCTTCAAATCAACGATGAAACACAGAAATTGCATGGATATTGAATAAAAAGGCAAAATGTCGACTTATTAACAAGAGGAGTAACTCTTCTAATAGTTCGTGCTCTGAGCCTTTCCTGATACAGCAGTATTAGATTCCGATGAACCACTGCAGATTCACTGTGTCCCTTGGACCTTCAAATCAACGATGAAACACAGAAATAGCATCGATATTGAATACAAAGGGCAAAATGTCGACTTATTTACAAGGGGAGTAACTCTTCTAATAGTTCGTGTTTTGAGCGTTTCCTGGGACAGCAGTATTATATTCCGATGAACCACTGCAGATTTACTGTATCCCTTGGTCCTTCAAATAAACGATGATAGACATAAAATTGCATAGATATTGAATATAAAAGGCAAAATGTCGACTTATTTACAAGAGGAGTAACTCTTCTAATAGTTCGTGCTTTGAGCCTTTCCTGGGACAGCAGTATTAGATTCCGATGAACCACTGCAGATATACTGTATCCCTTGGACCTTCAAATCAACGATGAAACACAGATATAGCATCGATATTGAATACAAAGTGCAAAATGTCGACTTATTTACAAGGGGAGTAACTCTTCTAATAGTTCGTGCGTTGAGCGTTTCCTGGGACAGCAGTATTAGATTCCGATGAACCATTGCAGATTTACGGTATCCCTTGGACCTTCAAATCAACGATGAAACACAGAAATTGCATAGATATTGAATACAAAGGGCAAAATATCGACTTATTTACAAGGGGAGTAACTCTTCTAATAGTTCGTGTTTTGAGCCACTCCTGGGACAGCAGTATTAGATTCCGATGAACCACTGCAGATTTACTGTATCCCTTGGACCTTCAAATCAACGATGAAACACAGAAATTGCATAGATATTGAATATAAAAGGCAAAATGTCGACTTATTTACAAGAGGAGTAACTCTTCTAATAGTTCGTGCTTTGAGCCTTTCCTGGGACAGCAGTATTAGATTCCGATGAACCACTGCAGATTTACTGTATCCCTTGAACCTTCAAATCAACGATGAAACACAGAAATAGCATCGATATTGAATACAAAGATCAAAATGTCGACTTATTTACAAGGGGATTAACTCTTCTAATAGTTCGTGCTTTGAGAGTTTCCTGGGACAGCAGTATTAAATTCCGATGCACCAGTGCAGGTTTTCTGTATCCCTTGGACCTTCAAATCAAAGATGAAACACAGAAATTGCATAGATATTGAATATAAAAGGCAAAATGTCGACTTATTTACAAGAGGAGTAACTCTTCTAATAGTTCGTGTTATGAGCCACTCCTGGGACAGCAGTAATAGATTCCGATGCACCAGTGCAGCTTTACTGTATCCCTTGGACCTTCAAATCAACGATGAAACACAGAAATAACATAGATATTGAATATAAAAGGCAAAATGTCGACTTATTTACAATAGGAGTAACTCTTCTAATGGTTCGTACTTTGAGCCTTTCCTGGGACAGCAGTATTAGATTCCGATGCACCAGTGCAGGTTTACTGTATCCCTTGGACCTTCAAATCAACGATGAAACACAGAAATTGCATAGATATTGAATATAAAAGGCAAACTGTCGACTTATTTACAATAGGAGTAACTCTTCTAATAGTTCGTGCTTTGAGCCACTCCTGGGACAGCAGTATTAGATTCCGATGCCCCAAGCAGGTTTACTGTATCCATTGGACCTTCAAATCAACGATGAAGCACAGAAATAGAATCGATATTGAATACAAAGGGCAAAATGTCGACTTATTTACAAGGGGAGTAACTCTTCTAATATTTCGTGATTTGAGCGTTTCCTGGGACAGCAGTATTAGATTCCGATGCACCATTGCAGATTTACTGTATCCCTTGGAGTTTCAAATCAACGATGAAACACAGAAATTGCATCGATATTGAATAAAAGGGCAAAATGTCGACTTATTTACAAGAGGAGTATCTCTTCTAATAGTTCGTGATTTGAGCCTTTCCTGGGACAGCAGTATTAGATTCCGATGAACCACTGCAGATTTACTGTATCCCTTGGACCTTCAAATCAACGATGAAACACAGAAATACCATCGATAATGAATACAAAGGACAAAATGTCGACTTATTTACAAGGGGAGTAACTCTTCTATTAGTTCGTGCTTTGAGCGTTTCCTGGGACAGCAGTATTAGATTCCGATGTACCACTGCAGATTTACTGTATCCCTTGGACCTTCAAATCAACGATGAAACCCAGAAATTGCATAGATATTGAATATAAAAGGCAAAATGTCGACTTATTGACAAGAGGAGTAACTCTTCTAATAGTTCGTGTTTGAGCCACTCTCTGGACAGCAGTATTACATTCCGATGCACCAGTGCAGGATTACTGTATCCCTTGGACCTTCAAATCAACGATGAAACACAGAAATAGCATAGATATTGAATATAAAAGGCAAAATGTCGACTTATTTACAATAGGAGTAACTCTTCTAATACTTCGTGCTTTGAGTGTTTCCTGGGACAGCAGTATTAGATTCCGATGAACCACTGCAGATTTACTGTATCCCTTGGACCTACAAATCAACGATGAAACACAGAAATTGCATAGATATTCAATATAAAAGGCAAAATGTCGACTTATTTACAAGAGGAGTAACTCTTCTAATAGTTCGTGCTTTGAGCCTTTCCTGGGACAGCAGTATTAGATTCCGATGAACCACTGCAGATTTACTGTATCCCTTGGACCTTCAAATCAACGATGAAACACAGAAATAGCATCGATATTGATTACAAGAGGCAAAATATCGACTTATTAACAAGGGGAGTAACTCTTCTAATAGTTCGTGCTTTGAGCGTTTCCTGGGACAGCAGTATTAGATTCCGATGAACCACTGCAGATTTACTGTATCCCTTGGGCCTTCAAATCAACGATGAAACACAGAAATTGCATAGATATTGAATATAAAAGGCAAAATGTCGACTTATTTACAAGAAGAGTAACTCTTCTAATAGTTCGTGCTTTGAGCCTTTCCTGGGACAGCAGTATTAGATTCCGATGAACCACTGCAGATTTACTGTATCCCTTGGACCTTCAAATCAACGATGAAACACAGAAATAGCATCGATATTGAATACAAAGGGCAAAATGTCGACTTAATTACAAGGGGAGTAACTCTTCTAATAGTTCGTGCTTTGAGCGTTTCCTGGGATAGCAGTATTAGATTCCGATGAACCACTGCAGATTTACTGTATCCCTTGGACCTTCAAATCAACGATGAAACACAGAAATAGCATCGATATTGAATACAAAGGGCAAAATGTCGACTTATTTACAAGGGGAGTAACTCTTCTAATAGTTCCTGCTTTGAGCGTTTCCTGGGACAGCACTATTAGATTCCGATGAACCACTGCAGATTTACTGTATCCCTTGGACCTTCAAATCAACGATGAAACACAGAAATTGCATAGATATTGAATATAGAAGGCAAAATGTCGACTTATTTACAAGGGGAGTAACTCTTCTAATAGTTCGTGCTTTGAGCGTTTCCTGGGACAGCAGTATTAGATTCCGATGAACCACTGCAGATTTACTCTATCCCTCGGACCTTCAAATCAACGATGAAGCACAGAAATTGCATAGATATTGAATATAAAAGGCAAAGTGTCGACTTATTTACAAGAGGAGTAACTCTTCTAATAGTTCGTGCTTTGAGCCACTCCTGGGACAGCAGTATTAGATTCCGATGCACCACTGCATTTTGACTGTATCCCTTGGACCTTCAAATCAACGATGAAACACAGAAATAGCATCGATATTGAATACAAAGTGCAAAATGTCGACTTATTTACAAGGGGAGTAACTCTTCTAATAGTTCGTGCGTTGAGCGTATCCTGAGACAGCAGTATTAGATTCCGATGAACCATTGCAGATTTACTGTATCCCTTGGACATTCAAATCAACGATGAAACACAGAAATTGCATAGATATTGATTATAAAAGGCAAAATGTGACTTATTTACAAGAGGAGTAACTCTTCTAATAGTTCGTGCTTTGAGCCTTTCCTTGGACAGCAGTATTAGATTCCGATGAACCACTGCAGATTTACTGTATCCCTTGGACCTTCAAATCAACGATGAAACACAGAAATAGCATCGATATTGAATACAAAGGGCAAAATGTCGACTTATTTACAAGGGGAGTAACTCTTCTAATAGTTCGTGCTTTGAGCGTTTCCTGGGACAGCAGTATTAAATTCCGATGAACCACTGCAGATTTACTGTATCCCTTGGACCTTCAAATCAACGATGAAACACAGAAATTGCATAGATATTGAATACAAAGGGCAAAATATCGACTTATTTACAAGGGGAGTAACTCTTCTAATAGTTCGTGTTTTGAGCCACTCCTGGGACAGCAGTATTAGATTCCGATGAACCACTGCAGATTTACTGTATCCCTTGGACCTTCAAATCAACGATGAAACACAGAAATTGCATAGATATTGAATATAAAAGGCAAAATGTCGACTTATTTACAAGAGGAGTAACTCTTCTAATACACTCCTGGAAATGGAAAAAAGAACACATTGACACCGGTGTGTCAGACCCACCATACTTGCTCCGGACACTGCGAGAGGGCTGTACAAGCAATGATCACACGCACGGCACAGCGGACACACCAGGAACCGCGGTGTTGGCCGTCGAATGGGGCTAGCTGCGCAGCAGTTGTGCACCGCCGCCGTCAGTGTCAGCCAGTTTGCCGTGGCATACGGAGCTCCATCGCAGTCTTTAACACTGGTAGCAAGCCGCGACAGCGTGGACGTGAACCGTATGGCAAGTTGACGGACTTTGAGCAAGGGCGTATAGTGGGCATGCGGGAGGCCGGGTGGACGTACCGCCGAATTGCTCAACACGTGGGGCGTGAGGTCTCCACAGTACATCGATGTTGTCGCCAGTGGTCGGCGGAAGGTGCACGTGCCCGTCGACCTGGGACCGGACCGCAGCGACGCACGGATGCACGCCAAGACCGTAGGATCCTACGCAGTGCCGTAGGGGACCGCACCGCCACTTCCCAGCAAATTAGGGACACTGTTGCTCCTGGGGTATCGGCGAGGACCATTCGCAACCGTCTCCATGAAGCTGGGCTACGGTCCCGCACACCGTTAGGCCGTCTTCCGCTCACGCCCCAACATCATGCAGCCCGCCTCCAGTGGTGTCGCGACAGGCGTGAATGGAGGGACGAATGGAGACGTGTCGTCTTCAGCGATGAGAGTCGCTTCTGCCTTGGTGCCAATGATGGTCGTATGCGTGTTTGGCGCCGTGCAGGTGAGCGCCACAATCAGGACTGCATACGACCGAGGCACACAGGGCCAACACCTGGCATCATGGTGTCTGGAGCGATCTCCTACACTGGCCGTACACCACTGGTGATCGTCGAGGGGACACTGAATAGTGCACGGTACATCCAAACCGTCATCGAACCCATCGTTCTACCATTCCGAGACCGGCAAGGGAACTTGCTGTTCCAACAGGACAATGCACGTCCGCATGTATCCCGTGCCACCCAACGTGCTCTAGAAGGTGTAAGTCAACTACCCTGGCCAGCAAGATCTCCGGATCTGTCCCCCATTGAGCATGTTTGGGACTGGATGAAGCGTCGTCTCACGCGGTCTGCACGTCCAGCACGAACGCTGGTCCAACAGAGGCGCCAGGTGGAAATGGCATGGCAAGCCGTTCCACAGGACTACATCCAGCATCCCTACAATCGTCTCCATGGGAGAATAGCAGCCTGCATTGCTGCGAAAGGTGGATATACACTGTACTAGTGCCGACATTGTGGATGCTCTGTTGCCTGTGTCTATGTTCCTGTGGTTCTGTCAGTGTGATCATGTGATGTATCTGACCCCAGGAATGTGTCAATAAAGTTTCCCCTTCCTGGGACAATGAATTCACGGTGTTCTTATTTCAATTTCCAGGAGTGTAGTTCGTGCTTTGAGCCTTTCCTGGGACAGCAGTATTAGATTCCGATGAACCACTGCTGATTTACTGTATCCCTTGAACCTTCAAATCAACGATGAAACACAGAAATTGCATAGATATTGAATATAAAAGGCAAAATGTCGATTTATTTACAAGAGGAGAAACTCTTCTAATAGTTCGTGCTTTGAGCGTTTCCTGGGACAGCAGTATTAGATTCCGATGAACCACTGCAGGTTTACTGTATCACTTGGACCTTCAAATCAACGATGAAACACAGAAATTGCATAGATATTGAATATAAAAGGCAAAATGTCGACTTATTTACAAGAGGAGTAACTCTTCTAATAGTTCGTGTTTTGAGCCACTTCTGGGACAGCAGTATTAGTTTCCGATGAACCACTGCAGATTTACTGTATCCCTTGGACCTTCAAATCAACGATGAAACACGGAAATTGCATAGATATTGAATATAAAAGGCAAAATGCCGACTTATTTACAAGAGGAGTAACTCTTCTAATAGTTCGTGCTTTGAGCCTTTCCTGGGATAGCAGTATTAGATTCCGATGAACCACTGCAGATTTACTGTATCCCTTGGACCTTCAAATCAACGATGAAACACAGAAATTGCATAGATATTGAATACAAAGGGCAAAATGTCGACTTATTCACAAGGGGAGTAACTCTTCTAATAGTTCGTGCTTTGAGCCTTTCCTGGGACAGCAGTATTAAATTCCGATGAACCACTGCAGGTTTACTGTATCCCTTGGACCTTCAAATCAACGATGAAACACAGAAATTGCATAGATATTGAATATAAAAGGCAAAATGTCGACTTATTTACAAGAGGAGTAACTCTTCTAATAGTTCGTGCTTTGAGTCTTTCCTGTGACAGCAGTATTAGATTCCGATGAACCACTGCAGATTTACTGTATCCCTTGGACCTTCAAATCAACGATGAAACACAGAAATTGAATAGATATTGAATATAAAAGGCAAAATGTCGACTTATTTACAAGAGGGGTAACTCTTCTAATAGTTCGTGCTTTGAGCGTTTCCTGGGACAGCAGTATTAGAATCCGATGAACCACTGCAGATTTAATGTATCCCTTGGACCTTCAAATCAACGATGAAACACAGAAATAGCATCGATATTGAATACAAAGGGAAAATGTCGACTTATTTACAAGGGGAGTAACTCTTCTAATAGTTCGTGCTTTGAGCGTTTCCTGAGACGGCAGTATTAGATTCCGATGAACCACTGCAGATTTACTGTATCCCTTGGACCTTCAAATCAACGATGAAACACAGAAATAGCATCGATATTGAATACAAAGGGCAAAATGTCGACTTATTTACAAGGGGAGTAACTCTTCTAATAGTTCGTGCTTTGAGCGTTTCCTGGGACAGCAGTATTAGATTCCGATGAACCACTGCAGATTTACTGTATCCCTTGGACCTTCAAATCAACGATGAAACACAGAAATAGCATCGATATTGATTACAAGAGGCAAAATATCGACTTATTAACAAGGGGAGTAACTCTTCTAATAGTTCGTGCTTTGAGCGTTTCCTGGGACAGCAGTATTAGATTCCGATGAACCACTGCAGATTTACTGTATCACTTGGGCCTTCAAATCAACGATGAAACACAGAAATTGCATAGATATTGAATATAAAAGGCAAAATGTCGACTTACTTCCAAGAGGAGTAACTCTTCTAATAGTTCGTGCTTTGAGCCACTCCTGGGACAGCAGTATTAGATTCCGATGCACCAGTGCAGGTTTACTGCATCCCTTGGACCTTCAAATCAACGATGATACACAGAAATAGCATAGATATTGAATATAAAAGGCAAAATGTCGACTTATTTACAATAGGAGTAACTCTTGTAATAGTTCGTGCTTTGAGCCTTTCCTGGGACAGCAGTATTAGATTCCGATGCACCAGTGCAGGTTTACTGTGTCCCTTGGACCTTCGAATCAAATATGAAACACAGAATTTGCATAGATATTGAATATAAAAGGCAAAATGTCGACTTATTTACAATAGGATTAACTCTTCTAATAGTTCGTGCTTTGAGCCACTCCTGGGACAGCAGTATTAGATTCCGATGCCCCAAGCAGGTTTACTGTATCCCTTGGACCTTCAAATCAACGATGAAACACAGAAATAGCATAGATATTGAATATAAAAGGCAAAATGTCGACTTATTTACAATAGGAGTAACTCTTATAATAGTTCGTGCTTTGAGCGCTTCCTGGGACAGCAGTATTACATTCCGATGAACCACTGCAGATTTACTGTATCCCTTGGACCTTCAAATCAACAATGAAACACAGAAATTGCATAGATATTGAATATAAAAGGCAAAATGTCGACTTATTTACAAGAGGAGTAACTCTTTTAATAGTTCGTGCTATGAGCCTTTCCTGCGACAGCAGTATTAGATTCCGATGAACCACTGCAGATTTACTGTATCCCTTGGACCTTCAAATCAACGATGAAACACAGAAATTGGATAGATATTGAATATAAAAGGCAAAATGTCGACCTATTTATAAGAGGAGAAACTCTTCTAACAGTTCGTGCTTTGAGCCTTTCCTGGGACAGCAGTATTAGATTCCGATGAACCACTGCAGATTTACTGTATCCCTTGGACCTTCAAATCAACGATGAAACACAGAAATTGCATAGATATTGAATATAAAAGGCAAAATGTCGACTTATTTACAAGAGGAGTAACTCTTATAATAGTTCGTGTTTTGAGCGTTTCCTGGGACAGCAGTATTAGATTCCGATGAACCACTGCAGATTTACTGTATCCCTTGGACCTTCAAATCAACAATGAAACACATAAATTGCATAGATATTGAATATAAAAGGCAAAATGTCGACTTATTTACAAGAGGAGTAACTCTTCTAATAGTTCGTGCTATGAGCCTTTCCTGGGACAGCAGTATTAGATTCCGATGAACCACTGCAGATTTACTGTATCCCTTGGACCTTCAAATCAACGATGAAACACAGAAATTGGATAGATATTGAATATAAAAGGCAAAATGTCGACCTATTTATAAGAGGAGAAACTCTTCTAATAGTTCGTGCTTTGAGCCTTTCCTGGGACAGCAGTATTAGATTCCGATGAACCACTGCAGATTTACTGTATCCCTTGGACCTTCAAATCAACGATGAAACACAGAAATTGCATAGATATTGAATATAAAAGGCAAAATGTCGACTTATTTACAAGAGGAGTAACTCTTCTAATAGTTCGTGCTTTGAGCCTTTCCTGGGACAGCAGTATTAGATTCCGATGAACCACTGCAGATTTACTGTATCCCTTGGACCTTCAAATCAACGATGAAAGACAGAAATAGCATCGATATTGAATACAAGAGGCAAAATGTCGACTTATTTACAAGGGGAGTAACTCTTCTAATAGTTCGTGTTTGAGTGTTTCCTGGGACAGCAGTATTAGATTCCAATGAACCACTGCAGATTTACTGTATCCCTTGGGCCTTCAAATCAACGACGAAACACAGAAATTGCATAGATATGGAATATAAAAGGCAAAATGTCGACTTATTTACAAGAGGAGTAACTCTTCTAATAGTTCGTGCTTTGAGCCTTTCCTGGGACAGCAGTATTAGATTCCGATGAACCACTGCAGATTTACTGTATCCCTTGGACCTTCAAATCAACGATGAAACACAGAAATAGCATCGATATTGAATACAAAGGGCAAAATGTCGACTTATTTACAAGGGGAGTAACTCTTCTAATAGTTCGTGCTTTGAGCGTTTCCTGGGGTAGCAGTATTAGATTCCGATGAACAACTGCAGATTTACTGTATCCCTTGGACCTTCAAATCAACGATGTAACAGAGAAATAGCATCGATATTGAATACAAAGAGCAAAATGTCGACTTATTTACAAGGGGAGTAACTCTTCTAATAGTTCGTGATTTGAGCGTTTCCTGGGACAGCAGTATTAGATTCCGATGAACCACTGCATATTTACTGTATCCCTTGGACCTTCAAATCAACGATGAAACACGGAAATTGCAGAGATATTGAATATAGAAGGGAAAATGTCGACTTATTTACAAGGGGAGTAACTCTTATAATAGTTCGTGCTTTGAGCGTTTCCTGGGACAGCAGTATTAGATTCCGATGAACCACTGCAGATTTACTGTATCCCTTGGACCTTCAAATCAACGATGAAGCTCAGAAATTGCATAGATATTGAATATAAAAGGCAAAATGTCGACTTATTTACAAGAGGAGTAACTCTTCTAATAGTTCGTGCTTTGAGCCACTTCTGGGACAGCAGTATTAGATTCCGATGCACCATTGCATTTTTACTGTATCCCTTGGACCTTCAAATCAACGATGAAACACAGAAATAGCATCGATATTGAATACAAAGTGCAAAATGTCGACTTATTTACAAGGGGAGTAACTCTTCTAATAGTTCGTGCGTTGAGCGTTTCCTGGGACAGCAGTATTAGATTCCGATGAACCATTGCAGATTTACTGTATCCCTTGGACATTCAAATCAACGATGAAACACAGAAATTGCATAGATATTGAATATAAAAGGCAAAATGTGACTTATTTACAAGAGGAGTAACTCTTCTAATAGTTCGTGCTTTGAGCCTTTCCTTGGACAGCAGTATTAGATTCCGATGAACCACTGCAGATTTACTGTATCCCTTGGACCTTCAAATCAACGATGAAACACAGAAATAGCATCGATATAGAATACAGAGGGCAAAATGTCGACTTATTTACAAGTGGAGTAACTCTTCTAATAGTTCGTGTTTCAGCGTTTCCTGGGACAGCAGTATTAGATTCCGATGAACCACTGCAGATTTACTGTATCCCTTGGACCTTCAAATCAACGATGAAACACAGAAATTGCATAGATATTGAATATAAAAGGCAAAATGTCGACTTATTTACAAGAGGAGTAACTCTTCTAATAGTTCGTACTTTGAGCCTTTCCTGTGACAGCAGTATTAGATTCCGATGAACCACTGCAGATTTACTGTATCCCTTAAACCTTCAAATCAACGATGAAACACAGAAATTGCATAGATATTGAATATAAAAGGCAAAATGTCGATTTATTTACAAGGGGAGTAACTCTTCTAATAGTTCGTGCTTTGAGCCTTTCCTGGGACAGTCGTATTAGATTCCGATGAACCACTGCAGATTTACTGTATCCCTTGGAACTTCAAATCAACGATGAAACACAGAAATTGCATAGATATTGAATATAAAAGGCAAAAAGTCAACTTATTTACAAGAGGAATAACTCTTCTAATAGTTCGTGTTTTGAGCCACTTCTGGGACAGCAGTGTTAGATTCCGATGAACCACTGCAGATTTACTGTATCCCTTGGACCTTCAAATCAACGATGAAACTCAGAAATTGCATAGATATTGAATATAAAAGGCAAAATGTCGACTTATTTACAAGAGGAGTAACTCTTCTAATAGTTCGTGTTTTGAGCCTTTCCTGGGACAGCAGTATTAGATTCCGATGAACCACTGCAGATTTACTGTATCCCTTGGACCTTCAAATCAACGATGAAACACAGAAATAGCATCGATATAGAATAATGAGGGCAAAATGTCGACTTATTTACAAGTGGAGTAACTCTTCTAATAGTTCGTGTTTGAGCGTTTCCTGGGACAGCAGTATTAGATTCCGATGAACCACTGCAGATTTACTGTATCCCTTGGACCTTCAAATCAACGATGAAACACAGAATTTGCATAGATATTGAATACAAAGGGCAAAATATCGACTTATTTACAAGGGGAGTAACTCTTCTAATAGTTCGTGTTTTGAGCCACTCCTGGGACAGCAGTATTAGATTCCGATGAACCACTGCAGATTTACTGTATCCCTTGGACCTTCAAATCAACGATGAAACACAGAAATTGCATAGATATTGAATATAAAAGGCAAAATGTCGACTTATTTACAAGAGGAGTAACTCTTCTAATAGTTCGTGCTTTGAGCCTTTCCTGGGACAGCAGTTTTAGATTCCGATGAACCACTGCAGATTTACTGTATCCCTTGAACCTTCAAATCAACGATGAAACACAGAAATTGCATATATATTGAATATAAAAGGCAAAATGTCGATTTATTTACAAGGAGAGTAACTCTTCTAATAGTTCGTGCTTTGAGCCTTTCCTGGGACAGTCGTATTAGATTCCGATGAACCACTGCAGACTTACTGTATCCCTTGGACCTTCAAATCAACGATGAAACACAGAAATAGCATCGATATTGAATACAAAGGGCAAAATGTCGACTTATTTACAAGGGGAGTAACTCTTCTAATAGTTCGTGCTTTGAGCGTTTCCTGGGGTAGCAGTATTAGATTCCGATGAACCACTGCAGATTTACTGTATCCCTTGGACCTTCAAATCAACGATGTAACAGAGAAATAGCATCGATATTGAATACAAAGAGCAAAATGTAGACTTATTTACAAGGGGAGTAACTCTTCTAATAGTTCGTGATTTGAGCGTTTCCTGGGACAGCAGTATTAGATTCCGATGAACCACTGCATATTTACTGTATCCCTTGGACCTTCAAATCAACGATGAAACACGGAAATTGCAGAGATATTGAATATAGAAGGGAAAATGTCGCCTTATTTACAAAGGGAGTAACTCTTATAATAGTTCGTGCTTTGAGCGTTTCCTGGGACAGCAGTATTAGATTCCGATGAACCACTGCAGATTTACTGTATCCCTTGGACCTTCAAATCAACGATGAAGCTCAGAAATTGCATAGATATTGAATATAAAAGGCAAAATGTCGACTTATTTACAAGAGGAGTAACTCTTCTAATAGTTCGTGCTTTGAGCCACTCCTGGGACAGCAGTATTAGATTCCGATGCACCATTGCATTTTTACTGTATCCCTTGGACCTTCAAATCAACGATGAAACACAGAAATAGCATCGATATTGAATACAAAGTGCAAAATGTCGACTTATTTACAAGGGGAGTAACTCTTATAATAGTTCGTGCGTTGAGCGTTTCCTGGGACAGCAGTATTAGATTCCGATGAACCATTGCAGATTTACTGTATCCCTTGGACATTCAAATCAACGATGAAACACAGAAATAGCATCGATATAGAATACAGAGGGCAACATGTCGACTTATTTACAAGTGGAGTAACTCTTCTAATAGTTCGTGTTTGAGCGTTTCCTGGGACAGCAGTATTAGATTCCGATGAACCACTGCAGATTTACTGTATCCCTTGGACCTTCAAATCAACGATGAAACACAGAATTTGCATAGATATTGAATACAAAGGGCAAAATATCGACTTATTTACAAGGGGAGTAACTCTTCTAATAGTTCGTGTTTTGAGCCACTCCTGGGACAGCAGTATTAGATTCCGATGAACCACTGCAGATTTACTGTATCCCTTGGACCTTCAAATCAACGATGTAACACAGAAATTGCATAGATATTGAATATAAAAGGCAAAATGTCGACTTATTTACAAGAGGAGTAACTCTTCTAATAGTTCGTGCTTTGAGCCTTTCCTGGGACAGCAGTATTAGATTCCGATGAACCACTGCAGATTTACTGTATCCCATGAACCTTCAAATCAACGATGAAACACAGAAATTGCATAGATATTGAATATAAAAGGCAAAATGTCGATTTATTTACAAGGGGAGTAACTCTTCTAATAGTTCGTGCTTTGAGCCTTTCCTGGGACAGTCGTATTAGATTCCGATGAACCACTGCAGGTTTACTGTATCCCTTGGAACTTCAAATCAACGATGAAACACAGAAATTGCATAGATATTGATTATAAAAGGCAAAAAGTCAACTTATTTACAAGAGGAGTAACTCTTCTAATAGTTCGTGTTTGAGCCACTTCTGGGACAGCAGTGTTAGATTCCGATGAACCACTGCAGATTTACTGTATCCCTTGGACCTTCAAATCAACGATGAAACTCAGAAATTGCATAGATATTGAATATAAAAGGCAAAATGTCGACTTATTTACAAGAGGAGTAACTCTTCTAATAGTTCGTGTTTTGAGCCTTTCCTGGGACAGCAGTATTAGATTCCGATGAACCACTGCAGATTTACTGTATCCCTTGGACCTTCAAATCAACGATGAAACAAAGAAATAGCATCGATATTGAATACAAAGGGCAAAATGTCACTTATTTACAACTGGAGTAACTCTTCTAATAGTTCGTGCTTTGAGCGTTTCCTGGGATAGCAGTATTAGATTCCGATGAACCACTGCAGACTTACTGTATCCCTTGGACCTTCAAATCAACGATGAAACACAGAAATAGCATCGATATTGAATACAAAGGTCAAAATGTCGACTTATTTACAAGGGGAGTAACTCTTCTATTAGTTCGTGCTTTGAGCGTTTCCTGGGACAGCAGTATTAGATTCCGATGAACCACTGCAGATTTACTGTATCCCTTGGACCTTCAAATCAACGATGAAACACAGAAATTGCATAGATATTGAATATAGAAGGCAAAATGTCGACTTATTTACAAGGGGAGTAACTCTTCTAATAGTTCGTGTTTTGAGCGTTTCCTGGGACAGCAGTATTAGATTCCGATGAACCACTGCAGATTTACTGTATCCGTTGGACCTTCAAATCAACGATGAAACACAGAAATTGCATAGATATTGAATATAGAAGGCAAAATGTCGATTTATTTACAAGGGGAGTAACTCTTCTAATAGTTCGTGCTTTGAGCCACTCCTGGGACAGCAGTATTAGATTCCGATGCACCATTGCATTTTTACTGTATCCCTTGGACCTTCAAATCAACGATGAAACACAGAAATAGCATCGATATTGAATACAAAGAGCAAAATGTCGACTTATTTACAAGGGGAGTAACTCTTCTAATAGATCTTGTTTTGAGCCACTCCTGGGACAGCAGTATTAGATTCCGATGAACCACTGCAGATTTACTGTATCCCTTGGACCTTCAAATTAACGATGAGACACAGAAATTCCATAGATATTGAATATAAAAGGCAAAATGTCGACTTATTTACAAGAGGAGTAACTCTTCTAATAGTTCGTGCTTTGAGCCTTTCCTGGGACAGCAGTATTAGATTCCGATGAACCACTGCAGATTTACTGTATCCCTTGAACCTTCAAATCAACGATGAAACACAGAAATTGCATAGATATTGAATATAAAAGGCAAAATGTCGATTTATTTACAAGAGGAGTAACTCTCCTAATAGTTCGTGCTTTCAGCCTTTCCTGGGACAGCAGTATTAGATTCCGATGAACCACAGCAGGATTACTGTATCCCTTGGACCTTCAAATCAACGATGAAACACAGAAATTGCATAGATATTGAATATAAAAGGCAAAATGTCGACTTATTTACAAGGGGAGTAACTCTTCTAGTAGTTCGTGCTTTGAGCCTTTCCTGGGACAGCAGTATTAGATTCCGATGAACCACAGCAGGTTTACTGTATCCCTTGGACCTTCAAATCAACGATGAAACACAGAAATTGCATAGATATTGATTATTAAAAGGCAAAATGTCGACTTATTTACAAGAGGAGCAACTCTACTAATAGTTCGTGCTTTGAGCCTTTCCTGGGACAGCAGTATTAAATTCCGATGAACCACTGCAGGTTTAATGTATCCCTTGGACCTTCAAATCAACGATGAAACACAGAAATTGCATAGATATTGAATATAAAAGGCAAAATGTCGACTTATTTACAACAGGGGTAACTCTTCTAATAGTTCGTGCTTTGAGCCTTTCCTGGGACAGCAGTATTAGATTCCGATGAACCACTGCAGATTTACTGTATCCCTTGGACCTTCAAATCAACGATGAAACACAGAAATAGCATCGATATTGAATACAAAGGGCAAAATGTCGACTTATTTACAAGTGGAGTAACTCTTCTAATAGTTCGTGCTTTGAGCGTTTCCTGGGACAGCAGTATTAGATTCCGATGAACCACTGCAGATTTACCGTATCCCTTGGACCTTCAAATCAACGATGAAACACAGAAATTGCATAGATATTGAATTTAAAAGGCAAAATGTCGACTTATTTACAAGGGGAGTAACTCTTCTAGTAGTTCGTGCTTTGAGCCTTTCCTGGGACAGCAGTATTAGATTCCGATGAACCACAGCAGGTTTACTGTATCCCTTGGACCTTCAAATCAACGATGAAACACAGAAATTGCATAGATATTGAATATAAAAGGCAAAATGTCGACTTATTTACAAGAGGAGCAACTCTTCTAATAGTTCGTGCTTTGAGCCTTTCCTGGGACAGCAGTATTAGATTCCGATGAACCACTGCAGATTTACTGTATCCCTTGGACCTTCAAATCAACGATGAAACACAGAGATTGCATTGATATTGAATATAAAAGGCAAAATGTCGACTTATTTACAAGGGGAGTAACTCTTCTAATAGTTCGTGCTTTGAGCCTTTCCTGGGACAGCAGTATTAGATTCCGATGAACCACTGCAGGTTTGCCGTATCCCTTGGACCTTCAAATCAACGATGAAACACAGAAATTGCATAGATATTGAATATAAAAGGCAAAATTTCGACTTATTTACAAGAGGAGTAACTCTTCTAATAGTTCGTAGCTTTGAGCCTTTCCTGGGACAGCAGTATTAGATTCCGATGAACCACTGCAGATTTACTGTATCCCTTGGACATTCAAATCAACGATGAAACACAGAAATAGCATCGATATTGAATACAAAAGGCAAAATGTCGGCTTATTTACAAGGGGAGTAACTCTTCTAATAGTTCGTGCTTTGAGCGTTTCCTGGGACAGCAGTATTAGATTCCGATGAACCACTGCAGATTTACTGTGTCCCTTGGACCTTCAAATCAACGATGAAACACAGAAATTGCATAGATATTGAATATAAAAGGCAAAATGTCGACTTATTTACAAGAGGAGTAACTCTTCTAATAGTTCGTGCTTTGAGCCTTTCCTGGAACTGCAGTATTAGCTTCCGATGAACCACTGCAGATTTACTGTATCCCTTGGACCTTCAAATCAACGATGAAACACAGAAATAGCATCGATATTGAATACAAAGGGCAAAATGTCGACTTATTTACAAGGGGAGTAACTCTTCTAGCAGTTCGTGCTTTGAGCGTTTCCTGGGACAGCAGTATTAGATTCCGATGAGCCACTGCAGATTTACTGTATCCCTTGGACCTTCAAATCAACGATGAAACACAGAAATTAAATACATATTGAATATAAAAGGCAAAATGTCGACTTATTTACGAGAGGAGTAACTCCTCTAATAGTTCGTGTTTTGAGCCTTTCCTGGGACAGCAGTATTAGATTCCGATGAACCACTGCAGATTTACTGTATCCCTTGGACATTCAAAATCAACGATGAAACACAGAAATTGCATAGATATTGAATATAAAAGGCAAAATGTCGACTTATTTACAAGAATAGTAATTCTTCTAATAATTCGTGTTTTGAGCCACTCCTGGGCAGTAGTATTAGATTCCGATGCTCCATTGCAGATTTACCGTATCCCTTGGACCTTCAAATCAACCATGAAACACAGAAATTGCATCGATATTGAATACAAAAGGCAAAATGTCGACCTATTTAAAAGAGGAGAAACTCTTCTAATAGTTCGTGCTTTGAGCGTTTCCTGGGACAGCAGTATTAGATTCCGATGAACCACTGCAGATTTACTGTATCGCTTGGACCTTCAAATCAACGATGAAACACAGAAATTGCATAGATATTGAATATAAAAGGCAAAATGTCGACTTATTTACAAGAGGAGTAACTCTTCTAATAGTTCGTGATTTGAGCCATTCCTGGGACAGCAGTATTAGATTCCGATGAACCACTGCAGATTTACTGTATCCCTTGGACCTTCAAATCAACGATGAAACACAGAAATAGCATCGATATTGAATACAAAGGGAAAAATGTCGACTTATTTACAAGGGGAGTAACTCTTCTAACAGTTCGTGCTTTGAGCGTTTCCTGGGCCAGCAGTATTAGATTACGATGAACCACTGCAGATTTACTGTATTCCTTGGACCTTCAAATCAACGATGAAACACAGAAATTGCATAGATGTTGAATATAAAAGGCAAAATGTCGACTTATTTACAAGAGGAGTAACTCTTCTAATAGTTCGTGCTTTGAGCCTTTCCTGGGACAGCAGTATTAGATTCCGATGAACCACTGCAGATTTACTGTATCCCTTGGACCTTCAAATCAACGATGAAACACAGAAATTGCATAGATATTGAATATAAAAGGCAAAATGTCGACTTATTTACAACAGGAGTAACTCTTCTAATAGTTCGTGTTTGAGCCTTTCCTGGGACAGCAGTATTACATTCCGATGAACCACTGCAGATTTACTGTATCCCTTGGACCTTCAAATCAACGATGAAACACAGAAATAGCATCGATATTGAATACAAAGGGCAAAATGTCGACTTATTTACAAGTGGAGTAACTCTTCTAATAGTTCGTGCTTTGAGCGTTTCCTGGGACAGCAGTATTAGATTCCGATGAACCACTGCAGATTTACCGTATCCCTTGGACCTTCAAATCAACGATGAAACACAGAAATTGCATAGATATTGAATATAAAAGGCAAAATGTCGACTTATTTACAAGGGGAGTATCTCTTCTAGTAGTTCGTGCTTTGAGGCTTTCCTGGGACAGCAGTATTAGATTCCGATGAACCATAGCAGGTTTACTGTATCCCTTGGACCTTCAAATCAACGATGAAACACAGAGATTGCATAGATATTGAATATAAAAGGCAAAATGTCGACTTATTTACAAGGGGAGTAACTCTTCTAATAGTTCGTGCTTTGAGCCTTTCCTGGGACAGCAGTATTAGATTTCGATGAACCACTGCAGATTTACTGTATCCCTTGGACCTTCAAATCAACGATGAAACACAGAAATTGCATCGATATTGAATACAAAAGGCAAAATGTCGACCTATTTAAAAGAGGAGAAACTCTTCTAATAGTTCGTGCTTTGAGCGTTTCCTGGGACAGCAGTATTAGATTCCGATGAACCACTGCAGATTTACTGTATCGCTTGGACCTTCAAATCAACGATGAAACACAGAAATTGCATAGATATTGAATATAAAAGGCAAAATGTCGACTTATTTACAAGAGGAGTAACTCTTCTAATAGTTCGTGCTTTGAGCCATTCCTGGGACAGCAGTATTAGATTCCGATGAACCACTGCAGATTTACTGTATCCCTTGGACCTTCAAATCAACGATGAAACACAGAAATTGCATAGATATTGAATATAAAAGGCAAAATCTCGACTTATTTACAACAGGAGAAACTCTTCTAATAGTTCGTGCTTTGAGCGTTTCCTGGGACAGCAGTATTAGATTCCGATGAACCACTGCAGATTTACTGTATCCCTTGGACCTTCAAATCAACCACGAAACACAGAAATTGCATAGATATTGAATATAAAAGGCAAAATGTCGAAATATTTACAAGAGGAGTAACTCTTCCAATAGTTTGTGCTTTGAGCCTTTCCTGGGACAGCAGTATTAGATTCCGATGAACCACTGCAGATTTACTATATCCCTTGGACCTTCAAATCAACGATGAAACACAGAAATTGCATAGATATTGAATATAAAAGGCCAAATGTCGACCTATTTATAAGAGGATCAACTCTTCCAATAGTTCATGCTTTGAGCCTTTCCTGGGACAGCAGTATTAGATTCCGATGAACCACTGCAGATTTACCGTATCCCTTGGACCTTCAAATCAACCATGAAACACAGATATTGCATCGATATTGAATACAAAAGGCCAAATGTCGACCTATTTATATAAGAAGAAACTCTTCTAATAGTTCGTGTTTTGAGCGTTTCCTGGGACAGCAGTATTAGATTCCGATGAACCACTGCAGATTTACTGTATCCCTTGGACCTTCAAATCAACAATGAAACACAGAAATTGCATAGATATTGAATATAAAAGGCAAAATGTCGACTTATTTACAAGAGGAGTAACTCTTGTAATAGTTCGTGCTCTGAGCCTTTCCTGGGACAGCAGTATTAGATTCCGATGAACCACTGCAGATTTACTGTATCCCTTGGACCTTCAAATCAACGATGAAACACAGAAATTGGATAGATATTGAATATAAAAGGCAAAATGTCGACCTATTTATAAGAGGAGAAACTCTTCTAATAGTTCGTGCTTTGAGCCTTTCCTGGGACAGCAGTATTAGATTCCGATGAACCACTGCAGATTTACTGTATCCCTTGGACCTTCAAATCAACGATGAAACACAGAAATTGCATAGATATTGAATACAAACGGCAAAATATCGACTTATATACAAGGGGAGTAACTCTTCTAATAGTTCGTGTTTTGAGCCACTGCTGGGACAGCAGTATTAGATTCCGATGAATCACTGCAGATTTACTGTATCCCTTGGACCTTCAAATCAACGATGAAACACAGAAATTGCATAGATATTGAATATAAAAGGCAAAATGTCGACTTATTTACAAGAGGAGTAACTCTTCTAATAGTTCGTGCTTTGAGCCTTTCCTGGGACAGCTGTATTAGATTCCGATTAACCACTGCAGATTTACTGTATCCCTTGAACCTTCAAATCAACGATGAAACACAGAAATTGCATAGATATTGAATATAAAAGGCAAAATGTCGATTTATTTACAAGAGGAGTAACTCTTCTAATAGTTCATGCTTTGAGCCTTTCCTGGGACAGCAGTATTAAATTCCGATGAACCACTGCAGGTTTACTGTATCCCTTGGAACTTCAAATCAACGATGAAACACAGAAATTGCATAGATATTGAATATAAAAGGCAAAATGTCGACTTATTTACAAGAGGAGTAACTCTTCTAATAGTTCGTGCTTTGAGCCTTTCCTGGGACAGCAGTATTAGATTCCGATGAACCACTGCAGATTTACTGTATCCCTTGGACCTTCAAATCAACGATGAAACAAAGAAATAGCATCGATATGGAATACAAAGGGCAAAATGTCACTTATTTACAAGGGGAGTAACTCTTCTAACAGTTCGTGCTTTGAGCGTTTCCTGGGTTAGCAGTATTAGATTCCGGTGATCCACTGCAGATTTACTGTATCCCTTGGACCTTCAAATCAACGATGAAACACAGAAATAGCATCGATATTGAATGCAAAGGGCAAAATGTCGACTTATTTACAAGGGGAGTAACTCTTCTAATTGTTCGTGCTTTGAGCGTTTCCTGGGACAGCAGTATTAGATTCCGATGAACCACTGCAGATTTACTGTATCCCTTGGCCTTTCAAATCAACGATGAAACACAGAAATAGCATCGATATTGAATACAAAGGGCAAAATGTCGACTTATTTACAAGGGGAGTAACTCTTCTAATATTTCGTGCTTTGAGCGTTTCCTGGGACAGCAGTATTAGATTCCGATGAACCACTGCAGATTTACTGTATTCCTTGGACCTTAAAATCAACGATGAAACACAGAAATTGCATAGATATTGAATATAAAAGGCAAAATGTCGACTTATTCAGAAGGGGAGTAACTCTTCTAATAGTTCGTGCTTTGAGCCTTTCCTGGGACAGCAGTATTAAATTCCGATGAACCACTGCAGGTTTACTGTATCCCTTGGACATTCAAATCAACGATGAAACACAGAAACTGCATAGATATTGAATATAAAAGGCAAAATGTCGACTTATTTACAACAGGAGTAACTCTTCCAATAGTTCGTGCTTTGAGCCTTTCTTGGGACAGCAGTATTAGATTCCGATGAACCACTGCAGATTTACTGTATCCCTTGGACCTTCAATTCAACGATGAAACACAGAAATAGCATCGATATTGAATACAAAGGGCAAAATGTCGACTTATTTACAAGTGGAGTAACTCTTCTAATAGTTCGTGCTTTGAGCGTTTCCTGGGACTGCAGTATTAGATTCCGATGAACCACTGCAGGTTTACTGTATCCCTTGGACCTTCAAATCAACGATGAAACACAGAAATTGCATAGATATTGAATATAAAAGGCAAAATGTCAACTTATTTACAAGGGGAGTAACTCTTCTAGTAGTTCGTGCTTTGAGCCTTTCCTGGGACAGCAGTATTAGATTCCGATGAACCACTGCAGGTTTACTGTATCCCTTGGACCTTCAAATCAACGATAAAACACAGAAATTGCATAGATATTGAATATAAAAGGCAAAATGTCGACTTATTTACAAGAGGAGCAACTCTTCTAATAGTTCGTGCTTTGAGCCTTTCCTGGGACAGCAGTATTACATTCCGATGAACCACTGCAGATTTACTGTATCCCTTGGACCTTCAAATCAACGATGAAACACAGAAATAGCATCGATATTGAATACAAAGGGCAAAATGTCGACTTATTTACAAGGGGAGTAACTCTTCTAATAGTTCGTGCTTTGAGCATTTCCTGGGACAGCAGTATTAGATTCCGATGAACCACTGCAGATTTACTGTATCCCTTGGACCTTCAAATCAACGATGAAACACAGAGATTGCATTGATATTGAATATAAAAGGCAAAATGGCGACTTGTTTACAAGGGGAGTAACTCTTCTAATAGTTCGTGCTTTGAGCCTTTCCTGGGACAGCAGCATTAGATTCCGATGAACCTCTGCAGGTTTGCTGTATCCCTTGGACCATCAAATCAACGATGAAACACAGAAATTGCATAGATATTGAATATAAAAGGCAAAATGTCGACTTATTTACAAGAGGAGTAACTCTTCTAATAGTTCGTGCTTTGAGCCTTTCCTGGGACAGCAGTATTAGATTCTGATGAACCACTGCAGATTTACTGTATCGCTTGGACCTTCAAATCAACGATGAAACACAGAAATTGCATAGATATTGAATACAAAGGGCAAAATATCGACTTATTTACAAGGGGAGTAACTCTTCTAATAGTTCGTGTTTTGAGCCACTCCTTGGACAGCAGTACTAGATTCCGATGAACCACTGCAGATTTACTGTATCCCTTGGACCTTCAAATCAACGATGAAACACAGAAATTGCATAGATATTGAATATAAAAGGCAAAATGTCGACTTATTTACAAGAGGAGTAACTCTTCTAATAGTTCGTGCTTTGAGCCTTTCCTGGGACAGCAGTATTAGATTCCTATGAACCACTGCAGATTTACTGTATCCCTTGAACCTTCAAATCAACGATGAATCACAGAAATTGCATAGAAATTGAATATAAAAGGCAAAATGTCGATTTATTTACAAGAGGAGTAACTCTTCTAATAGTTCGTGCTTTGAGCCTTTCCTGGGACAGCAGTATTAGATTCCGATGAACCACAGCAGGTTTACTGTATCCCTTGGACCTTCAAATCAACGATGAAACACAGAAATTTCATAGATATTGAATATAAAAGGCAAAATGTCGACATATTTACAAGAGGAGTAACTCTTATAATAGTTCGTGTTTTGAGACACTTCTGGGACAGCAGTATTAGATTCCGATGAACCACTGCAGATTTACTGTATCCCTTGGACCTTCAAATCAACGATGAAACACAGATATTGCATATATATTGAATATAAAAGGCAAAATGTCGACTTATTTACAAGAGGAGTACCTCTTCTAATAGTTCGTGCTTTGAGGCTTTCCTGGGGCAGCAGTATTAGATTCCGATGAACCACGGCAGATTTACTGTATCCCTTGGCCTTTCAAATCAACGATGAGACACAGAAATAGCATCGATATTGAATACAAAGGGCAAAATGTCGACTTATTTACAAGGGGAGTAACTCTTCTAATAGTTCGTGCTTTGAGCGTTTCCTGGGACAGCAGTATTAGATTCCGATGAACCACTGCAGATTTACTGTATTCCTTGGACCTTCAAATCAACGATGAAACACAGAAATTGCATAGATATTGAATATAAAAGGCAAAATGTCGACTTATTCAGAAGGGGAGTAACTCTTCTAATAGTTCGTGCTTTGAGCCTTTCCTGGGACAGCAGTATTAAATTCCGATGAACCACTGCAGGTTTACTGTATCCCTTGGACCTTCAAATCAACGATGAAACACAGAAACTGCATAGATATTGAATATAAAAGGCAAAATGTCGACTTATTTACAACAGGAGTAACTCTTCCAATAGTTCGTGCTTTGAGCCTTTCCTGGGACAGCAGTATTAGATTCCGATGAACCACTGCAGATTTACTGTATCCCTTGGACCTTCAAATCAACGATGAAACACAGAAATTGCATAGATATTGAATATAAAAAGGCAAAATGTCAACTTATTTACAAGGGGAGTAACTCTTCTAGTAGTTCGTGCTTTGAGCCTTTCCTGGGACAGCAGTATTAGATTCCGATGAACCACTACAGGTTTACTGTATCCCTTGGACCTTCAAATCAACGATAAAACACAGAAATTGCATAGATATTGAATATAAAAGGCAAAATGTCGACTTATTTACAAGAGGAGCAACTCTTCTAATAGTTCGTGCTTTGAGCCTTTCCTGGGACAGCAGTATTACATTCCGATGAACCACTGCAGATTTACTGTATCCCTTGGACCTTCAAATCAACGACGAAACACAGAAATAGCATCGATATTGAATACAAAGGGCAAAATGTCGACTTATTTACAAGGGGAGTAACTCTTCTAATAGTTCGTGCTTTGAGCGTTTCCTGGGACAGCAGTATTAGATTCCGATGAACCACTGCAGATTTACTGTATCCCTTGGACCTTCAAATCAACGATGAAACACAGACATTGCATTGATATTGAATATAAAAGGCAAAATGTCGACTTGTTTACAAGGGGAGTAACTCTTCTAATAGTTCGTGCTTTGAGCCTTTCCTGGGACAGCAGTATTAGATTCCGATGAACCTCTGCAGGTTTGCTGTATCCCTTGGACCTTCAAATCAACGATGAAACACAGAAATTGCATTGATATTGAATATAAAAGGCAAAATGTCGACTTATTTACAAGAGGAGAAACTCTTCTAATAGTTCGTGCTTTGAGCCTTTCCTGGGACAGCAGTATTAGATTCCGATGAACCATTGCAGATTTACTGTATCCCTTGGACCTTCAAATCAACGATGAAACACAGAAATAGCATCGATATTGATTACAAAGGGCAAAATGTCGACTTATTTACAAGGGGAGTAACTATTCTAATAGTTCGTGCTTTGAGCGTATCCTGGGACAGCAGTATTAGATTCCGATGAACCACTGCAGATTTACTGTATCCCTTGGACCTTCAAATCAACGATGAAACACAGAAATTTCATAGATATTGAATATAAAAGGCAAAATGTCGACTTATTTACAAGGGGAGTAACTCTTCTAATAGATCGTGCATTGAGCCTTTCCTGGGACAGCAGTATTAGATTTCGATGAACCACTGCAGATTTACTGTATCCCTTGGACCTTCAAATCAACGATGAAACACAGAAATTGCATAGATATTGAATATAAAAGGCAAAATGTCGACCTATTTATAAGAGGAGAAACTCTTCTAATAGTTCGTGCTTTGAGCCTTTCCTGGGACAGCAGTATTAGATTCCGATGAACCACTGCAGATTTACTGTATCCCTTGGACCTTCAAATCAACGATGAAACACAGAAATTGCATAGATATTGAATATAAAAGGCAAAATGTCGACTTCTTTACAAGAGGAGTAACTCTTCTAATAGCTCGTGTTTTGAGCCTTTCCTGGGACAGCAGTATTAGATTCCGATGAACCACTGCAGATTTACTGTATCCCTTGGACCTTCAAATCAACGATGAAACACAGAAATTGCATAGATATTGAATATAAAAGGCAAAATTTCAACTTATTTACAAGGGGAGTAACTCTTCTAATAGTTCGTAGCTTTGAGCCTTTCCTGGGACAGCAGTATTAGATTCCGATGAACCACTGCAGATTTACTGTATCCCTTGGACATTCAAATCAACGATGAAACACAGAAATAGCATCGATATTGAATACAAAATGCAAAATGTCGACTTATTTACAAGGGGAGTAACTCTTCTAATAGTTCGTGATTTGAGCGTTTCCTGGGACAGCAGTATTAGATTCCGATGAACCACTGCAGATTTACTGTGTCCCTTGGACCTTCAAATCAACGATGAAACACAGAAATTGCATAGATATTGAATATAAAAGGCAAAATGTCGACTTATTTACAAGAGGAGTAACTCTTCTAATAGTTCGTGCTTTGAGCCTTTCCTGGGACAGCAGTATTAGATTCCGATGAACCACTGCAGATTTACTGTATCCCTTGGACCTTCAAATCAACGATGAAACACAGAAATAGCATCGATATTGAATACAAAGGGCAAAATGTCGACTTATTTACAAGGGGAGTAACTCTTCTAGCAGTTCGTGATTTGAGCGTTTCGTGGGACAGCAGTATTAGATTCCGATGTGCCACTGCAGATTTACTGTATCCATTGGACCTTCAAATCAACGATGAAACACAGAAATTAAATAGATATTGAATATAAAAGGCAAAATGTCGTTTTATTTACGAGAGGAGTAACTCCTCTAATAGTTCGTGCTTTGAGCCTTTCCTGGGACAGCAGTATTAGATTCCGATGAACCACTGCAGGTTTACTGTATCCCTTGGACTTTCAAAATCAACGATGAAACACAGAAATTGCATAGATATTGAATATAAAAGGCAAAATGTCGACTTATATACAAGAATAGTAACTCTTCTAATAGTTCGTGTTTTGAGCCACTCCTGGGACAGCAGTATTAGATTCCGATGCACCATTGCAGATTTACCGTATCCCTTGGACCTTCAAATCAACCATGAAACACAGAAATTGCATCGATATTGAATACAAAAGGCAAAATGTCGACCTATTTAAAAGAGGAGAAACTCTTCTAATAGTTCGTGATTTGAGCGTTTCCTGGGACAGCAGTATTAGATTCCGATGAACCACTGCAGATTTACTGTATCGCTTGGACCTTCAAATCAGCGATGAAACACAGAAATTGCATAGATATTGAATATAAAAGGCAAAATGTCGACTTATTTACAAGAGGAGAAACTCTTCTAATAGTTCGTGCTTTGAGCCATTCCTGGGACAGCAGTATTAGATTCCGATGAACCACTGCAGATTTACTGTATCCCTTGGACCTTCAAATCAACGATGAAACACAGAAATTGCATAGATATTGAATATAAAACGCAAAATGTCGACTTATTTACAACAGGAGAAACTCTTCTAATAGTTCGTGCTTTGAGCGTTTCCTGGGACAGCAGTATTAGATTCCGATGAACCACTGCAGATTTACTGTATCCCTTGGACCTTCAAATCAACCACGAAACACAGAAATTTGCATTGATATTGAATATAAAAGGCAAAATGTCGAAATATTTACAAGAGGAGTAACTCTTCCAATAGTTCGTGCTTTGAGCCTTTCCTGGGACAGCAGTATTAGATTCCGATGAACCACTGCAGATTTACTGTATCCCTTGGACCTTCAAATCAACGATGAACCACAGAAATTGCATAGATATTGAATATAAAAGGCCAAATGTCGTCCTATTTATTAGAGGAGAAACTCTTCCAATAGTTCATGCTTTGAGCCTTTCCTGGGACAGCAGTATTAGATTCCGATGAACCACTGCAGATTTACCGTATCCCTTGGACCTTCAAATCAACCATGAAACATAGATATTGCATCGATATTGAATACAAAAGGCCAAATGCCGACCTATTTATATAAGGAGAAACTCTTCTAATAGTTCGTGCTTTGAGCGTTTCCTGGGACAGCAGTATTAGATTCCGATGAACCACTGCAGATTTACTGTATCCCTTGACCTTCAAATCAACAATGAAACACAGAAATTGCAAAGATATTGAATATAAAAGGCAAAATGTCGACTTATTTACAAGAGGAGTAACTGTTCTAATAGTTCGTGCTATGAGCCTTTCCTGGGACAGCAGTATTAGATTCCGATGAACCACTGCAGATTTACTGTATCCCTTGGACCATCAAATCAACGATGAAACTCAGAAATTGCATAGATATTGAATATAAAAGGCAAAATGTCGACTTAATTACAAGGGGAGTAACTCTTCTAATAATTCGTGCTTTGAGCCTTTCCTGGGACAGTAGTATTTGATTCCGATGAACCACTGCAGGTTTACTGTATCCCTTGGACCTTCAAATCAACGATGAAACACAGAAATTGCATAGATATTGAATATAAAAAGCAAAATGTCGACTTATTTACAATAGGAGTAACTCTTCTAATAGTTCATGCTTTGAGCCTTTCCAGGGACAGCAGTATTAGATTCCGATGCAGCACTGCAGATTTACTGTATCCCTTGGACCTTCAAATCAACGATGAAACACAGAAATAGCATCGATATTGAATACAAAGGGCAAAATGTCGACTTATTTACAAGGGGATTAACTCTTCTAATAGTTCGTGTTTTGAGCGTTTCCTGGGACAGCAGTATTAGATTCCGATGAACCACTGCAGATTTACTGTATCCCTTGGACCTTTAAATCAACGATGAAACACAGAAATTGCATAGATATTGAATATAAAAGGCAAAATGTCGACTTATTTACGAGAGGAGTAACTCTTCTAATAGTTCGTGCTTTGAGCCACTCCTGGGACAGCAGTATTAGATTCCGATGCACCATTGCATTTTTACTGTATCCCTTGGACCTTCAAATCAACGATGAAACACAGAAATAGCATCGATATTGAATACAAAGGGCAAAATGTCGACTTATTTACAAGGGGAGTAACTCTTCTAATATTTCGTGCTTTGAGCGTTTCCTGGGACAGCAGTATTAGATTCCGATGAACCACTGCAGATTTACTGTATTCCTTGGACCTTAAAATCAACGATGAAACACAGAAATTGCATAGATATTGAATATAAAAGGCAAAATGTCGACTTATTCAGAAGGGGAGTAACTCTTCTAATAGTTCGTGCTTTGAGCGTTTCCTGGGACAGCAGTATTAGATTCCGATGAACCACTGCAGATTTACTGTATCCCTTGGCCTTTCAAATCAACGATGAAACACAGAAATAGCATCGATATTGAATACAAAGGGCAAAATGTCGACTTATTTACAAGGGGAGTAACTCTTCTAATATTTCGTGCTTTGAGCGTTTCCTGGGACAGCAGTATTAGATTCCGATGAACCACTGCAGATTTACTGTATTCCTTGGACCTTAAAATCAACGATGAAACACAGAAATTGCATAGATATTGAATATAAAAGGCAAAATGTCGACTTATTCAGAAGGGGAGTAACTCTTCTAATAGTTCGTGCTTTGAGCCTTTCCTGGGACAGCAGTATTAAATTCCGATGAACCACTGCAGGTTTACTGTATCCCTTGGACATTCAAATCAACGATGAAACACAGAAACTGCATAGATATTGAATATAAAAGGCAAAATGTCGACTTATTTACAACAGGAGTAACTCTTCCAATAGTTCGTGCTTTGAGCCTTTCTTGGGACAGCAGTATTAGATTCCGATGAACCACTGCAGATTTACTGTATCCCTTGGACCTTCAATTCAACGATGAAACACAGAAATAGCATCGATATTGAATACAAAGGGCAAAATGTCGACTTATTTACAAGTGGAGTAACTCTTCTAATAGTTCGTGCTTTGAGCGTTTCCTGGGACTGCAGTATTAGATTCCGATGAACCACTGCAGGTTTACTGTATCCCTTGGACCTTCAAATCAACGATGAAACACAGAAATTGCATAGATATTGAATATAAAAGGCAAAATGTCAACTTATTTACAAGGGGAGTAACTCTTCTAGTAGTTCGTGCTTTGAGCCTTTCCTGGGACAGCAGTATTAGATTCCGATGAACCACTGCAGGTTTACTGTATCCCTTGGACCTTCAAATCAACGATAAAACACAGAAATTGCATAGATATTGAATATAAAAGGCAAAATGTCGACTTATTTACAAGAGGAGCAACTCTTCTAATAGTTCGTGCTTTGAGCCTTTCCTGGGACAGCAGTATTACATTCCGATGAACCACTGCAGATTTACTGTATCCCTTGGACCTTCAAATCAACGATGAAACACAGAAATAGCATCGATATTGAATACAAAGGGCAAAATGTCGACTTATTTACAAGGGGAGTAACTCTTCTAATAGTTCGTGCTTTGAGCATTTCCTGGGACAGCAGTATTAGATTCCGATGAACCACTGCAGATTTACTGTATCCCTTGGACCTTCAAATCAACGATGAAACACAGAGATTGCATTGATATTGAATATAAAAGGCAAAATGGCGACTTGTTTACAAGGGGAGTAACTCTTCTAATAGTTCGTGCTTTGAGCCTTTCCTGGGACAGCAGCATTAGATTCCGATGAACCTCTGCAGGTTTGCTGTATCCCTTGGACCATCAAATCAACGATGAAACACAGAAATTGCATAGATATTGAATATAAAAGGCAAAATGTCGACTTATTTACAAGAGGAGTAACTCTTCTAATAGTTCGTGCTTTGAGCCTTTCCTGGGACAGCAGTATTAGATTCTGATGAACCACTGCAGATTTACTGTATCGCTTGGACCTTCAAATCAACGATGAAACACAGAAATTGCATAGATATTGAATACAAAGGGCAAAATATCGACTTATTTACAAGGGGAGTAACTCTTCTAATAGTTCGTGTTTTGAGCCACTCCTTGGACAGCAGTACTAGATTCCGATGAACCACTGCAGATTTACTGTATCCCTTGGACCTTCAAATCAACGATGAAACACAGAAATTGCATAGATATTGAATATAAAAGGCAAAATGTCGACTTATTTACAAGAGGAGTAACTCTTCTAATAGTTCGTGCTTTGAGCCTTTCCTGGGACAGCAGTATTAGATTCCTATGAACCACTGCAGATTTACTGTATCCCTTGAACCTTCAAATCAACGATGAATCACAGAAATTGCATAGAAATTGAATATAAAAGGCAAAATGTCGATTTATTTACAAGAGGAGTAACTCTTCTAATAGTTCGTGCTTTGAGCCTTTCCTGGGACAGCAGTATTAGATTCCGATGAACCACAGCAGGTTTACTGTATCCCTTGGACCTTCAAATCAACGATGAAACACAGAAATTTCATAGATATTGAATATAAAAGGCAAAATGTCGACATATTTACAAGAGGAGTAACTCTTATAATAGTTCGTGTTTTGAGACACTTCTGGGACAGCAGTATTAGATTCCGATGAACCACTGCAGATTTACTGTATCCCTTGGACCTTCAAATCAACGATGAAACACAGATATTGCATATATATTGAATATAAAAGGCAAAATGTCGACTTATTTACAAGAGGAGTACCTCTTCTAATAGTTCGTGCTTTGAGGCTTTCCTGGGGCAGCAGTATTAGATTCCGATGAACCACGGCAGATTTACTGTATCCCTTGGCCTTTCAAATCAACGATGAGACACAGAAATAGCATCGATATTGAATACAAAGGGCAAAATGTCGACTTATTTACAAGGGGAGTAACTCTTCTAATAGTTCGTGCTTTGAGCGTTTCCTGGGACAGCAGTATTAGATTCCGATGAACCACTGCAGATTTACTGTATTCCTTGGACCTTCAAATCAACGATGAAACACAGAAATTGCATAGATATTGAATATAAAAGGCAAAATGTCGACTTATTCAGAAGGGGAGTAACTCTTCTAATAGTTCGTGCTTTGAGCCTTTCCTGGGACAGCAGTATTAAATTCCGATGAACCACTGCAGGTTTACTGTATCCCTTGGACCTTCAAATCAACGATGAAACACAGAAACTGCATAGATATTGAATATAAAAGGCAAAATGTCGACTTATTTACAACAGGAGTAACTCTTCCAATAGTTCGTGCTTTGAGCCTTTCCTGGGACAGCAGTATTAGATTCCGATGAACCACTGCAGATTTACTGTATCCCTTGGACCTTCAAATCAACGATGAAACACAGAAATTGCATAGATATTGAATATAAAAAGGCAAAATGTCAACTTATTTACAAGGGGAGTAACTCTTCTAGTAGTTCGTGCTTTGAGCCTTTCCTGGGACAGCAGTATTAGATTCCGATGAACCACTACAGGTTTACTGTATCCCTTGGACCTTCAAATCAACGATAAAACACAGAAATTGCATAGATATTGAATATAAAAGGCAAAATGTCGACTTATTTACAAGAGGAGCAACTCTTCTAATAGTTCGTGCTTTGAGCCTTTCCTGGGACAGCAGTATTACATTCCGATGAACCACTGCAGATTTACTGTATCCCTTGGACCTTCAAATCAACGACGAAACACAGAAATAGCATCGATATTGAATACAAAGGGCAAAATGTCGACTTATTTACAAGGGGAGTAACTCTTCTAATAGTTCGTGCTTTGAGCGTTTCCTGGGACAGCAGTATTAGATTCCGATGAACCACTGCAGATTTACTGTATCCCTTGGACCTTCAAATCAACGATGAAACACAGACATTGCATTGATATTGAATATAAAAGGCAAAATGTCGACTTGTTTACAAGGGGAGTAACTCTTCTAATAGTTCGTGCTTTGAGCCTTTCCTGGGACAGCAGTATTAGATTCCGATGAACCTCTGCAGGTTTGCTGTATCCCTTGGACCTTCAAATCAACGATGAAACACAGAAATTGCATTGATATTGAATATAAAAGGCAAAATGTCGACTTATTTACAAGAGGAGAAACTCTTCTAATAGTTCGTGCTTTGAGCCTTTCCTGGGACAGCAGTATTAGATTCCGATGAACCATTGCAGATTTACTGTATCCCTTGGACCTTCAAATCAACGATGAAACACAGAAATAGCATCGATATTGATTACAAAGGGCAAAATGTCGACTTATTTACAAGGGGAGTAACTATTCTAATAGTTCGTGCTTTGAGCGTATCCTGGGACAGCAGTATTAGATTCCGATGAACCACTGCAGATTTACTGTATCCCTTGGACCTTCAAATCAACGATGAAACACAGAAATTTCATAGATATTGAATATAAAAGGCAAAATGTCGACTTATTTACAAGGGGAGTAACTCTTCTAATAGATCGTGCATTGAGCCTTTCCTGGGACAGCAGTATTAGATTTCGATGAACCACTGCAGATTTACTGTATCCCTTGGACCTTCAAATCAACGATGAAACACAGAAATTGCATAGATATTGAATATAAAAGGCAAAATGTCGACCTATTTATAAGAGGAGAAACTCTTCTAATAGTTCGTGCTTTGAGCCTTTCCTGGGACAGCAGTATTAGATTCCGATGAACCACTGCAGATTTACTGTATCCCTTGGACCTTCAAATCAACGATGAAACACAGAAATTGCATAGATATTGAATATAAAAGGCAAAATGTCGACTTCTTTACAAGAGGAGTAACTCTTCTAATAGCTCGTGTTTTGAGCCTTTCCTGGGACAGCAGTATTAGATTCCGATGAACCACTGCAGATTTACTGTATCCCTTGGACCTTCAAATCAACGATGAAACACAGAAATTGCATAGATATTGAATATAAAAGGCAAAATTTCAACTTATTTACAAGGGGAGTAACTCTTCTAATAGTTCGTAGCTTTGAGCCTTTCCTGGGACAGCAGTATTAGATTCCGATGAACCACTGCAGATTTACTGTATCCCTTGGACATTCAAATCAACGATGAAACACAGAAATAGCATCGATATTGAATACAAAATGCAAAATGTCGACTTATTTACAAGGGGAGTAACTCTTCTAATAGTTCGTGATTTGAGCGTTTCCTGGGACAGCAGTATTAGATTCCGATGAACCACTGCAGATTTACTGTGTCCCTTGGACCTTCAAATCAACGATGAAACACAGAAATTGCATAGATATTGAATATAAAAGGCAAAATGTCGACTTATTTACAAGAGGAGTAACTCTTCTAATAGTTCGTGCTTTGAGCCTTTCCTGGGACAGCAGTATTAGATTCCGATGAACCACTGCAGATTTACTGTATCCCTTGGACCTTCAAATCAACGATGAAACACAGAAATAGCATCGATATTGAATACAAAGGGCAAAATGTCGACTTATTTACAAGGGGAGTAACTCTTCTAGCAGTTCGTGATTTGAGCGTTTCGTGGGACAGCAGTATTAGATTCCGATGTGCCACTGCAGATTTACTGTATCCATTGGACCTTCAAATCAACGATGAAACACAGAAATTAAATAGATATTGAATATAAAAGGCAAAATGTCGTTTTATTTACGAGAGGAGTAACTCCTCTAATAGTTCGTGCTTTGAGCCTTTCCTGGGACAGCAGTATTAGATTCCGATGAACCACTGCAGGTTTACTGTATCCCTTGGACTTTCAAAATCAACGATGAAACACAGAAATTGCATAGATATTGAATATAAAAGGCAAAATGTCGACTTATATACAAGAATAGTAACTCTTCTAATAGTTCGTGTTTTGAGCCACTCCTGGGACAGCAGTATTAGATTCCGATGCACCATTGCAGATTTACCGTATCCCTTGGACCTTCAAATCAACCATGAAACACAGAAATTGCATCGATATTGAATACAAAAGGCAAAATGTCGACCTATTTAAAAGAGGAGAAACTCTTCTAATAGTTCGTGCTTTGAGCGTTTCCTGGGACAGCAGTATTAGATTCCGATGAACCACTGCAGATTTACTGTATCGCTTGGACCTTCAAATCAGCGATGAAACACAGAAATTGCATAGATATTGAATATAAAAGGCAAAATGTCGACTTATTTACAAGAGGAGAAACTCTTCTAATAGTTCGTGCTTTGAGCCATTCCTGGGACAGCAGTATTAGATTCCGATGAACCACTGCAGATTTACTGTATCCCTTGGACCTTCAAATCAACGATGAAACACAGAAATTGCATAGATATTGAATATAAAACGCAAAATGTCGACTTATTTACAACAGGAGAAACTCTTCTAATAGTTCGTGCTTTGAGCGTTTCCTGGGACAGCAGTATTAGATTCCGATGAACCACTGCAGATTTACTGTATCCCTTGGACCTTCAAATCAACCACGAAACACAGAAATTTGCATTGATATTGAATATAAAAGGCAAAATGTCGAAATATTTACAAGAGGAGTAACTCTTCCAATAGTTCGTGCTTTGAGCCTTTCCTGGGACAGCAGTATTAGATTCCGATGAACCACTGCAGATTTACTGTATCCCTTGGACCTTCAAATCAACGATGAACCACAGAAATTGCATAGATATTGAATATAAAAGGCCAAATGTCGTCCTATTTATTAGAGGAGAAACTCTTCCAATAGTTCATGCTTTGAGCCTTTCCTGGGACAGCAGTATTAGATTCCGATGAACCACTGCAGATTTACCGTATCCCTTGGACCTTCAAATCAACCATGAAACATAGATATTGCATCGATATTGAATACAAAAGGCCAAATGCCGACCTATTTATATAAGGAGAAACTCTTCTAATAGTTCGTGCTTTGAGCGTTTCCTGGGACAGCAGTATTAGATTCCGATGAACCACTGCAGATTTACTGTATCCCTTGACCTTCAAATCAACAATGAAACACAGAAATTGCAAAGATATTGAATATAAAAGGCAAAATGTCGACTTATTTACAAGAGGAGTAACTGTTCTAATAGTTCGTGCTATGAGCCTTTCCTGGGACAGCAGTATTAGATTCCGATGAACCACTGCAGATTTACTGTATCCCTTGGACCATCAAATCAACGATGAAACTCAGAAATTGCATAGATATTGAATATAAAAGGCAAAATGTCGACTTAATTACAAGGGGAGTAACTCTTCTAATAATTCGTGCTTTGAGCCTTTCCTGGGACAGTAGTATTTGATTCCGATGAACCACTGCAGGTTTACTGTATCCCTTGGACCTTCAAATCAACGATGAAACACAGAAATTGCATAGATATTGAATATAAAAAGCAAAATGTCGACTTATTTACAATAGGAGTAACTCTTCTAATAGTTCATGCTTTGAGCCTTTCCAGGGACAGCAGTATTAGATTCCGATGCAGCACTGCAGATTTACTGTATCCCTTGGACCTTCAAATCAACGATGAAACACAGAAATAGCATCGATATTGAATACAAAGGGCAAAATGTCGACTTATTTACAAGGGGATTAACTCTTCTAATAGTTCGTGTTTTGAGCGTTTCCTGGGACAGCAGTATTAGATTCCGATGAACCACTGCAGATTTACTGTATCCCTTGGACCTTTAAATCAACGATGAAACACAGAAATTGCATAGATATTGAATATAAAAGGCAAAATGTCGACTTATTTACGAGAGGAGTAACTCTTCTAATAGTTCGTGCTTTGAGCCACTCCTGGGACAGCAGTATTAGATTCCGATGCACCATTGCATTTTTACTGTATCCCTTGGACCTTCAAATCAACGATGAAACACAGAAATAGCATCGATATTGAATACAAAGTGCAAAATGTCGACTTATTTACAAGGGGAGTAACTCTTCTAATAGTTCGTGCGTTGAGCGTTTCATGGGACAGCAGTATTAGATTCCGATGAACCATTGCAGATTTACTGTATCCCTTGGACATTCAAATCAACGATGAAACACAGAAATTGCATAGATATTGAATATAAAAGGCAAAATGTCGATTTATTTACAAGAGGAGTAACTCTGCTAATAGTTCGTGCTTTGAGCCTTTCCTGGGACAGCAGTATTAGATTCTGATGAACCACTGCAGGTTTACTGTATCCCTTGGAACTTCAAATCAACGATGAAACACAGAAATTGCATAGATATTGAATATAAAAGGCTAAATGTCGACTTATTTACAAGAGGAGTAACCCTTCTAATAGTTCGTGTTTTGAGCCACCTCTGGGACAGCAGTATTAGATTCCGATGAACCACTGCAGATTTACTGTATCCCTTGGACCTTCAAATCAACGATGAAACACAGAAATTGCATAGATATAGAAATATAAAAGGCAAAATGTCGACTTATTTACAAGAGGAGTAACTCTTCTAATAGTTCGTGCTTTGAGCCTTTCCTGGGACAGCAGTATTGGATTCCGATGAACCACTGCAGATTTACTGTTTCCCTTGGACCTTCAAATCAACGATGAAACAAAGAAATTGCATCGATATTGAATACAAAGGGCAAAATGTCACTTATTTACAAGGGGAGTAACTCTTCTAATAGTTCGTGATTTGAGCGTTTCCTGGGATAGCAGTATTAGATTCCGATGAACCACTGCAGATTTACTGTGTCCCTTAGACCTTCAAATCAACGATGAAACACAGAAATAGCATCGATATTGAATACAAAGGGCAAAATGTCGACTTATTTACAAGGGGAGTAACTCTTCTAATAGTTCGTGCTTTGAGCGTTTCATGGGACAGCAGTATTAGATTCCGATGAACAACTGCAGATTTACTGTATTCCTTGGACCTTCAAATCAACGATGAAACACAGAAATAGCATAGATATTGAATATAGAAAGCAAAATATCGACTTATTTACAAGGGGAGTAACTCTTCTAATAGTTCGTGCTTTGAGCGTTTCCTGGGACTGCAGTATTAGATTCCGATGAACCACTGCAGATTTACTGTATCCCTTGGCCCTTCAAATCAACGATGAAACACAGAAATAGCATCGATATTGAATACAAAGGGCAAAATGTCCACTTATTTACAAGGGGAGTAACTCTTCTAATATTTCGTGCTTTGAGCGTTTCCTGGGACAGCAGTATTAGATTCCGATGAACCACTGCAGATTTACTGTATCCCTTGGACCTTCAAATCAACCATGAAACACAGATATTGCATCGACATTGAATACAAAAGGCCAAATGTCGACCTATTTATATAAGGAGAAACTCTTCTAATAGTTCGTGCTTTGAGCGTTTCCTGGGACAGCAGTATTAGATTCCGATGAACCACTGCAGATTTACTGTATCCCTTGGACCATCAAATCAACGATGAAACACAGAAATTGCATAGATATTAATATAAAAGGCAAAATGTCGACTTATTTACAAGGGGAGTAACTCTTCTAATAATTCGTGCTTTGAGCCTTTCCTGGGACAGTAGTATTTGATTCCGATGAACCACTGCGGGTTTACTGTATCCCTTGGACCTTCAAATCAACGATGAAACACAGAAATTGCATAGATATTGAATATAAAAAGCAAAATGTCGACTTATTTACAAGAGGAGTAACTCTTCTAATAGTTCGTCCTTTGAGCCTTTCCTGGGACAGCAGTATTAGATTCCGATGCAGCACTGCAGATTTACTGTATCCCTTGGACCTTCAAATCAACGATGAAACACAGAAATAGCATCGATATTGAATACAAAGGGCAAAATGTCGACTTATTTACAAGGGGATTAACTCTTCTAATAGTTCGTGTTTTGAGCGTTTCCTGGGACAGCAGTATTAGATTCCGATGAACCACTGCAGATTTACTGTATCCCTTGTACCTTCAAATCAACGATGAAACACAGAAATTGCATAGATATTGAATATAAAAGGCAAAATGACGACCTATTTATAAGAGGAGAAACTCTTCTAATAGTTCGTGCTTTGAGCCTTTCCTGGGACAGCAGTATTAGATTCCGATGAACCACTGCAGATTTACTGTATCCCTTGGACCTTCAAATCAACGATGAAACACAGAAATTGCATAGATATTGAATACAAAGGGCAAAATATCGACTTATTTACAAGGGGAGTAACTCTTCTAATAGTTCGTGTTTTGAGCCACTCCTGGGACAGCAGTATTAGATTCCGATGAACCACTGCAGATTTACTGTATCCCTTGGACCTTCAAATCAACGATGAAACACAGAAATTGCATAGATATTGAATATAAAAGGCAAAATGTCGACTTATTTACAAGAGGAGTAACTCTTCTAATAGTTCGTACTTTGAGCCTTTCCTGGGACAGCAGTATTAGATTCCGATGAACCACTGCAGATTTACTGTATCCCTTGAACCTTCAAATCAACGATGAAACACAGAAATTGCATAGATATTGAATATAAAAGGCAAAATGTCGATTTATTTACAAGAGGAGTAACTCTTCTAATAGTTCGTGCTTTGAGCCTTTCCTGGGACAGCAGTATTAGATTCCGATGAACCACTGCAGGTTTACTGTATCCCTTGGAACTTCAAATCAACGATGAAACACAGAAATTGCATAGATATTGAATATAAGAGGCAAAATGTCGACTTATTTACAAGAGGAGTAACTCTTCTAATAGTTCGTGTTTTGAGCCACTTCTGGGACAGCAGTATTAGATTCCGATGAACCACTGCAGATTTACTGTATCCCTTGGACCTTCAAATCAACGATGAAACACAGAAATTGCATAGATATTGAATATAAAAGGCAAAATGTCGACTTATTTACAAGAGGAGTAACTCTTCTAATAGTTCGTGCTTTGAGCGTTTCCTGGGACAGCAGTATTAGATTCCGATGAACCACTGCAGATTTACTGTATCCCTTGGACCTTCAAATCAACGATGAAACAAAGAAATAGCATCGATATTGAATACAAAGGGCAAAATGTCACTTATTTACAAGGGGAGTAACTCTTCTAATAGTTCGTGCTTTGAGCGTTTCCTGGGATAGCAGTATTAGATTCCGATGAACCACTGCAGATTTACTGTATCCCTTAGACCTTCAAATCAACGATGAAACACAGAAATAGCATCGATATTGAATACAAAGGGCAAAATGTCGACTTATTTACAAGGGGAGTAACTCTTCTAATAGTTCGTGCTTTGAGCGTTTCCTGGGACAGCAGTATTAGATTCCGATGAACCACTGCAGATTTACTGTATTCCTTGGACCTTCAAATCAACGATGAAACACAGAAATAGCATAGTTATTGAATATAGAAGGCAAAATATCGACTTATTTACAAGGGGAGTAACTCTTCTAATAGTTCGTGCTTTGAGCGTTTCCTGGGACAGCAGTATTAGATTCCGATGAACCACTGCAGATTTACTGTATCCCTTGGACCTTCAAATCAACGATGAAACACAGAAATAGCATCGATATTGAATACAAAGGGCAAATTGTCGACTTATTTACAAGGGGAGTAACTCTTCTAATAGTTCGTGCTTTGAGCGTTTCCTGGGTAAGCAGTATTAGATTCCGATGAACCACTGCAGATTTACTGTATCCCTTGGACCTTCAAATCAACGATGAAACACAGAAATTGCATAGATATTGAATATAGAAGGCAAAATATCGACTTATTTACAAGGGGAGTAACTCTTCTAATAGTTCGTGCTTTGAGCGTTTCCTGGGACAGCAGTATTAGATTCCGATGAACCACTGCAGATTTACCGTATCCCTTGGACCTTCAAATCAACCATGAAACACAGATATTGCATCGATATTGAATACAAAAGGGCAAATGTCGACCTATTTATATAAGGAGAAACTCTTCTAATAGTTCGTGCTTTGAGCCTTTCCTGGGACAGCAGTATTAGATTCTGATGCAGCACTGCAGATTTACTGTATCCCTTGGACCTTCAAATCAACGATGAAACACAGAAATAGCATCGATATTGAATACAAAGGGCAAAATGTCGACTTATGTACAAGGGGATTAACTCTTCTAATAGTTCGTGTTTTGAGCGTTTCCTGGGACAGCAGTATTAGATTCCGATGAACCACTGCAGATTTACTGTATCCCTTGGCCCATCAAATCAACGATGAAACACAGAAAGTGCATAGATATTGAATACAAAGGGCAAAATATCGACTTATTTACAAGGGGAGTAACTCTTCTAATAGTTCGTGTTTTTGAGCCAATCCTGGGACAGCAGTATTAGATTCCGATGAACCACTGCAGGTTTACTGTATCCCTTGGACCTACAAATCAACGATGAAACACAGAAATTGCATAGATATTGAATATAAAAGGCAAAATGTCGACTTATTTACAAGAGGAGTAACTCTTCTAATAGTTCGTGCTTTGAGCCTTTCCTGGGACAGCAGTATTAGATTCCGATGAACCACTGCAGATTTACTGTATCCCTTGAACCTTCAAATCAACGATGAAACACAGAAATTGCATAGATATTGAATATATAAGGCAAAATGTCGATTGATTTACAAGAGGAGTAACTCTTCTAATAGTTCGTGCTTTGAGCCTTTCCTGGGACAGCAGTATTAGATTCCGATGAACCACTGCAGGTTTACTGTATCCCTTGGAACTTCAAATCAACGATGAAACAAAGAAATTGCATAGATATTGAATATAAAAGGCAAAATGTCGACTTATTTACAAGAGGAGTAACTCTTCTAATAGTTCGTGTTTTGAGCCACTTCTGGGACAGCAGTATTAGATTCCGATGAACCACTGCAGATTTACTGTATCCCTTGGACCTTCAAATCAACGATGAAACACAGAAATTGCATAGATATTGAATATAAAAGGCAAAATGTCGACTTATTTACAAGAGGAGTAACTCTTCTAATAGTTCGTGTTTTGAGCCTTTCCTGGGACAGCAGTATTAGATTCCGATGAACCACTGCAGATTTACTGTATCCTTTGGACCTTTAAATCAACGATGAAACAAAGAAATAGCATCGATATTGAATACAAAGGGCAAAATGTCACTTATTTACAAGGGGAGTAACTCTTCTAATAGTTCGTGCTTTGAGCGTTTCCTGGGATAGCAGTATTAGTTCCGATGAACCACTGCAGATTTACTGTATCCCTTGGACCTTCAAATCAACGATGAAACACAGAAATAGCGTCGATATTGAATACAAAGGGCAAAATGTCGACTTATTTACAAGGGGAGTAACTCTTCTAATAGTTCGTGCTTTGAGCGTTTCCTGGGACAGATGTATTAGATTCCGATGAACCACTGCAGATTTACTGTATCCCTTGGACCTTCGAATCAACGATGAAACACAGAAATTGCATAGATATTGAATACAAAGTGCAAAATATCGACTTATTTACAGGGGGAGTAACTCTTCTAATAGTTCGTGCTTTGAGCGTTTCCTGGGACAGCAGTATTAGATTCCGATGAACCACTGCAGATTTACTGTATCCCTTGGACCTTCAAATCAACGATGAAGCACAGAAATTGCATAGATACCGAATATAAAAGGCAAAATGTCGACTTATTTACAAGAGGAGTATCTCTTCTAATAGTTCGTGCTTTGAGCCACTCCTGGGACAGCAGTATTAGATTCCGATGAACCACTGCAGATTTACTGTATCCCTTGGACCTTCAAATCAACGATGAAACACAGAAATTGCATAGATATTGAATACAATGGGCAAAATATCGACTTATTTACAAGGGGAGTAACTCTTCTAATAGTTCGTGTTTTGAGCCACTCCTGGGACAGCAGTATTAGATTCCGATGAACCACTGCAGATTTACTGTATCCCTTGGACCATCAAATCAACGATGAAACACAGAAATTGCGTAGATATTAATATAAAAGGCAAAATGTCGACTTATTTACAAGGGGAGTAACTCTTCTAATAATTCGTGCTTTGAGCCTTTCCTGGGACAGTAGTATTTGATTCAGATGAACCAATGCAGGTTTACTGTATCCCTTGGAGCTTCAAATCAACGATGAAACACAGAAATTGCATAGATATTGAATATAAAAAGCAAAATGTCGACTTATTTACAAGAGGAGTAACTCTTCTAATAGTTAGTGCTTTGAGCCTTTCCTGGGACAGCAGTATTAGATTCCGATGCAGCACTGCAGATTTACTGTATCCCTTGGACCTTCAAATCAACGATGAAACAGAGAAATAGCATCGATATTGAATACAAAGGGCAAAATGTCGACTTATTTACAAGGGGATTAACTCTTCTAATAGTTCGTGTTTTGAGCGTTTCCTGGGACAGCAGTATTAGATTCCGATGAACCACTGCAGATTTACTGTATCCCTTGTACCTTCAAATCAACGATGAAACACAGAAATTGCATAGATATTGAATATAAAAGGCAAAATGTCGACCTATTTATAAGAGGAGAAACTCTTCTAATAGTTGGCGCTTTGAGCGTTTCCTGGGACAGCAGTATTAGATTCCGATGAACCACTGCAGATTTACTGTATCCCTTGGACCTTCAAATCAACGATGAAACACAGATATTGCATAGATATTGAATACAAAGGGCAAAATATCGACTTATTTACAAGGGGAGTAACTCTTCTAATAGTTCGTGTTTTGAGCCAATCCTGGGACAGCAGTATTAGATTCCGATGAACCACTGCAGGTTTACTGTATCCCTTGGACATTCAAATCAACGATGAAACACAGAAATTGCATAGATATTGAATATAAAAGGCAAAATGTCGACTTATTTACAAGAGGAGTAACTCTTCTAATTGTTCGTGCTTTGAGCCTTTCCTGGGACAGCAGTATTAGATTCCGATGAACCACTGCAGATTTACTGTATCCCTTGAACCTTCAAATCAACGATGAAACACAGAAATTGCATAGATATTGAATATAAAAGGCAAAATGTCGATTTATTTACAAGAGGAGTAACTCTTCTAATAGTTCGTGCTTTGAGCCTTTCCTGGGACAGCAGTATTAGATTCCGATGAACCACTGCAGGTTTACTGTATCCCTTGGAACTTCAAATCAACGATGAAACAAAGAAATTGCATAGATATTGAATTTAAAAGCAAAATGTCGACTTATTTACAAGAGGAGTAACTCTTCTAATAGTTCGTGTTTTGAGCCACTTCTGGGACAGCAGTATTAGATTCCGATGAACCACTGCAGATTTACAGTATCCCTTGGACCTTCACATCAACGATGAAACACAGAAATTGCATAGATATTGAATATAAAAGGCAAAATGTCGACTTATTTACAAGAGGAGTAACTCTTCTAATAGTTCGTGCTTTGAGCCTTTCCTGGGACAGCAGTATTAGATTCCGATGAACCACTGCAGATTTACTGTATCCCTTGGACCTTCAAATCAACGATGAAACAAAGAAATAGCATCGATATTGAATACAAAGGGCAAAATGTCACTTATTTACAAGGGGAGTAACTCTTCTAATAGTTCGTGCTTTGAGCCTTTCCTGGGATAGCAGTATTAGATTCCGATGAACCACTGCAGATTTACTGTATCCCTTGGACCTTCAAATCAACGATGAAACACAGAAATAGCATCGATATTGAATACAAAGGGCAAAATGTCGACTTATTTACAAGAATAGTAACTCTTCTAATAGTTCGTGCTTTGAGCGTTTCCTGGGACAGCAGTATTAGATTCCGATGAACCACTGCAGATTTACTGTATCCCTTGGACCTTCAAATCAACGATGAAACACAGAAATTGCATAGATATTGAATACAAAGGGCAAAATATCGACTTATTTACAAGGGGAGTAACTCTTCTAATAGATCGTGCTTTAAGCGTTTCCTGGGACAGCAGTATTAGATTCAGATGAACCACTGCAGATTTACTGTATCCCTTGGACCTTCAAATCAACGATGAAGCACAGAGATTGCATAGATATTGAATATAAAAGGCAAAATGTCGACTTATTTACAAGAGGAGTATCTCTTCTAATAGTTCGTGCTTTGAGCCACTCCTGGGACAGCAGTATTAGATTCCGATGAACCACTGCAGATTTACTGTATCCCTTGGACCTTCAAATCAACGATGAAACACAGAAATTGCATAGATATTGAATACAAAGGGCAAAATTTCGACTTATTTACAAGAGGAGTAACTCTTCTAATAGTTCGTGCTTTGAGCCTTTCCTGGGACAGCAGTATTAGATTCCGATGAACCACTGCAGATTTACTGTATCCCTTGAACCTTCAAATCAACGATGAAACACAGAAATTGCATAGATATTGAATATAAAAGGCAAAATGTCGATTTATTTACAAGAGGAGTAACTCTTCTAATAGTTCGTGCTTTGAGCCTTTCCTGGGACAGCAGTATTAGATTCCGATGAACCACTGCAGGTTTACTGTATCCCTTGGAACTTCAAATCAACGATGAAACACAGAAATTGCATAGATATTGAATATAAAAGGCAAAATGTCGACTTATTTACAAGAGGAGTAACTCTGCTAATAGTTCGTGTTTTGAGCCACTACTGGGACAGCAGTATTAGATTCCGATGAACTACTGCAGATTTACTGTATCCCTTGGACCTTCAAATCAACGATGAGACACAGAAATTGCATAGATATTGAATATAAAAGGCAAAATGTCGACTTATTTACAAGAGGAGTAACTCTTCTAATAGTTCGTGCTTTGAGCGTTTCCTGGGACAGCAGTATTAGATTCCGATGAACCACTGCAGATTTACTGTTTCCCTTGGACCTTCAAATCAACAATGAAACAAAGAAATAGCATCGATATTGAATACAAAGGGCAAAATGTCACTTATTTACAAGGGGAGTAACTCTTCTAATAGTTCGTGCTTTGAGCGTTTCCTGGGATAGCAGTATTAGATTCCGATGAACCACTGCAGATTTACTGTATCCCTTGGACCTTTAAATCAACGATGAAACACAGAAATAGCATCGATATTGAATACAAAGGGCAAAATGTCGACTTATTTACAAGGGGAGTAACTCTTCTAATAGTTCGTGCTTTGAGCGTTTCTTGGGACAGCAGTATTAGATTCCGATGAACCACTGCAGATTTACTGTATCCCTTGGACCTTCAAATCATCGATGAAACACAGAAATTGCATAGATATTGAATATAGAAGGCAAAATATCGACTTATTTACAAGGGGAGTAACTCTTCTAATAGTTCGTGCTTTGAGCGTTTCCTGGGACAGCAGTATTAGATTCCGATGAACCACTGCAGATTTACTGTATCCCTTGGACCTTCAAATCAACGATGAAGCACAGAAATTGCATAGATATTGAATATAAAAGGCAAAATGTCGACTTATTTACAAGAGGAGTAACTCTTCTAACAGTTCGTGCTTTGAGCCACTCCTGGGACAGCAGTATTAGATTCCGATGCACCATTGCATTTTTACTGTATCCCTTGGACCTTCAAATCAACGATGAAACACAGAAATAGCATCGATATTGAATACAAAGTGCAAAATGTCGACTTATTTACAAGGGGAGTAACTCTTCTAATAGTTCGTGCGTTGAGCGTATCCTGGGACAGCAGTATTAGGTTCCTATGAACCATTACTGATTTACTGTATCCCTTGGACATTCAAATCAACGATGAAACACAGAAATTGCATAGATATTGAATATAAAAGGCAAAATGTGACTTATTTACAAGAGGAGTAACTCTTCTAATAGTTCGTGCTTTGAGCCTTTCCTTGGACAGCAGTAGTAGATTCCGATGAACCACTGCAGATTTACTGTATCCCTTGGACCTTCAAATCAACGATGAAACACAGAAATTGCATAGATATTGAATATAAAAGGCAAAATGTCGACTTATTTACAAGAGGAGTAACTCTTCTAATAGTTCGTGCTTTGAGCGTTTCCTGGGACTGCAGTATTAGATTCCGATGAACCACTGCAGATTTACTGTTTCCCTTGGACCTTCAAATCAACGATGAAACAAAGAAATAGCATCGATATTGAATACAAAGGGCAAAATGTCACTTATTTACAAGGGGAGTAACTCTTCTAATAGTTCGTGCTTTGAGCGTTTCCTGGGATAGCAGTATTAGATTCCGATGAACCACTGCAGATTTACTGTATCCCTTGGACCTTCAAATCAACGATGAAACACAGAAATTGCATAGATATTGAATATAGAAGGCAAAATATCGTTTTATTTACAAGGGGAGTAACTCTTCTAATAGTTCGTGCTTTGAGCCTTTCCTTGGACAGCAGTAGTAGATTCCGATGAACCACTGCAGATTTACTGTATCCCTTGGACCTTCAAATCAACGATGAAACACAGAAATTGCATAGATATTGAATATAAAAGGCAAAATGTCGACTTATTTACAAGAGGAGTAACTCTTCTAGTAGTTCGTGCTTTGAGCGTTTCCTGGGACTGCAGTATTAGATTCCGATGAACCACTGCAGATTTACTGTTTCCCTTGGACCTTCAAATCAACGATGAAACAAAGAAATAGCATCGATATTGAATACAAAGGGCAAAATGTCACTTATTTACAAGGGGAGTAACTCTTCTAATAGTTCGTGCTTTGAGCGTTTCCTGGGATAGCAGTATTAGATTCCGATGAACCACTGCAGATTTACTGTATCCCTTGGACCTTCAAATCAACGATGAAACACAGAAATTGCATAGATATTGAATATAGAAGGCAAAATATCGACTTATTTACAAGGGGAGTAACACTTCTAATAGTTCGTGCTTTGAGCGTTTCCTGGGACAGCAGTATTAGATTCCGATGAACCACTGCAGATTTACTGTATCCCTTGGACCTTCAAATCAACGATGAAGCACAGAAATTGCATAGATATTGAATATAAAAGGAAAAATGTCGACTTATTTACAAGAGGAGTAACTCTTCTAATAGTTCGTGCTTTGAGCCACTCCTGGGACAGCAGTATTAGATTCCGATGCACCATTGCATTTTTACTGTATCCCTTGGACCTTCAAATCAACGATGAAACACAGAAATAGCGTCGATATTGAATACAAAGTGCAAAATGTCGAATTATTTACAAGGGGAGTAACTCTTCTAATAGTTCGTGCGTTGAGCGTTTCCTGGGACAGCAGTATTAGATTCCGATGAACCATTACTGATTTACTGTATCCCTTGGACATTCAGATCAACGATGAAACACAGAAATTGCATAGATATTGAATATAAAAGGCAAAATGTGACTTATTTACAAGAGGAGTAACTCTTCTAATACTTCGTGCTTTGAGCGTTTCCTGGGACAGCAGTATTAGATTCCGATGAACCACTGCAGATCTACTGTATCCCTTGGACCTTCAAATCAACGATGAAACACAAAAATAGCATCGGTATTGAATACAAAGGGCAAAATGTCGACTTATTTACAAGGGGAGTAACTCTTCTAATAGTTCGTGCTTTGAGCGTTTCCTGGGACAGCAGTATTAGATTCCGATGAACCACTGCAGATTTACTGTATCCCTTGGACCTTCAAATCAACGATGAAACACAGAAATTGCATAGATATTGAATACAAAGGGCAAAATATCGACTTATTTACAAGGGGAGAAACTCTTCTAATAGTTCGTGTTTTGAGCCACTCCTGGGACAGCAGTATTAGATTCCGATGAACCACTGCAGATTTACTGTATCCCTTGGACCTTCAAATCAACGATGAAACACAGAAATTGCATAGATATTGAATATAAAAGGCAAAATGTCGACTTATTTACAAGAGGAGTAACTCTTCTACTAGTTCGTGCTTTGAGCCTTTCCTGGGACAGCAGTATTAGATTCCGATGAACCACTGCAGATTTACTGTATCCCTTGAACCTTCAAATCAACGATGAAACACAGAAATTGCATAGAAATTGAATATAAAAGGCAAAATGTCGATTTATTTACAAGAGGAGTAACTCTTCTAATAGTTCGTGCTTTGAGCCTTTCCTGGGACAGCAGTATTAGATTCCGATGAACCACAGCAGGTTGACTGTATCCCTTGGACCTTCAAATCAACGATGAAACACAGAAATTGCATAGATATTGAATATAAAAGGCAAAATCTCGACTTATTTACAAGAGGAGTAACTCTTCTAATAGTTCGTGTTTTGAGCCACTTCTGGGACAGCAGTATTAGATTCAGATGAACCACTGCAGATTTACTGTATCCCTTGGACCTTCAAATCAACGATGAAACACAGAAATTGCATAGATATTGAATATAAAAGGCAAAATGTCGACTTATTTGCAAGAGGAGTAACTCTCCTAATAGTTCGTGCTTTGAGCCTTTCCTGGGACAGCAGTATTAGATTCCGATGAACCACTGCAGATTTACTGTATCCCTTGAACCTTCAAATCAACGATGAAACACAGAAATTGCATAGATATTGAATATAAAAGGCAAAATGTCGATTTATTTACAAGAGGAGTAACTCTTCTAATAGTTCGTGCTTTGAGCCTTTCCTGGGACAGCAGTATTAGATTCCGATGAACCACAGCAGGTTGACTGTATCCCTTGGACCTTCAAATCAACGATGAAACACAGAAATTGCATAGATATTGAATATAAAAGGCAAAATCTCGACTTATTTACAAGAGGACTAACTCTTCTAATAGTTCGTGTTTTGAGCCACTCCTGGGACAGCAGTATTAGATTCCGATGAACCACTGCAGATTTACTGTATCCCTTGGACCTTCAAATCAACGATGAAACACAGAAATTGCATAGATATTGAATATAAAAGGCAAAATGTCGACTTATTTACAAGAGGAGTAACTCTTCTACTAGTTCGTGCTTTGAGCCTTTCCTGGGACAGCAGTATTAGATTCCGATGAACCACTGCAGATTTACTGTATCCCTTGAACCTTCAAATCAACGATGAAACACAGAAATTGCATAGATATTGAATATAAAAGGCAAAATGTCGATTTATTTACAAGAGGAGTAACTCTTCTAATAGTTCGTGCTTTGAGCCTTTCCTGGGACAGCAGTATTAGATTCCGATGAACCACAGCAGATTGACTGTATCCCTTGGACCTTCAAATCAACGATGAAACACAGAAATTGCATAGATATTGAATATAAAAGGCAAAATCTCGACTTATTTACAAGAGGAGTAACTCTTCTAATAGTTCGTGTTTTGAGCCACTTCTGGGACAGCAGTATTAGATTCAGATGAACCACTGCAGATTTACTGTATCCCTTGGACCTTCAAATCAACGATGAAACACAGAAATAGCATCGATATGGAATACAAAGGGCAAAATGTCGACTTATTTACAAGTGTAGTAACTCTTCTAATAGTTCGTGCTTTGAGCGTTTCCTGGGACAGCAGTATTAGATTCCGATGAACCACTGCAGATTTCCTGTATCCCTTGGACCTTCAAATCAACGATGAAACACAGAAATTGCATAGATATTGAATATAAAAGGCAAAATGTCGACTTATTTACAAGGGGAGTAACTCTTCTAGTAGTTCGTGCTTTGAGCCTTTCCTGGGACAGCAGTATTAGATTCCGATGAACCACTGCAGGTTTACTGTATCCCTTGGACCTTCAAATCAACGATGAAACACAGAAATTGCACAGATATTGAATATAAAAGGCAAAATGTCGACTTATTTACAAGGGGAGTAACTCTTCTAATAGTTCGTGCTTTGAGCGTTTCCTGGGACAGCAGTATTAGATTCCGATGAACCATTGCAGATTTACTGTATCCCTTGGACCTTCAAATCAACGATGAAACACAGAAATTGCATAGATATTGAATATAAAAGGCAAAATGTCGACTTATTTACAAGGGGAGTAACTCTTCTAATAGTTCGTGTTTTGAGCCGTTCCTGGGACAGCAGTATTAGATTTAGATGAACCACTGCAGATTTACTGTATCCCTTGAACCTTCAAATCAACGATGAAACACAGAAATTGCATAGATATTGAATATAAAAGGCAAAATGTGACTTATTTACAAGAGGAGTAACTCTTCTAATAGTTCGTGCTTTGAGCCTTTCCTTGGACAGCAGTATTAGATTCCGATGAACCACTGCAGATTTACTGTATCCCTTGGACCTTCAAATCAACGATGAAACACAAAAATAGCATCGATATTGAATACAAAGGGCAAAATGTCGACTTATTTACAAGGGGAGTAACTCTTCTAATAGTTCGTGCTTTGAGCGTTTCCTGGGACAGCAGTATTAGATTCCGATCAACCACTGCAGATTTACTGTATCCCTTGGACCTTCAAATCAACGATGAAACACAGAAATTGCATAGATATTGAATACAAAGGGCAAAATATCGACTTATTTACAAGGGGGTAACTCTTCTAATAGTTCGTGTTTTGAGCCACTCCTGGGACAGCAGTATTAGATTCCGATGAACCACTGCAGATTTACTGTATCCCTTGGACCTTCAAATCAACGATGAAACACAGAAATTGCATAGATATTGAATATAAAAGGCAATATGTCGACTTATTTACAAGAGGAGTAACTCTTCTAATAGTTCGTGCTTTGACCCTTTCCTGGGACAGCAGTATTAGATTCCGATGAACCACTGCAGATTTACTGTATCCCTTGAACCTTCAAATCAACGATGAAACACAGAAATTGCATAGATATTGAATATAAAAGGCAAAATGTCGACTTATTTACAAGGGGAGTAACTCTTCTAATAGTTCGTCCTTTGAGCGTTTCCTGGGACAGCAGTATTAGATTCCGATGAACCACTGCAGATTTACTGTATCCCTTGGACCTTCAAATCAACGATGAAACACAGAAATTGCATAGATATTGAATATAAAAGGCAAAATGTCGACTTATTTACAAGGGGAGTAACTCTTCTAATAGTTCGTGCTTTGAGCCGTTCCTGGGACAGCAGCATTAGATTTCGATGAACCACTGCAGATTTACTGTATCCCTTGAACCTTCAAATCAACGATGAAACACAGAAATTGCATAGATATTGAATATAAAAGGCAAAATGTGACTTATTTACAAGAGGAGTAACTCTTCTAATAGTTCGTGCTTTGAGCCTTTCCTTGGACAGCAGTATTAGATTCCGATGAACCACTGCAGATTTACTGTATCCCTTGGACCTTCAAATCAACGATGAAACACAAAAATAGCATCGATATTGAATACAAAGGGCAAAATGTCGACTTATTTACAAGGGGAGTAACTCTTCTAATAGTTCGTGCTTTGAGCGTTTCCTGGGACAGCAGTATTAGATTCCGATCAACCACTGCAGATTTACTGTATCCCTTGGACCTTCAAATCAACGATGAAACACAGAAATTGCATAGATATTGAATACAAAGGGCAAAATATCGACTTATTTACAAGGGGGGTAACTCTTCTAATAGTTCGTGTTTTGAGCCACTCCTGGGACAGCAGTATTAGATTCCGATGAACCACTGCAGATTTACTGTATCCCTTGGACCTTCAAATCAACGATGAAACACAGAAATTGCATAGATATTGAATATAAAAGGCAAAATGTCGACTTATTTACAAGAGGAGTAACTCATCTAATAGTTCGTGCTATGACCCTTTCCTGGGACAGCAGTATTAGATTCCGATGAACCACTGCAGATTTACTGTATCCCTTGAACCTTCAAATCAACGATGAAACACAGAAATTGCATAGATATTGAATATAAAAGGCAAAATGTCGATTTATTTACAAGAGGAGTAACTCTTCTAATAGTTCGTGCTTTGAGCCTTTCCTGGAACAGTAGTATTAGATTCCGATGAACCACAGCAGGTTTACTGTATCCCTTGGACCTTCAAATCAACGATGAAACACAGAAATTGCATAGATATTGAATATAAAATGCAAAATCTCGACTTATTTACAAGAGGAGTAACTCTTCTAATAGTTCGTGTTTTGAGCCACTTCTGGGACAGCAGTATTAGATTCCGATGAACCACTGCAGATTTACTGTATCCCTTGGACCTTCAAATCAACGATGAAACACAGAAATTGCATAGATATTGAATATAAAAGGCAAAATGTCGACTTATTTGCAAGAGGAGTAACTCTTCTAATAGTTCGTGCTTTGAGCCTTTCCTGGGACAGCAGTATTAGATTCCGATGAACCACTGCAGATTTACTGTAACCCTTGGACCTTCAAATCAACGATGAAACACAGAAATAGCATCGATATTGAATACAAAGGGCAAAATGTCGACTTATTTACAAGGGGAGTAACTCTTCTAATAGTTCGTGCTTTGAGCGTTTCCTGGGACAGCAGTATTAGATTCCGATGAACCACTGCAGATTTACTGTATTCCTTGGACCTTCAAATCAACGATGAAACACAGAAATTGCATAGATATTGAATATAAAAGGCAAAATGTCGACTTATTCAGAAGGGGAGTAACTCTTCTAATAGATCGTGCTTTGAGCCTTTCCTGGGACAGCAGTATTAAATTCCGATGAACCACTGCAGGTTTACCGTATCCCTTGGACCTTCAAATCAACGATGAAACACAGAAATTGCATAGATATTGAATATAAAAGGCAAAATGTCGACTTATTTACAAGGGGAGTAACTCTTCTAATAGTTCGTGCTTTGAGCCTTTCCTGGGACAGCAGTATTAGATTCCGATGAATCACTGTAGATTTACTGTATCCCTTGGACCTTCAAATCAACGATGAAACACAGATATAGCATCGATATGGAATACAAAGGGCAAAATGTCGACTTATTTACAAGTGTAGTAACTCTTCTAATAGATCGTGCTTTGAGCGTTTCCTGGGACAGCAGTATTAGATTCCGATGAACCACTGCAGATTTACTGTATCCCTTGGACCTTCAAATCAACGATGAAACACAGAAATTGCATAGATATAGAATATAAAAGGCAAAATGTCGACTTATTTACAAGGGGAGTAACTCTTCTAGTAGTTCGTGCTTTGAGCCTTTCCTGGGACAGCAGTATTAGATTCCGATGAACCACTGCAGGATTACTGTATCCCTTGGACCTTCAAATCTACGATTAAACACAGAAATTGCATAGATATTGAATATAAAAGGCAAAATGTCGACTTATTTACAAGAGTAGCAACTCTTCTAATAGTTCGTGCTTTGAGCCTTTCCTGTGACAGCAGTATTAGATTCCGATGAACCACTGCAGATTTACTGTATCGCTTGGACCTTCTAATCAACGATGAAACACAGAAATAGCATCGATATTGAATACAAAGGGCAAAATGTCGACTTATTTACAAGGGGAGTAACTCTTCTAATAGTTCGTGCTTTGAGCGTTTCCTGGGACAGCAGTATTAGATTCCGATGAACCACTGCAGATTTACTGTATCCCTTGGACCTTCAAATCAACGATGAAACACAGAGATTGCATTGATATTGAATATAAAAGGCAAAATGTCGACTTATTTACAAGGGGAGTAACTCTTCTAATAGTTCGTGCTTTGAGCCTTTCCTGGGACAGCAGTATTAGATTCCGATGCACCACTGCAGGTTTGCTGTGTCCCTTGGACCTTCAAATCAACGATGAAACACAGAAATTGCATAGATATTGAATATAAAAGGCAAAATGTCGACTTATTTACAAGGGGAGTAACTCTTCTAATAGTTCGTGCTTTGAGCCTTTCCTGGGACAGCAGTATTAGATTCCGATGAACCACTGTAGATTTACTGTATCCCTTGGACCTTCAAATCAACGATGAAACACAGATATAGCATCGATATGGAATACAAAGGGCAAAATGTCGACTTATTTACAAGTGTAGTAACTCTTCTAATAGATCGTGCTTTGAGCGTTTCCTGGGACAGCAGTATTAGATTCCGATGAACCACTGCAGATTTACTGTATCCCTTGGACCTTCAAATCAACGATGAAACACAGAAATTGCATAGATATTGAATATAAAAGGCAAAATGTCGACTTATTTACAAGGGGAGTAACTCTTCTAGTAGTTCGTGCTTTGAGCCTTTCCTGGGACAGCAGTATTAGATTCCGATGAACCACTGCAGGGTTACTGTATCCCTTGGACCTTCAAATCTACGATGAAACACAGAAATTGCATAGATATTGAATACAAAGGGCAAAATATCGTCTTATTTACAAGGGGAGTAACTCTTCTAATAGTTCGTGCTTTGAGCGTTTCCTGGGACAGCAGTATTAGATTCCGATGAACCACTGCAGATTTACTGTATCCCTTGGACCTTCAAATCAACGATGAAACACAGAGATTGCATTGATATTGAATATAAAAGGCAAAATGTCGACTTATTTACAAGGGGAGTAACTCTTCTAAGAGTTCGTGCTTTGAGCCTTTCCTGGGACAGCAGTATTTTATTCCGATGAACCACTGCAGGTTTGCTGTGTCCCTTGGACCTTCAAATCAACGATGAAACACAGAAATTGCATAGATATTGAATATAAAAGGCAAAATGTCGACTTATTTACAAGAGGAGTAACTCTTCTAATAGTTCGTGCTTTGAGCCTTTCCTGGGACAGCAGTATTAGATTCCGATGAACCACTGCAGATTTACTGTATCCCTTGGACCTTCAAATCAACGATGAAACACAGAAATAGCATCGATATTGAATACAAAGGGCAAAATGTCGACTTATTTACAAGGGGAGTAACTCTTCTAATAGTTCTTGTTTTTGAGCGTTTCCTGGGACAGCAGTATTAGATTCCGATGAACCACTGCAGATTTACTGTGTCCCATGGACCTTCAAATCAACGATGAAACACAGAAATTGCATAGATATTGAATATAAAAGGCAAAATGTCGACTTATTTACAATGGGAGTAACTCTTCTAATAGTTCGTGCTTTGAGCCTTTCCTGGGACAGCAGTATTAGATTTCGATGAACCACTGCAGATTTACTGTATCCCTTGGACCTTCAAATCAACGATGAAACACAGAAATTGCATAGATATTGAATATCAAAGGCAAAATGTCGACCTATTTATAAGAGGAGAAACTCTTATAATAGTTCGTGCTTTGAGCCTTTCCTGGGACAGCAGTATTAGATTCCGATGAACCACTGCAGATTTACTGTATCCCTTGGACATTCAAATCAACGATGAAACACAGAGATAGCATCGATATTGAATACAAAAGGCAAAATGTCGACTTATTTACAAGGGGAGTAACTCTTCTAATAGTTCGTGCTTTGAGCGTTTCCTGGGACAGCAGTATTAGATTCCGATGAACCACTGCAGATTTACTGTGTCCCTTGGACCTACAAATCAACGATGAAACACAGAAATTGCGTAGTTATTGAATATAAAAGGCAAAATGTGACTTATTTACAAGGGGAGTAACTCTTCTAGTAGTTCGTGCTTTGAGCCTTTCCTGGGACAGCAGTATTAGATTCCGATGAACCACTGCAGGATTACTGTATCCCTTGGACCTTCAAATCTACGATGAAACACAGAAATTGCATAGATATTGAATATAAAAGGCAAAATGTCGACTTATTTACAAGAGTAGCAACTCTTCTAATAGTTCGTGCTTTGAGCCTTTCCTGTGACAGCAGTATTAGATTCCGATGAACCACTGCAGATTTACTGTATCGCTTGGACCTTCTAATCAACGATGAAACACAGAAATAGCATCGATATTGAATACAAAGGGCAAAATGTCACTTATTTACAAGGGGAGTAACTCTTCTAATAGTTCGTGCTTTGAGCGTTTCCTGGGACAGCAGTATTAGATTCCGATGAACCACTGCAGATTTACTGTATCCCTTGGACCTTCAAATCAACGATGAAACACAGAGATTGCATTGATATTGAATATAAAAGGCAAAATGTCGACTTATTTACAAGGGGAGTAACTCTTCTAATAGTTCGTGCTTTGAGCCTTTCCTGGGACAGCAGTATTAGATTCCGATGCACCACTGCAGGTTTGCTGTGTCCCTTGGACCTTCAAATCAACGATGAAACACAGAAATTGCATAGATATTGAATATAAAAGGCAAAATGTCGACTTATTTACAAGGGGAGTAACTCTTCTAATAGTTCGTGCTTTGAGCCTTTCCTGGGACAGCAGTATTAGATTCCGATGAACCACTGTAGATTTACTGTATCCCTTGGACCTTCAAATCAACGATGAAACACAGATATAGCATCGATATGGAATACAAAGGGCAAAATGTCGACTTATTTACAAGTGTAGTAACTCTTCTAATAGATCGTGCTTTGAGCGTTTCCTGGGACAGCAGTATTAGATTCCGATGAACCACTGCAGATTTACTGTATCCCTTGGACCTTCAAATCAACGATGAAACACAGAAATTGCATAGATATTGAATATAAAAGGCAAAATGTCGACTTATTTACAAGGGGAGTAACTCTTCTAGTAGTTCGTGCTTTGAGCCTTTCCTGGGACAGCAGTATTAGATTCCGATGAACCACTGCAGGGTTACTGTATCCCTTGGACCTTCAAATCTACGATGAAACACAGAAATTGCATAGATATTGAATACAAAGGGCAAAATATCGTCTTATTTACAAGGGGAGTAACTCTTCTAATAGTTCGTGCTTTGAGCGTTTCCTGGGACAGCAGTATTAGATTCCGATGAACCACTGCAGATTTACTGTATCCCTTGGACCTTCAAATCAACGATGAAACACAGAGATTGCATTGATATTGAATATAAAAGGCAAAATGTCGACTTATTTACAAGGGGAGTAACTCTTCTAATGGTTCGTGCTTTGAGCCTTTCCTGGGACAGCAGTATTAGATTCCGATGAACCACTGCAGGTTTGCTGTGTCCCTTGGACCTTCAAATCAACGATGAAACACAGAAATTGCATAGATATTGAATATAAAAGGCAAAATGTCGACTTATTTACAAGAGGAGTAACTCTTCTAATAGTTCGTGCTTTGAGCCTTTCCTGGGACAGCAGTATTAGATTCCGATGAACCACTGCAGATTTACTGTATCCCTTGGACCTTCAAATCAACGATGAAACACAGAAATAGCATCGATATTGAATACAAAGGGCAAAATGTCGACTTATTTACAAGGGGAGTAACTCTTCTAATAGTTCTTGTTTTTGAGCGTTTCCTGGGACAGCAGTATTAGATTCCGATGAACCACTGCAGATTTACTGTGTCCCATGGACCTTCAAATCAACGATGAAACACAGAAATTGCATAGATATTGAATATAAACGGCAAAATGTCGACTTATTTACAATGGGAGTAACTCTTCTAATAGTTCGTGCTTTGAGCCTTTCCTGGGACAGCAGTATTAGATTTCGATGAACCACTGCAGATTTACTGTATCCCTTGGACCTTCAAATCAACGATGAAACACAGAAATTGCATAGATATTGAATATCAAAGGCAAAATGTCGACCTATTTATAAGAGGAGAAACTCTTATAATAGTTCGTGCTTTGAGCCTTTCCTGGGACAGCAGTATTAGATTCCGATGAACCACTGCAGATTTACTGTATCCCTTGGACATTCAAATCAACGATGAAACACAGAGATAGCATCGATATTGAATACAAAAGGCAAAATGTCGACTTATTTACAAGGGGAGTAACTCTTCTAATAGTTCGTGCTTTGAGCGTTTCCTGGGACAGCAGTATTAGATTCCGATGAACCACTGCAGATTTACTGTGTCCCTTGGACCTACAAATCAACGATGAAACACAGAAATTGCGTAGTTATTGAATATAAAAGGCAAAATGTGACTTATTTACAAGAGGAGTAACTCTTCTAATAGTTCGTGCTTTGAGCCTTTCCTTGGACAGCAGCATTAGATTCCGATGAACCACTGCAGATTTACTGTATCCCTTGGACCTTCAAATCAACGATGAAACACAAAAATAGCATCGATATTGAATACAAAGGGCAAAATGTCGACTTATTTACAAGGGGAGTAACTCTTGTAATAGTTCGTGCTTTGAGCGTTTCCTGGGACAGCAGTATTAGATTCCGATCAACCACTGCAGATTTACTGTATCCCTTGGACCTTCAAATCAACGATGAAACACAGAAATTGCATAGATATTGAATACAAAGGGCAAAATATCGACTTATTTACAAGGGGGGTAACTCTTCTAATAGTTCGTGTTTTGAGCCACTCCTGGGACAGCAGTATTAGATTCCGATGAACCACTGCAGATTTACTGTATCCCTTGGACCTTCAAATCAACGATGAAACACAGAAATTGCATAGATATTGAATATAAAAGGCAATATGTCGACTTATTTACAAGAGGAGTAACTCTTCTAATAGTTCGTGCTTTGACCCTTTCCTGGGACAGCAGTATTAGATTCCGATGAACCACTGCAGATTTACTGTATCCCTTGAACCTTCAAATCAACGATGAAACACAGAAATTGCATAGATATTGAATATAAAAGGCAAAATGTCGACTTATTTACAAGGGGAGTAACTCTTCTAATAGTTCGTGCTTTGAGCGTTTCCTGGGACAGCAGTATTAGATTCCGATGAACCACTGCAGATTTACTGTATCCCTTGGACCTTCAAATCAACGATGAAACACAGAAATTGCATAGATATTGAATATAAAAGGCAAAATGTCGACTTATTTACAAGGGGAGTAACTCTTCTAATAGTTCGTGCTTTGAGCCGTTCCTGGGACAGCAGCATTAGATTTCGATGAACCACTGCAGATTTACTGTATCCCTTGAACCTTAAAATCAACGATGAAACACAGAAATTGCATAGATATTGAATATAAAAGGCAAAATGTCGACTTATTTACAAGAGGAGTAACTCTTCTAATAGTTCGTGCTTTGAGCCTTTCCTGGGACAGCAGTATTAGATTCCGATGAACCACTGCAGATTTACTGTATCCCTTGGACCTTCAAATCAACGATGAAACACAGAAATAGCATCGATATTGAATACAAAGGGCAAAATGTCGACTTATTTACAAGGGGAGTAACTCTTCTAATAGTTCTTGTTTTTGAGCGTTTCCTGGGACAGCAGTATTAGATTCCGATGAACCACTGCAGATTTACTGTGTCCCATGGACCTTCAAATCAACGATGAAACACAGAAATTGCATAGATATTGAATATAAAAGGCAAAATGTCGACTTATTTACAATGGGAGTAACTCTTCTAATAGTTCGTGCTTTGAGCCTTTCCTGGGACAGCAGTATTAGATTTCGATGAACCACTGCAGATTTACTGTATCCCTTGGACCTTCAAATCAACGATGAAACACAGAAATTGCATAGATATTGAATATCAAAGGCAAAATGTCGACCTATTTATAAGAGGAGAAACTCTTATAATAGTTCGTGCTTTGAGCCTTTCCTGGGACAGCAGTATTAGATTCCGATGAACCACTGCAGATTTACTGTATCCCTTGGACATTCAAATCAACGATGAAACACAGAGATAGCATCGATATTGAATACAAAAGGCAAAATGTCGACTTATTTACAAGGGGAGTAACTCTTCTAATAGTTCGTGCTTTGAGCGTTTCCTGGGACAGCAGTATTAGATTCCGATGAACCACTGCAGATTTACTGTGTCCCTTGGACCTACAAATCAACGATGAAACACAGAAATTGCGTAGTTATTGAATATAAAAGGCAAAATGTGACTTATTTACAAGAGGAGTAACTCTTCTAATAGTTCGTGCTTTGAGCCTTTCCTTGGACAGCAGCATTAGATTCCGATGAACCACTGCAGATTTACTGTATCCCTTGGACCTTCAAATCAACGATGAAACACAAAAATAGCATCGATATTGAATACAAAGGGCAAAATGTCGACTTATTTACAAGGGGAGTAACTCTTGTAATAGTTCGTGCTTTGAGCGTTTCCTGGGACAGCAGTATTAGATTCCGATCAACCACTGCAGATTTACTGTATCCCTTGGACCTTCAAATCAACGATGAAACACAGAAATTGCATAGATATTGAATACAAAGGGCAAAATATCGACTTATTTACAAGGGGGGTAACTCTTCTAATAGTTCGTGTTTTGAGCCACTCCTGGGACAGCAGTATTAGATTCCGATGAACCACTGCAGATTTACTGTATCCCTTGGACCTTCAAATCAACGATGAAACACAGAAATTGCATAGATATTGAATATAAAAGGCAATATGTCGACTTATTTACAAGAGGAGTAACTCTTCTAATAGTTCGTGCTTTGACCCTTTCCTGGGACAGCAGTATTAGATTCCGATGAACCACTGCAGATTTACTGTATCCCTTGAACCTTCAAATCAACGATGAAACACAGAAATTGCATAGATATTGAATATAAAAGGCAAAATGTCGACTTATTTACAAGGGGAGTAACTCTTCTAATAGTTCGTGCTTTGAGCGTTTCCTGGGACAGCAGTATTAGATTCCGATGAACCACTGCAGATTTACTGTATCCCTTGGACCTTCAAATCAACGATGAAACACAGAAATTGCATAGATATTGAATATAAAAGGCAAAATGTCGACTTATTTACAAGGGGAGTAACTCTTCTAATAGTTCGTGCTTTGAGCCGTTCCTGGGACAGCAGCATTAGATTTCGATGAACCACTGCAGATTTACTGTATCCCTTGAACCTTAAAATCAACGATGAAACACAGAAATTGCATAGATATTGAATATTAAAGGCAAAATGTGACTTATTTACAAGAGGAGTAACTCTTCTAATAGTTCGTGCTTTGAGCCTTTCCTTGGACAGCAGTATTAGCTTCCGATGAACCACTGCAGATTTACTGTATCCCTTGGACCTTCAAATCAACGATGAATCACAAAAATAGCATCGATATTGAATACAAAGGGCAAAATGTCGAATTATTTACAAGGGGAGTAACTCTTCTAATAGTTCGTGCTTTGAGCGTTTCCTGGGACAGCAGTATTAGATTCCGATCAACCACTGCAGATTTACTGTATCCCTTGGACCTTCAAATCAACGATGAAACACAGAAATTGCATAGATATTGAATACAAAGGGCAAAATATCGACTTATTTACAAGGGGGGCAACTCTTCTAATAGTTCGTGTTTTGAGCCACTCCTGGGACAGCAGTATTAGATTCCGATGAACCACTGCAGATTTACTGTATCCCTTGGACCTTCAAATCAACGATGAAACACAGAAATTGCATAGATATTGAATATAAAAGGCAAAATGTCGATTTATTTACAAGAGGAGTAACTCTTCTAATAGTTCGTGCTTTGAGCCTTTCCTGGAACAGTAGTATTAGATTCCGATGAACCACAGCAGGTTTACTGTATCCCTTGGACCTTCAAATCAACGATGAAACACAGAAATTGCATAGATATTGAATATAAAATGCAAAATCTCGACTTATTTACAAGAGGAGTAACTCTTCTAATAGTTCGTGTTTTGAGCCACTTCTGGGACAGCAGTATTAGATTCCGATGAACCACTGCAGATTTACTGTATCCCTTGGACCTTCAAATCAACGATGAAACACAGAAATTGCATAGATATTGAATATAAAAGGCAAAATGTCGACTTATTTGCAAGAGGAGTAACTCTTCTAATAGTTCGTGCTTTGAGCCTTTCCTGGGACAGCAGTATTAGATTCCGATGAACCACTGCAGATTTACTGTAACCCTTGGACCTTCAAATCAACGATGAAACACAGAAATAGCTTCGATATTGAATACAAAGGGCAAAATGTCGACTTATTTACAAGGGGAGTAACTCTTCTAATAGTTCGTGCTTTGAGCGTTTCCTGGGACAGCAGTATTAGATTCCGATGAACCACTGCAGATTTACTGTATTCCTTGGACCTTCAAATCAACGATGAAACACAGAAATTGCATAGATATTGAATATAAAAGGCAAAATGTCGACTTATTCAGAAGGGGAGTAACTCTTCTAATAGATCGTGCTTTGAGCCTTTCCTGGGACAGCAGTATTAAATTCCGATGAACCACTGCAGGTTTACCGTATCCCTTGGACCTTCAAATCAACGATGAAACACAGAAATTGCATAGATATTGAATATAAAAGGCAAAATGTCGACTTATTTACAAGGGGAGTAACTCTTCTAATAGTTCGTGCTTTGAGCCTTTCCTGGGACAGCAGTATTAGATTCCGATGAACCACTGTAGATTTACTGTATCCCTTGGACCTTCAAATCAACGATGAAACACAGATATAGCATCGATATGGAATACAAAGGGCAAAATGTCGACTTATTTACAAGTGTAGTAACTCTTCTAATAGATCGTGCTTTGAGCGTTTCCTGGGACAGCAGTATTAGATTCCGATGAACCACTGCAGATTTACTGTATCCCTTGGACCTTCAAATCAACGATGAAACACAGAAATTGCATAGATATTGAATATAAAAGGCAAAATGTCGACTTATTTACAAGGGGAGTAACTCTTCTAGTAGTTCGTGCTTTGAGCCTTTCCTGGGACAGCAGTATTAGATTCCGATGAACCACTGCAGGGTTACTGTATCCCTTGGACCTTCAAATCTACGATGAAACACAGAAATTGCATAGATATTGAATATAAAAGGCAAAATGTCGACTTATTTACAAGAGGAGCAACTCTTCTAATAGTTCGTGCTTTGAGCCTTTCCTGGGACAGCAGTATTAGATTCCGATGAACCACTGCAGATTTACTGTATCGCTTGGACCTTCAAATCAACGATGAAACACAGAAATAGCATCGATATTGAATACAAAGGGCAAAATGTCGACTTATTTACAAGGGGAGTAACTCTTCTAATAGTTCGTGCTTTGAGCGTTTCCTGGGACAGCAGTATTAGATTCCGATGAACCACTGCAGATTTACTGTATCCCTTGGACCTTCAAATCAACGATGAAACACAGAGATTGCATTGATATTGAATATAAAGGCAAAATGTCGACTTATTTACAAGGGGAGTAACTCTTCTAATAGTTCGTGCTTTGAGCCTTTCCTGGGACAGCAGTATTAGATTCCGATGAACCACTGCAGGTTTGCTGTGTCCCTTGGACCTTCAAATCAACGATGAAACACAGAAATTGCATAGATATTGAATATAAAAGGCAAAATGTCGACTTATTTACAAGGGGAGTAACTCTTCTAATAGTTCGTGCTTTGAGCCTTTCCTGGGACAGCAGTATTAGATTCCGATGAACCACTGTAGATTTACTGTATCCCTTGGACCTTCAAATCAACGATGAAACACAGATATAGCATCGATATGGAATACAAAGGGCAAAATGTCGACTTATTTACAAGTGTAGTAACTCTTCTAATAGATCGTGCTTTGAGCGTTTCCTGGGACAGCAGTATTAGATTCCGATGAACCACTGCAGATTTACTGTATCCCTTGGACCTTCAAATCAACGATGAAACACAGAAATTGCATAGATATTGAATATAAAAGGCAAAATGTCGACTTATTTACAAGGGGAGTAATTCTTCTAGTAGTTCGTGCTTTGAGCCTTTCCTGGGACAGCAGTATTAGATTCCGATGAACCACTGCAGGGTTACTGTATCCCTTGGACCTTCAAATCTACGATGAAACACAGAAATTGCATAGATATTGAACACAAAGGGCAAAATGTCGACTTATTTACAAGGGGAGTAACTCTTCTAATAGTTCGTGCTTTGAGCGTTTCCTGGGACAGCAGTATTAGATTCCGATGAACCACTGCAGATTTACTGTATCCCTTGGACCTTCAAATCAACGATGAAACACAGAGATTGCATTGATATTGAATATAAAAGGCAAAATGTCGACTTATTTACAAGGGGAGTAACTCTTCTAATAGTTCGTGCTTTGAGCCTTTCCTGGGACAGCAGTATTAGATTCCGATGAACCACTGCAGGTTTGCTGTGTCCCTTGGACCTTCAAATCAACGATGAAACACAGAAATTGCATAGATATTGAATATAAAAGGCAAAATGTCGACTTATTTACAAGAGGAGTAACTCTTCTAATAGTTCGTGCTTTGAGCCTTTCCTGGGACAGCAGTATTAGATTCCGATGAACCACTGCAGATTTACTGTATCCCTTGGACCTTCAAATCAACGATGAAACACAGAAATAGCATCGATATTGAATACAAAGGGCAAAATGTCGACTTATTTACAAGGGGAGTAACTCTTCTAATAGTTCTTGTTTTTGAGCGTTTCCTGGGACAGCAGTATTAGATTCCGATGAACCACTGCAGATTTACTGTGTCCCATGGACCTTCAAATCAACGATGAAACACAGAAATTGCATAGATATTGAATATAAAAGGCAAAATGTCGACTTATTTACAATGGGAGTAACTCTTCTAATAGTTCGTGCTTTGAGCCTTTCCTGGGACAGCAGCATTAGATTTCGATGAACCACTGCAGATTTACTGTATCCCTTGGACCTTCAAATCAACGATGAAACACAGAAATTAAATAGATATTGAATATAAAAGGCAAAATGTCGACTTATTTACGAGAGGAGTAACTCCTCTAATAGTTCGTGTTTTGAGCCTTTCCTGGGACAGCAGTATTAGATTCCGATGAACCACTGTAGGTTTACTGTATCCCTTGGACCTTCAAAATCAACGATGAAACACAGAAATTGCATAGATATTGAATATAAAAGGCAAAATGTCGACTTATTTACAAGAATAGTAACTCTTCTAATAGTTCGTGTTTTGAGCCACTCCTGGGACAGCAGCATTAGATTCCGATGCACCATTGCAGATTTACCGTATCCCTTGGACCTTCAAATCAATCATGAAACACAGAAATTGCATCGATATTGAATACAAAAGTAAAAATGTCGACCTATTTATAAGAGGAGAAACTCTTCTAATACTTCGTGCTTTGAGCCTTTCCTGGGACAGCAGTATTAGATTCCGATGAACCACTGCAGAATTACTGTATCCCTTGGACCTTCAAATCAACGATGAAACACAGAAATTGCATAGATATTGAATATAAAAGGCAAAATGTCGACTTATTTACAAGAGGAGTAACTCTTCAAATAGTTCGTGCTATGAGCCTTTCCTGGGACAGCAGTATTAGATTCCGATGAACCACTGCAGATTTACTGTATCCCTTGGACCATCAAATCAACGATGAAACACAGAAATTGCATAGATATTGAATATAAAAGGCAAAATGTCGACTTATTTACAAGGGGAGTAACTCTTCTAATAATTCGTGCTTTGTGCCTTTCCTGGGACAGCAGTATTAGATTCCGATGCAGCATTGCAGATTTACTGTATCCCTTGGACCTTCAAATCAACGATGAAACACAGAAATAGCATCGATATTGAATACAAAGGGCAAAATGTCGACTTATTTACAAGGGGATTAACTCTTCTAATAGTTCGTGTTTTGAGCGTATCCTGGGACAGCAGTATTAGATTCCGATGGAGCACTGCAGATTTACTGTATCCCTAGGACCTTCAAATCAACGATGAAACACAGAAATGGCATCGATATTGAATACAAAGGGCAAAATGTCGACTTATTTACAAGGGGATTAACTCTTCTAATAGTTCGTGATTTGAGCGTTTCCTGGGACAGCAGTATTAGATTCCGATGAACCACTGCAGATTTACTGTATCCCTTGGACCTTCAAATCAACGATGAAACACAGAAATTAAATAGATATTGAATATAAAAGGCAAAATGTCGACCTATTTATAAGAGGAGAAACTCTTCTAATAGTTCGTGCTTTGAGCCTTTCCTGGGACAGCAGTATTAGATTCCGAAGAACCACTGCAGATTTACTGTATCCCTTGGACCTTCAAATCAACGATGAAATACAGAAATTGCATAGATATTGAATATAAAAGGCAAAATTTCGACTTATTTACAAGAGGAGTAACACTTCTAATAGTTCGTAGCTTTGAGCCTTTCCTGGGACAGCAGTATTAGATTCCGATGAACCACTGCAGATTTACTGTATCCCTTGGACATTCAAATCAACGATGAAACACAGAAATAGCATCGATATTGAATATAAAAGGCAAAATTTCGACTTATTTACAAGAGGAGTAACTCCTCTAATAGTTCGTGCTTTGAGCCTTTCCTGGGACAGCAGTATTAGATTCCGATGCACCATTGCAGATTTACCGGATCCCTTGGACCTTCCAATCAACCATGAAACACAGAAATTGCATTGATATTGAATACAAAAGGCAAAATATCGACCTATTTATAAGAGGTGAAACTCTTCTAATAGTTCGTGCTTTGAGCGTTTCCTGGGACAGCAGTATTAGATTCCGATGAACCACTGCAGATTTACTGTATCGCTTGGACCTTCAAATCAACGATGAAACACACAAATTGCATAGATATTGAATATAAAAGGCAAAATGTCGACTTATTTACAAGAGGAGTAACTCTTCTAATAGTTCGTGCTTTGAGCCTTTCCTGGGACAGCAGTATTAGATTCCGATGAACCACTGCAGATTTACTGTATCCCTTGGACCTTCAAATCAACGATGAAACACAGAAATTACATGGATATTGAATATAAAAGGCAAAATCTCGACTTATTTACAAGAGGAGAAACTCTTCTAATAGTTCGTGCTTTGAGCGTTTCCTGGGACAGCAGTATTAGATTCCGATGAACCACTGCAGATTTACTGTATCCCTTGGACCTTCAAATCAACCACGAAACGCAGAAATTGAATAGATATTGAACATAAAATGCAAAATGTCGAAATATTTACAAGAGGAGTAACTCTTCCATTAGTTCGTGCTTTGAGCCTTTCCTGGGACAGCAGTATTAGATTCCGATGAACCACTGCAGATTTACTGTATCCCTTGGACCTTCAAATCAACGATGAAACACAGATATTGCATAGATATTGAATATAAAAGGCCAAATGTCGACCTATTTATAAGAGGAGAAACTCTTCCAATAGTTCATGCTTTGAGCCTTTCCTGGGACAGCAGTATTAGATTCCGATGAACCACTGCAGATTTACTGTATCCCTTGGACCTTCAAATCAACGATGAAACTTAGAAATAGCATCGATATTGAATTCAATGGACAAAATGTCGACTTATTTACAAGGGGAGTAACTCTTCTATTAGTTCGTGCTTTGAGCGTTTCCTGGGACAGCAGTATTAGATTCCGATGTACCACTGCAGATTTACTGTATCCCTTGGACCTTCAAATCAACGATGAAACACAGAAATTGCATAGATATTGAATATAAAAGGCAAAATGTCGACTTATTGACAAGAGGAGTAACTCTTCTAATAGTTCGTGTTTTGAGCCACTCCCTGGACAGCAGTATTAGATTCCGATGAACCACTGCAGATTTACTGTATCCCTTGGACCTTCAAATCAACCACGAAACACAGAAATTGCATAGATATTGAATATAAAAGGCAAAATGTTGAAATATTTACAAGAGGAGTAACTCTTCCAATAGTTCGTGCTTTGAGCCTTTCCTGGGACAGCAGTATTAGATTCCGATGAACCACTGCAGATTTACTGTATCCCTTGGACCTTCAAATCAACGATGAAACACAGAAATTGCATAGATATTGAATATAAAAGACCAAATGTCGACCTATTTATAAGAGGAGAAACTCTTCCAATAATTCATGCTTTGAGCCTTTCCTGGGACAGCAGTATTAGATTCCGATGAAATACTGCAGATTTACCGTATCCCTTGGACCTTCAAATCAACCATGAAACACAGAAATTGCATCGATATTGAATACAAAAGGCCAAATGTCGACCTATTTATATAAGGAGAAACTCTTCTAATAGTTCGTGCTTTGAGCGTTTCCTGGGACAGCAGTATTAGATTCCGATGAACCACTGCAGATTTACTGTATCCCTTGGACCTTCAAATCAACGATGAAACACAGAAATTGGATAGATATTGAATATAAAAGGCCAAATGTCGACCTATTTATAAGAGGAGAAACTCTTCCAATAGTTCATATTTTGAGCCTTTCCTGGGACATCAGTATTAGATTCCGATGAACCACTGCAGATTTACCGTATCCCTTGGACCTTCAAATCAACCATGAAACACAGAAATTGCATCGATATTGAATACAAAAGGCCAAATGTCGACCTGTTTATATAAGGAGAAACTCTTCTAATAGTTCGTGCTTTGTACGTTTCCTGGGACAGCAGTATTAGATTCCGATGAACCACTGCAGATTTACTGTATCCCTTGGACCATCAAATCAACGATGAAACACAGAAATTGCATAGATATTGAATATAAAAGGCAAAATGTCGACTTATTTACAAGGGGAGTAACTCTTCTAATAATTCGTGCTTTGAGCCTTTCCTGGGACAGCAGTATTAGATTCCGATGCAGCATTGCAGATTTACTGTATCCCTTGGACCTTCAAATCAACGATGAAACACAGAAATAGCATCGATATTGAATACAAAGGGCAAAATGTCGACTTATTAACAAGGGGATTAACTCTTCTAATAGTTCGTGTTTTGAGCGTATCCTGGGACAGCAGTATTAGATTCCGATGAACCACTGCAGATTTACTGTATCCCTTGGACCTTCAAATCATCCACGAAACACAGAAATTGCATAAATATTGAATATAAAAGGCAAAATGTCGAAATATTTACAAGAGGAGTAACTCTTCCAATAGTTCGGGCTTTGAGCCTTTCCTGGGACAGCAGTATTAGATTCCGATGAACCACTGCAAATTTACTGTATCCCTTGGACCTTCAAATCAACGATGAAACATCGAAATTGCATAGATATTGAATATAAAAGGCCAAATGTCGACCTATTTATAAGAGGAGAAACTCTTCCAATAGTTCATGCTTTGAGCCTTTCCTGGGACAGCAGTATTAGATTCCGATGAAATACTGCAGATTTACCGTATCCCTTGGACCTTCAAATCAACGATGAAACACAGAAATTGAACAGATATTGAATATAAAAGGCAAAATGTCGACTTATTTACAAGAGGAGTAACTCTTCTAATAGTTCGTGTTTTGAGCGTTTCCTGGGACAGCAGTATTAGATTCCGATGAACCACTGCAGATTTACTGTGTCCCATGGACCTTCAAATCAACGATGAAACACAGAAATTGCATAGATATTGAATATAAAAGGCAAAATGTCGACTTATTTACAATGGGAGTAACTCTTCTAATAGTTCGTGCTTTGAGCCTTTCCTGGGACAGCAGTATTAGATTTCGATGAACCACTGCAGATTTACTGTATCCCTTCGACCTTCAAATCAACGATGAAACACAGAAATTGCATAGATATTGAATATAAAAGGCAAAATGTCGACCTATTTATAAGAGGAGAAACTGTTATAATAGTTCGTGCTTTGAGCCTTTCCAGGGACAGCAGTATTAGATTCCGATGAACCACTGCAGATTTACTGTATCCCTTGGACATTCAAATCAACGATGAAACACAGAGATAGCATCGATATTGAATACAAAAGGCAAAATGTCGACTTATTTACAAGGGGAGTAACTCTTCTAATAGTTCGTGCTTTGAGCGTTTCTTGGGACAGCAGTATTAGATTCCGATGAACCACTGCAGATTTACTGTGTCCCTTGGACCTACAAATCAACGATGAAACACAGAAATTGCGTAGATATTGAATATAAAAGGCAAAATGTCGACTTATTTACAAGAGGGGTAACTCTTCTAATAGTTCGTGATTTGAGCCTTTCCTGGGACAGCAGTATTAGATTCCGATGGACCACTGCAGATTTACTGTATCCCTTGGACCTTCAAATCAACGATGAAACACAGAAATTGCATAGATATTGAATACAAAGGGCAAAATGTCGACTTATTTACAAGGGGAGTAACTCTTCTAGCAGTTCGTGCTTTGAGCGTTTCCTGGGACAGCAGTATTAGATTCCGATGAGCCACTGCAGATTTACTGTATCCCTCGGATCTTCAAATCAACGATGAAACACAGAAATTAAATAGATATTTAATATAAAAGGCAAAATGTCGACTTATTTACGAGAGGAGTAACTCCTCTAATAGTTCGTGTTTTGAGCCTTTCCTGGGACAGCAGTATTAGATTCCGATGAACCACTGCAGGTTTACTGTATCCCTTGGACTTTCAAAATCAACGATGAAACACAGAAATTGCATAGATATTGAATATAAAAGGCAAAATGTCGACTTATTTACTAGAATAGTAACTCTTCTAATAGTTCGTGTTTTGAGCCACTCCTGGGACAGCAGCATTAGATTCCGATGCACCATTGCAGATTTACCGTATCCCTTGGACCTTCAAATCAACCATGAAACACAGAAATTGCATCGATATTGAATACAAAAGTAAAAATGTCGACCTATTTATAAGAGGAGAAACTCTTCTAATAGTTCGTGCTTTGAGCCTTTCCTGGGACAGCAGTATTAGATTCCGATGAACCACTGCAGAATTACTGTATCCCTTGGACCTTCAAATCAACGATGAAACACAGAAATTGCATAGATATTGAATATAAAAGGCAAAATGTCGACTTATTTACAAGAGGAGTAACTCTTCAAATAGTTCGTGCTATGAGCCTTTCCTGGGACAGCAGTATTAGATTCCGATGAACCACTGCAGATTTACTGTATCGCTTGGACCTTCAAATCAACGATGAAACACAGAAATTGCATAGATATTGAATATAAAAGGCAAAATGTCGACTTATTTACAAGAGGAGTAACTCTTCTAATAGTTCGTGCTTTGAGCCTTTCCTGGGACAGCAGTATTAGATTCCGATGAACCACTGCAGATTTACTGTATCCCTTGGACCTTCAAATCAACGATGAAACACAGAAATTACATGGATATTGAATATAAAAGGCAAAATCTCGACTTATTTACAAGAGGAGAAACTCTTCTAATAGTTCGTGCTTTGAGCGTTTCCTGGGACAGCAGTATTAGATTCCGATGAACCACTGCAGATTTACTGTATCCCTTGGACCTTCAAATCAACCACGAAACGCAGAAATTGAATAGATATTGAACGTAAAATGCAAAATGTCGAAATATTTACAAGAGGAGTAACTCTTCCATTAGTTCGTGCTTTGAGCCTTTCCTGGGACAGCAGTATTAGATTCCGATGAACCACTGCAGATTTACTGTATCCCTTGGACCTTCAAATCAACGATGAAACACTGAAATTGCATAGATATTGAATATAAAAGGCCAAATGTCGACCTATTTATAAGAGGAGAAACTCTTCCAATAGTTCATGCTTTGAGCCTTTCCTGGGACAGCAGTATTAGATTCCGATGAACCACTGCAGATTTACTGTATCCCTTGGACCTTCAAATCAACGATGAAACTTAGAAATAGCATCGATATTGAATACAATGGACAAAATGTCGACTTATTTACAAGGGGAGTAACTCTTCTATTAGTTCGTGCTTTGAGCGTTTCCTGGGACAGCAGTATTAGATTCCGATGTACCACTGCAGATTTACTGTATCCCTTGGACCTTCAAATCAACGATGAAACACAGAAATTGCATAGATATTGAATATAAAAGGCAAAATGTCGACTTATTGACAAGAGGAGTAACTCTTCTAATAGTTCGTGTTTTGAGCCACTCCCTGGACAGCAGTATTAGATTCCGATGAACCACTGCAGATTTACTGTATCCCTTGGACCTTCAAATCAACCACGAAACACAGAAATTGCATAGATATTGAATATAAAAGGCAAAATGTTGAAATATTTACAAGAGGAGTAACTCTTCCAATAGTTCGTGATTTGAGCCTTTCCTGGGACAGCAGTATTAGATTCCGATGAACCACTGCAGATTTACTGTATCCCTTGGACCTTCAAATCAACGATGAAACACAGAAATTGCATAGATATTGAATATAAAAGGCCAAATGTCGACCTATTTATAAGAGGAGAAACTCTTCCAATAATTCATGCTTTGAGCCTTTCCTGGGACAGCAGTATTAGATTCCGATGAAATACTGCAGATTTACCGTATCCCTTGGACCTTCAAATCAACCATGAAACACAGAAATTGCATCGATATTGAATACAAAAGGCCAAATGTCGACCTATTTATGTAAGGAGAAACTCTTCTAATAGTTCGTGCTTTGAGCGTTTCCTGGGTACAGCAGTATTAGATTCCGATGAACCACTGCAGATTTACTGTATCCCTTGGACCTTCAAATCAACGATGAAACACAGAAATTGGATAGATATTGAATATAAAAGGCCAAATGTCGACCTATTTATAAGAGGAGAAACTCTTCCAATAGTTCATATTTTGAGCCTTTCCTGGGACATCAGTATTAGATTCCGATGAACCACTGCAGATTTACCGTATCCCTTGGACCTTCAAATCAACCATGAAACACAGAAATTGCATAGATATTGAATACAAAAGGCCAAATGTCGACCTATTTATATAAGGAGAAACTCTTCTAATAGTTCGTGCTTTGAACGTTTCCTGGGACAGCAGTATTAGATTCCGATGAACCACTGCAGATTTACTGTATCCCTTGGACCATCAAATCAACGATGAAACACAGAAATTGCACCGATATTGAATACAAAGGGCAAAATGTCGACTTATTTACAAGGGGAGTAACTCTTCTAATAATTCGTGCTTTGAGCCTTTCCTGGGACAGCAGTATTAGATTCCGATGCAGCATTGCAGATTTACTGTATCCCTTGGACCTTCAAATCAACGATGAAACACAGAAATAGCACCGATATTGAATACAAAGGGCAAAATGTCGACTTATTTACAAGGGGATTAACTCTTCTAATAGTTCGTGTTTTGAGCGTATCCTGGGACAGCAGTATTAGATTCCAATGAACCACTGCAGATTTACTGTATCCCTTGGACCTTCAAATCAACCACGAAACACAGAAATTGCATAAATATTGAATATAAAAGGCAAAATGTCGAAATATTTACAAGAGGAGTAACTCTTCCAATATTTCGGGCTTTGAGCCTTTCCTGGGACAGCAGTATTAGATTCCGATGAACCACTGCAAATTTACTGTATCCCTTGGACCTTCAAATCAACGATGAAACATCGAAATTGCATAGATATTGAATATAAAAGGCCAAATGTCGACCTATTTATAAGAGGAGAAACTCTTCCAATAGTTCATGCTTTGAGCCTTTCCTGGGACAGCAGTATTAGATTCCGATGAAATACTGCAGATTTACCGTATCCCTTGGACCTTCAAATCAACGATGAAACACAGAAATTGAATAGATATTGAATATAAAAGGCAAAATGTCGACTTATTTACAAGAGGAGTAACTCTTCTAATAGTTCGTGCTTTGAGCCTTTCCTGGGACAGCAGTATTAGATTCCGATGAACCACTGCAGATTTACTGTATCCCTTGGACCTTCAAATCAACGATGAAACACAGAAATTGCATAAAAATTGAATATAAAAGGCAAAATCTCGACTTATTTACAAGAGGAGAAACTCTTCTAATAGTTTGTGATTTGAGCGTTTCCTGGGACAGCAGTATTAGATTCCGATGAACCACTGCAGATTTACTGTATCGCTTGGACCTTCAAATCAACAATGAAACACAGAAATTGCATAGATATTGAATATAAAAGGCCAAATGTCGACTTATTTACAAGAGGAGTAACTCTTCTAATAGTTCGTGCTATGAGCCTTTCCTGGGACAGCAGTATTAGATTCCGATGAACCACTGCAGATTTACTGTATCCCTTGGACCTTCAAATCAACCACGAAACACAGAAATTGCATAGATATTGAATATAAAAGGCAAAATGTCGAAATATTTACAACAGGAGTAACTCTTCCAATAGTTCGGGCTTTGAGCCTTTCCTGCGACAGCAGTATTAGATTCCGATGAACCACTGCAAATTTACTGTATCCCTTGGACCTTCAAATCAACGATGAAACATCGAAATTGCATAGATATTGAATATAAAAGGCCAAATATCGACCTATTTATAAGAGGAGAAACTCTTCCAATAGTTCATGCTTTGAGCCTTTCCTGGGACAGCAGTTTTAGATTCCGATGAAATACTGCAGATTTACCGTATCCCTTGGACCTTCAAATCAACCATGAAACACAGAAATTGCATCGATATTGAATACAAAAGGCCAAATGTCGACCTATTTATATAAGGAGGAACTCTTCTAATAGTTCGTGCTTTGAGCGATTCCTTGGACAGCAGTATTAGATTCCGATGAACCACTGCAGATTTACTGTATCCCTTGGACCTTCAAATCAACGATGAAACACAGAAATTGCATAGATATTGAATATAAAAGGCCAAATGTCGACCTATTTATAAGAGGAGAAACTCTTCCAATAGTTCATGCTTTGAGCCTTTCCTGGGACAGCAGTATTAGATTCCGATGAAATACTGCAGATTTACCGTATCCCTTGGACCTTCAAATCAACCATGAAACACAGAAATTGCATCGATATTGAATACAAAAGGCCAAATGTCGACCTATTTATATAAGGAGAAACTCTTCTAATAGTTCGTGCTTTGAGCGTTTCCTGGGACAGCAGTATTAGATTCCGATGAACCACTGCAGATTTACTGTATCCCTTGGACCTTCAAATCAACGATGAAACACAGAAATTGCATAGATATTGAATATAAAAGGCCAAATGTCGACCTATTTATAAGAGGAGAAACTCTTCCAATAGTTCATGTTTTGAGCCTTTCCTGGGACATCAGTATTAGATTCCGATGAACCACTGCAGATTTACCGTATCCCTTGGACCTTCAAATCAACCATGAAACACAGAAATTGCATCGATATTGAATACAAAAGGCCAAATGTCGACCTATTTATATAAGGAGAAACTCTTCTAATAGTTCGTGCTTTGAGCGTTTCCTGGGACAGTAGTATTAGATTCCGATGAACCACTGCAGATTTACTGTATCCCTTTGACCTTCAAATCAACAATGAAACACAGAAATTGCATAGATATTGAATATAAAAGGCCAAATGTCGACTTATTTACAAGAGGAGTAAATCTTCTAATAGTTCGTGCTATGAGCCTTTCCTGGGACATCAGTATTAGATTCCGATGAACCACTGCAGATTTACCGTATCCCTTGGACCTTCAAATCAACCATGAAACACAGAAATTGCATCGATATTGAATACAAAAGGCCAAATGTCGACCTATTTATATAAGGAGAAACTCTTCTAATAGTTCGTGCTTTGAGCGTTTCCTGGGACAGTAGTATTAGATTCCGATGAACCACTGCAGATTTACTGTATCCCTTGGACCTTCAAATCAACAATGAAACACAGAAATTGCATAGATATTGAATATAAAAGGCAAAATGTCGACTTATTTACAAGGGGAGTAACTCTTCTAATAATTCGTGCTTTGAGCCTTTCCTGGGACAGCAGTATTAGATTCCGATGCAGCATTGCAGATTTACTGTATCCCTTGGACCTTCAAATCAACGATGAAACACAGAAATAGCATCGATATTGAATACAAAGGGCAAAATGTCGACTTATTTACAAGGGGATTAACTCTTCTAATAGTTCGTGTTTTGAGCGTTTCCTGGGACAGCAGTATTAGATTCCGATAACCACTGCAGATTTACTGTATCCCTTGGACCTTCAAATCAACCACGAAACACAGAAATTGCATAGATATTGAATATAAAAGGCAAAATGTCGAAATATTTACAAGAGGAGTAACTCTTCCAATAGTTCGGCCTTTGAGCCTTTCCTGGGACAGCAGTATTAGATTCCGATGAACCACTGCAAATTTACTGTATCCCTTGGACCTTCAAATCAACGATGAAACATCGAAATTGCATAGATATTGAATATAAAAGGCCAAATGTCGACCTATTTATAAGAGGAGAAACTCTTCCAATAGTTCATGCTTTGAGCCTTTCCTGGGATAGCAGTATTAGATTCCGATGAAATACTGCAGATTTACCGTATCCCTTGGACCTTCAAATCAACCATGAAACACAGAAATTGCATCGATATTGAATACAAAAGGCCAAATGTCGACCTATTTATATAAGGAGAAACTCTTCTAATAGTTCGTGCTTTGAGCGATTCCTGGGACAGCAGTATTAGATTCCGATGAACCACTGCAGATTTACTGTATCGCTTGGACCTTCAAATCAACGATGAAACACAGAAATTGCATAGATGTTGAATATAAAAGGCAAAATGTCGACTTATTTACAAGAGGAGTAACTCTTCTAATAGTTCGTGCTTTGAGCCTTTCCTGGGACAGCAGTATTAGATTCCGATGAACCACTGCAGATTTACTGTATCCCTTGGACATTCAAATCAACGATGAAACACAGAAATTGCATAGATATTGAATATAAAAGGCAAAATCTCGACTTATTTACAAGAGGAGAAACTCTTCTAATAGTTCGTGCTTTGAGCGTTTCCTGGGACAGCAGTTTTACATTCCGATGAACCACTGCAGATTTACTGTATCGCTTGGACCTACAAATCAACAATGAAACACAGAAATTGCATAGATATTGAATATAAAAGGCCAAATGTCGACTTATTTACAAGAGGAGTAACTCTTCTAATAGTTCGTGCTATGAGCCTTTCCCGGGACAGCAGTATTAGATTCCGATGAACCACTGCAGATTTACTGTATCCCTTGGACCTTCAAATCAACCACGAAACACAGAGATTGCATAGATATTGAATATAAAAGGCAAAATGTCGAAATACTTACAAGAGGAGTAACTCTTCCATTAGTTCGGGCTTTGAGCCTTTCCTGGGACAGCAGTATTAGATTCCGATGAACCACTGCAAATTTACTGTATCCCTTGGACCTTCAAATCAACGATGAAACATCGAAATTGCATAGATATTGAATATAAAAGGCCAAATGTCGAACTATTTATAAGAGGAGAAACTCTTCCAATAGTTCATGCTTTGAGCCTTTCCTGGGACAGCAGTATTAGATTCCGATGAAATACTGCAGATTTACCGTATCCCTTGGACCTTCAAATCAACCATGAAACACAGAAATTGCATCGATATTGAATACAAAAGGCCAAATGTCGACCTATTTATATAAGGAGAAACTCTTCTAATAGTTCGTGCTTTGAGCGATTCCTTGGACAGCAGTATTAGATTCCGATGAACCACTGCAGATTTACTGTATCGCTTGGACCTTCAAATCAACGATGAAACACAGAAATTGCATAGATATTGAATATAAAAGGCGAAATGTCGACTTATTTACAAGAGGAGTAACTCTTCTAATAGTTCGTGCTTTGAGCCTTTCCTGGGACAGCAGTATTAGATTCCGATGAACCACTGTAGATTTACTGTATCCCTTGGACCTTCAAATCAACGATGAAACACAGAAATTGCATAGATATTGAATATAAAAGGCAAAATCTCGACTTATTTACAAGAGGAGAAACTCTTCTAATAGTTCGTGCTTTGAGCGTTTCCTGGGACAGCAGTATTAGATTCCGATGAACCACTGCAGATTTACTGTATCGCTTGGACCTTCAAATCAACAATGAAACACAGAAATTGCATAGATATTGAATATAAAAGGCCAAATGTCGACTTATTTACAAGAGGAGTAACTCTTCTAATAGTTCGTGCTATGAGCCTTTCGTGGGACAGCAGTATTAGATTCCGATGAACCACTGCAGATTTACTGTATCCCTTGGACCTTCAAATCAACCACGAAACACAGAAATTGCA